>NW_025408603.1:1200000-1678232 GCF_019456465.1 Bacidia gigantensis
CGTCAAGAGATTGTTCGTAATGCTCGATTTGTGAGAGTTGGAGCAGCAGGTTCAATGGAAAGGTGAGGTATAGAATTACGGACGGCGTTACCCATGTCTGACTGTACCCTTCCAAGAGTTGTGGTAGGGCGGCATCGAAACGCTTTTCGAGGTGGAATGTATAAATGGATCCGCTACCTTCGGACTCAGCAGGACGGAGGGGCCGCTGCAGCCGGCTGATCCGAATACTACGCACTTGGTATGGAACATGCGTGAGACTTCAGGACATGATGATGCAGCCCGGCCGCCACGGTCCGGCCGAGACTGCCCCTTTTATGACTCTTGGCACGGACGGCCCCGTCTGCTCCGACCCTTAGCATCGACGATCGACGTGGCGACTCTTTGGCATATCTGCAAGATTGTAAAGTAATACGCTCCTTATTCAGTGAATTCGACATGTTCGAACTTAAAAAAGTTGCGTACGGGCCTTCGAGCGACTTAATAAATTGCATGGGATATCATTTTACTAGTACAAACAATGCAAGCACCCATTTCTTCTGTTCATACAAGACAAAGTAGTTCAAGATATTGGAGGAGGAACAGGCCTCTTGTATCAGAGCAAATCCTTAATGCTAAGACGATCTCTTGAATTAGTGCTCGAGGGGCTTGGAGATGCTACCAAGGGCGGTAGATGAATGGCGTGAGGCTGCGGCATTTCTGGCTTCGTCTGCGACGGCCGTTCTGAACCTTTCTTCTGCTCCGTTGCAAGGCCTTCGATGAGTCTGACAATTTTGTCCCAGCCAGCCCAGTCGTTCTCGTTTGTAGGACTGTTTGCTTCTTCTAGCTCTCCGTGATAAGTGGAGTTCACATGACTATTCGAAGAGCCCTGCAAGGGCCTACCGACGTGGGTATCGCCTTTGCTCTCTTGCCAGATCCATGAGCTTTCGAAATTGCCTTGCAGATCTCCAGAAACATATGCAATCATCTCCTCATCCATATCCAGCTCCACGCGCTGTTTGAGCTTAGCGAGAAATTGGCTAAGGAAGAAATCAACATAACGACCACAAGATATGTTGACGCGACGAGTGTCTCCAAGGATAGCACTTGCCCGAGCACATGTCAAGGCGGAGTCAAAATCGAGGCGGAATAGCAGGAAGAGCGTACATCGCCAAATATGGGTGCAGAAGAACGCGCTAGATGCTGAGACAAGACGACGATCCCACGAGTCTTCGCGAGCTGTGATACTAGAACGGGCGCCCTCTGGTGGTAGCTGCATGCATCGCTGTAGGAATTTGGCGGTATCCTTTGCCACTGATGCGCAACTGTCAAGGGCATAGGACCGTGCAGACGTGTCGCACACTGGTGAGAGGTTATGTCGGTGAAGGACTAGACGAGCGTTTTGAAGGTACATCATCGGAGGCAACTCAATTGGATCAATGTAGTCCAGAGCTCGCATTTGGTGCTGTGCAGGAAAGCTCTTTATCACCGAGTCAAAATGTGTATCATAAGCCCGTAGAGCATGCATTGAAATCTGCGGTGCCTTCAACATAAGCAAAAGGCGAGCTATGCCACCGATCACACGAATGGTCGGAAGGAGGGCCGAAGTGGCCATGTCTGGCGAAGGATCCTTCCAATTAGCCGCCTCCGTCATGTATTGGTCATCCGTGGGGCTAGGCATTTGGACGTTGCAGTCTTCCTCTTTGATCATTGCAGGTCGCCCTAATTCGAGGGAGAGCAGACTAAAGATGTTAATATGATGTTCAGAGCGCCGAGGGCGACGAACATACCAATCGCAAGCATACATTGACCACCACACACGACGCCTCATTTCTTCTTCGATAGAGTTCCATGTGCCGGCCTCACAATTCAAACCAATGTCGAAAGCGAAACGTACCGCGATGCCCATCCATGTCCAGCCGGCAGATTTCCTGTTAGACTCGTTCAGGAACATACAGTTTAGTAATGCTGTTCGAGCATGATCCAAAGTCAAGTCTTCTGCCCAGAGATCAATCATAGATCTGGAAACTTCGAGATACTTTTGGCCTTCAGACCATGAGCGGTGGAGGGTGCCACATGCAAACACCGCGAAAAGAAGAGAGCTCCAGACGGGTGGAACATTGTGAAGAGACCCATCACGATAGACGCTCTCGTATTGCTCTTGAAAAGACGGCCAATGGAGCATGGGCAGTGTGGGGTGAATCGTAAATCGGTACTGTCTCAACAGGACATCTGCAACATCCTTCGGGGGCAAGCCCGGAAGTGTAGACGGAGAGACTGGAGAAGCTGTAGTACGTTGCTGCGGATAGGGAGATTTGAAAATGCCACGACCAAATCTTGTCATGTTGATACCAACCTTCGGCAGACTTTGAATAGTATCCAATTTTCGTCTTTTGGGTGGTGGATCTGCCGACGAAAGCTCACTGGTGATCTGAGACCGGGTTGTAAGGCTGTCCGGTACTGGTAAGTGCGATAATTGATGGTTTGGCAAGCTTTGGGGGTTAGGAAGTGGCAAAGCGTTAGGGAAAACATGAGCTTGGTGAACCGAAGACGCAGGCTTTTCACTCGGGGGCATCATCGATCGTAGCCGGGCATTTTCCGCCTGAGCACTTTGCAACTCCTTGGACAAGTCTTGGTTTTGCCTATAGATCATGTTAGCTTTCAAGAAAGTTGCAGGATGCTATACGCACTTGATTGAGGTCATCCGTCGGTTGGTCTCTTTCGTGAATTGACAAGTGACACTTCTGGATTTACATTCGGTGCAAGAAGAGCTATCAGTCGCGTCACACTGCTCGTCCATCAGCATCGAGATAATTCGGCCCGTTGCACAAGTTTACCTTGACTTTTCGCTCACGACAAGCGTCACAGCTTGGATCCTTCCGTCGCTGTCGGTACGCCCTTTTCTGGCCTTGTGGTCCTGGTAATTGAGGATTGATTGGCATGCCCGTAGGATCCGCTGAATAGGGAGCATGTCCGTGACTGATTTCATGGTAACTTGGCAAATGCGGTCCTTGAGGCTGAGCCAAAGGTGGGTAATAGTTTGGCGAATATCCAGCGGGTCTTGACGATGGCATTGATACTTGATACGGTTGAAATTGACTAGCCCCAAAGCCACTCGCCGGACGACTTGTTGGCCCATGGCGAGTCAGGCTTGACTCAGGAGTTATAGGACTTCTGACCGATGCGCTTGATGGAGCTGACGAAGGGTCCTGGGGTATGCCATGTGAGGAAATCTGCGGCGGTATCCGGGAGTGAATCGGGGATGATTCACTCATTTCGACACCTCGTCGCTATCGAAGTACGGCCGACTTACTTCCCAAGACCGCAATCAGATTGAGTGGAAATCTTTGTCCACAATGAACATTAAGGAAAGAAAGTAGCATCTATCTTGAAATGGTTAAGCCTCAACCACAGACAGAGACATCATAACAGACGAAAATTGGCCTAGTCGCGTGCTCAAGTCGGTATGATGGACTGTGGCAAGAATCCGAATGTGGCTGTACTACGGTACCTTGATACTGAGCGGTCGTGGGCGAGACTGCCTCCACAGTCCCAGGAACCGGGAAGAGGCGTGGGTCCTCAATGCAATAAAGGATAAGAAGTCGAAGTGTCCAGTGATGCCGTATTGATCTCTTGCTTGAATAGGATAAGTGCTCCCACCATTGGTTGCGGTAAGGCGGGTGCTTCAGCTCTGGGCCCGTAATTGGCTGGATTTCATGCAGAGCAAGTCAACTCCCTCCCTCGGGCCGTCGTCTGGTGTCGGCGCACCTGGAAAGTGTCGGTAATCGGAAGATGATGATCTTGGATCCCACTTCCGCTTGAGATTCCACGAGTGCCTGAGCGCTTTGCGGGGACTGGAGGGAGCAATTGGCCGATTAGATGTTTCACCGCTCTCGAGTCATCCAATGCGCGAACAGTCCGCCTGCCCTGAGCCGGGTAATTTGTTACTGCTGTACGTAAAGATTAAAGTTGAAACCTCATCATGTTCCTCATACGACAATGCTGTTGTGCAACTTGACGAGTTGACAACGACGAAGTATGCCGCGAACGATCCGAACAATCGGCAGGGTGGGCGAAAGGGCAAGACTTTCCCTGCCAATATATCACGCTAGGCAGGTCCAACTCACCGGTTGGAAACCGTTTGAGGTGCAGCTCGCAGGGTGCAATCTCCGCAATTCCTGATGCTTGAGGTGAAGAAGAAGGCAAACGGCGTGTGTCGACGAACTCGAAAGGGAGCCAAATGGATGTGTTGCCGAGGGACAGCCGAGATCTGTGTTGGCCAGCCTCCTCTGGCACGACCAGGAACGGCATGGCTCGTGAAGAGATCAGCATGGGCGTTCGATGATAAGTATCCTAGTTCTGCGTTTTCCCCAGAGTCTCCGCCCTAGCTTTTGCGAGGCAATGTAACTGTGGGAAGGGCGAGGGAAGGATCAATCGACAGATCATCGTGGCCTCTGCTCCAGGCAGAACACCAATTGGCTACTGAGGGCACGCTAGGTCGAGTCAAGCGTGCGACGATCATGCAGGATTATTATTATTGCATAGAGGGATACTTTGGCAGAGAGGTAAGGGAAGGAGACGATCAGAGACAAGGTAAAGACCAGACGGCCGTGTCCTAATCACCTAGTGCTGCCTCTCCGCAAAGCTAATCATCTTAGGCCTCTTTCGGCCCCTTCGGTACGCCATTAAGGCTGCGCTAGAGTCTTCGCCATCTTCAGATCCCTCCCCCTGTCTCTCCAACCTCTCACCCGTTGCCCATATACCCTCTGTCATCATCTACCAGTACCGTCCCTCCTTCTTCTTCTCCAGCTTTGTGATCGATGTAAGGGCGGGTACGACGCAGGTACTTAGCTACTCACTTTGGTGAGTATCACGTCCCGCCCATCCTAAGCAGCGTCATGCTTTGTCTCATCGTCCAATCGAAGTTCATGCTCCGATGTTCAATTCTGACTTACATGCCGTCTCTCGCTTGATGACACCGCTTGACAGCAGTTAAGTGGATGGTCTGGCCCAAGCTTTCTCTGCCATTCTTGTGCAGGATCTTCCCATAATATCCCAGTCCGCCTTTGACAAAGTACATCTAGACCTGGGAGCAAGCTTCTTTCTAGCTTGTCGATCGCATTCGCTCAGCGACTATCCCGCCACCGCAGAACTTATAGAGAAGTGCCATTGATTACGCGTAAGGTCGATCAGTCTTTTTTTGGTTGTCGCCAGCCTTCGGCCCATTGAAGACCCAGGATCTTGGTAACCCAGCCCGGCAATGCCTGTGCGGTTGTGTCAAATGTGCATGGCGTCGATGCAACATCACGAGCCCCGCTCTCACCTTAACTTACTCGCTTCTGTGAGAGCTAACCGAACCGAAGGAAGGCGTCCGAGATCAGCTCGCCATTTGACTACCTAGGAGACAAACCTTCATCAAAGTAGATGCGTCTAGTAGACAGGCGTCATCTGATGAGTGACCAGAACAGAGGGAAGGCAGATATCACGCTTGTTATACCTGTAGAGGGCGTGGTTGATATGATGCTAACTGAAATGAGACTGCAGTTCTCGGAATCCATGCTATTTCTGACTCCACCAGCAGATGTCATACGTCTGAACAACGAGGCACGTACGCCTCTTGCAGGGCTTAGATACGCATTTGAATTCTGTATCCTAATGTAACCATTAAATTTTCTTGGGCGGCTTTTGTGCCTCTGTCTGGAAGTTTTCAGCAAAGCAATGTGTAAGTTAGTACTTACATTGGAGGCTCTGGGCAGATGCCATGAATGATATCGGTTACTCCTCGGAAAAGACCAAGCGTAGGTTCCGACATAACCCGCTTTTGGTGTCCGCTCGCTCTGCACAAGCCCATTGCTGGTCTGTGCAATCCCCTGCCTATACGGCGTGAACTTGGGAGGCCGATGTGTGAGTGCGGGCATGCGATTTCTTAGATAATAGGAAAGATCGAGTATCGATATCAAAGAATCTCGGCAACAGGAAAGACCCTGCTGGCTCGACAGTAGATTTACGCCAACATGGTGGAGATCAGCGCATGCGGGGCATGTACCTCTTCTCTTGCGCGCAAAAAGTCTGCACTGCTTTGGTGAATTTTCTCACGAAAAGCGCTCGATTTAGACCAAATACTCACCATGTGTCATTCTCCTCTTCATTCCTTCCTTGTTGCGCTGCCCAAATGCGAGCACCACATGCACCTTGAGGGTGCTCTATCACCCTTGCTTTTGTTTGAAATTGCCTCTAGGAACAAGATTTCATTACCTACACCAAGTGAAGATGCATCGTTCGCATCTACTGCGTCTTTACTCGAACGCTACGCCCGCTTTGCATCGCTTGACGACTTCCTTCATTATTACTTTATTGGTATGACTAGCCTAATCCATGCTCGGGACTTTGAGGACCTGGCTTGGGATTACTTCCTTAGAGCCAAAGAGCATGGTGTTTTGCACGCCGAAGTATTTTTCGATCCACAAGCCCATACATCGCGTGGTATTGAATTCAAGACTGTTGTGTCCGGATTCGAAAAAGCCTGCAAGCGAGCAGAAAACGAACTTGGCATTAGTACACTACTGATACCGTGCTTACTGAGACATCTCCCGGTCCAAGATGGCGAAAGCGCTTATCATGAAGCGTTGGGTGATTTGAGAAATGGAAGACTGGCCGGTCTCGGATTAAGCTCCAGCGAGAAAGGATATCCACCAGGCCTTTTCAAAGATATCTACAAGGAAGCAAAGGAGGCGAACATTCGAAGGACAGCTCATGCCGGCGAAGAAGGTCCCGTTGAATATATCAGAGAGGCTATAAGGGTCTGCGATATACAACGAATTGATCATGGTTTCAGGCTGGCTGAGGACGAAGAGCTCATGAAAGAGGTAGCAGAGAAGCAGATGCTAGTAACATTATGTCCCTTATCAAATCTCAAATTGCAGTGCGTGTCAGATGTTGGACAACTTCCAGTCCGCAAATTTCTGGATGCAGGAGTGCAATTCTCAATCAACTGCGATGATCCAGCTTATTTCACAAGCTACATCCAGGACAACTACTGTGCTGTTCAAGAGGCATTTGATCTCAGCATCAATGAGTGGAGTAGGATTGCGAAAGCGGCGGTGAGGGGAAGTTGGTGCCATGAGCAACGAAAACAGTTCCTCTTGGACAAGGTTCAGACGGTCGTTGCAGCTCACGGAAAGTGATCTTTGAACAATGGATAATGTTCTCACAATGGAAACTCTCGATAGCTGTATTTGCATGACTTCATACCTACAAAGCCCTCAATTGTGTATAGGAACCTTGACATCCAACTGAGCCTTTGAGGTCACTTAATGCTACCTTTCGTGTAGAAGCAGGAAGCAGGAAGCACTGGCGAATGACGGGGGGCACAGAGACGGGAACAGGTAACGAGCTCATCAATCATGTCTTAATCATGGCCAAACCTTCTCGTTAAGTGGCATAAATCGCAAATCGTTGAGGCATGAGTCACTTTTCGTACCCAGCGCAGCGCGCTTATATATTGCCATGGCTTGACGCCGATCTGGAAGAACTCCTGGGAATTCATGATACAATCAAGCACCAAGCTCTTCTGCAGGATCTTCTACCAAGGCAAAAAGCCTTTGAGAGACACCAAGTACCACAAACCACTTGCAACAGATGACTTGGCGGGTCGCGGTCGTCGTCTTCGACGGTGTCGATATCCTCGACTTCTGTGGACCGACTGAAGTACTCACCTCATTCTATCATGATGATGATCGCGAGAGGCGCGACTCTATCTTCAAACCCTCTGTGATTGGCGCAAACCCCACTATCAGGAGCGGTAAAGCTCTTACAGTGTCGACCGACTTGACCATAGACGATGCCACAGAAAGCATTCAAGACTTCGATATTCTGATAGTTCCAGGAGGTCAACCCAGCATTATTACGGGCATGATAGAGCAAAAACATCCAATCCTCAGAGTGATTGAAGCTTTCACTCGCCAGGGGTCAAAACCAGGTTCCGGTCAACGCATAGTTCTCTCCGTCTGCACAGGCGCACTGTTCCTTGCGGCCGCAGGTGCATTCAAGGGCATGAAAGTCACGACCCACCATCTCGCGTTGGAGATTTTGCGCCAAATTGAGCCGAGCGCGGAGGTTGTCAGTCACACAGTTGGGGCAGGTGATGGACGCTACATAGACGGAGGGGTAAACGCGAATGGGGTCCGGGTGATCTCTGCTGGCGGTGTGACCTGTGGTTTGGATGCTAGCCTTTTCATAGGGGAATTGAAGGCTGGAAGAGAAGCCGCTGATTATACGGCTAGGATGCTGGAGCATGAATGGAAGCGGGCATGACCGTACGGCGGGCGCAAAAACCTATGGACCTCCTTTATGAGATAGGTCCTATTGATTCAAATTTGATCAATGATAAAAGCCCCTGGCTTTGGTTGTCCGAGAGGGCCTGCCAAGAACTCGGCAGAGTCGGTAGAGGCGTCATCCCCTCGATCGTTGCCTTGTCAGCTATACCTCCCACTCATCCTTAACAGCACTTGCGCAACTTGATCACCTTCTCAGTGTGACTCCTACCGAATATATAACTTGATAAACAGAAGCTGCAGGACAGTCTCTCTGTGTATCCTCCAGCCATGAAGTTAATCGCTTGCGCGCTGCTCGTTGCAGGCAGTGCTTCTGCCTATTCACCATTCCAACAAGTCCTAACAGCGCCTTCTCGCCATGTAACGGATTCTTGGTCGAAGCCCCTCCAAGACCTTCAAGCTTCGCTGAAGTCTCTGACGACTGACGCACGTGCAATCTGGGATGAGGTTGCGCTTATGTTCCCAGAATCAATGGAAAAGGCGAATTTCTTCTCGTCACCCAAGAAGCACAGGCGCAGACCTCAGACGCACTGGGACTACATCCTGAAAGGAGCCGACATACAGAGTGTCTGGATAGACAATCAAGATGGCGTGAAAGAGAGGGAGATTGATGGCAAATTGGAGCCTTACAATTTGAGATCAAAAGCGGTAGATTCCAGCTCGTTGGGTGTTGATCCAGATGTAAAGCAATTTTCCGGGTATTTGGACGATGAGGAAAATGATAAGCATCTATTCTATTGTATGCTGCCCTACGCAAACAGCCGGGTTTTAATATTGACGGAGACTTAGGGTTCTTCGAGTCTCGAAATAACCCGGAGACTGACCGTACGTACCACCCGCCATACCAATCTTGGTCGTAGCTAACGAATGTACAGCTGTTGTGCTTTGGCTCAATGGAGGACCAGGTTGCAGTTCCTTGACAGGGCTGTTCATGGAGCTTGGCCCAGCAAGTATAAACAGCAAAATCGAGATTGTTCATAATCCGTCCTCGTGGAACTCCAATGCTTCAGTCATCTTTCTCGACCAACCCGTCAACGTGGGTTACTCATACAGCGGAAGCAGCGTTAGCAACACAGTTGCTGCAAGCAAAGACATCTATGCTTTGCTTACTCTCTTCTTTAAACAATTTCCACAGTACGCAAAGCAAGATTTCCACATCGCTGGAGAGTCATACGCTGGCCATTACATCCCTGTCTTCGCTTCAGAGATTCTGAGTCACAAGAAGACCAACATCAACCTCAAATCCGTCCTTATCGGAAATGGGCTTACTGACGCTCTTGAGCAATACCCTGCATATGAACCAATGGCCTGTGGCAAAGGTGGTTGGCCAGCAGTTGTAGACGAGGGCACATGCCAGTCGATGAGAAATGCACTACCCCGCTGCTTGTCACTCATCGAAGCCTGCTACAATACCGAGAGCGTATGGACCTGTGTTCCGGCAACGACTTACTGCAACAACGTGGAGCTCGGTCCATATCAACAGACGGGCAAGAATCCATACGATATGCGAAAGAAATGTGGCGATAATCCGCTTTGCTACGACGGTCTGGACTGGATCAGCACTTGGCTTAACAAGCCGTCCGTCATGGAAGCACTAGGTGCGGAGGTCGACAGCTACGATAGTTGCAATTTCGATATTGTACGTTCATTTCCACCTCAATGCCTCCCTTTGAACGTGCATTGCTAATTAGGGCTCCTTCGTAGAATCGCAGCTTTTTGTTCCAAGGTGATTGGATGATGCCGTATCATCGACTCGTTCCAGGGGTGCTCGAAAAGATTCCTGTTTTGATCTATGCTGTAAGTTGTCTCTCATGTTGCGCCATTCGAACATTGCTGATTGAGACGATCAATAGGGTGATGCAGACTTCATCTGCAATTGGCTTGGGAACCAGAAATGGACGGATGACCTAGAGTGGTATGGCAGTGAGGCTTATGGCAAAGTCGGGGTCACAGATCTTAAGCTTGGTGGCAGTGGCAAAAAGATTGGGGAGGTCAAGAGCAGTGGCAATCTGACCTTCATGCGAATTCATGCAGCTGGACACATGGTCCCCTTGGATCAACCGGAGGCTGGCTTAGACTTTTTCAACCGCTGGATATATGGTGAATGGACTCCGGAAGCGTGATTGAGATTGATCATAAACCGTTAATCTGCCCTACTTCGGGCTGCATCTTGGATGATTTGGTGTGTCACATAGTGTAGATAGTCATCCTGGCGCGGCGTTGCCTTCTCATGGAACAATCTCAGCTTGACTGTGTGGTATCCTATTACTCCAATTATGCATAACCCCGGCTGCGTCAGTCAAGGAAACATCAAGATGTAAAGTGCTGATGCAACCACAAAAGTAGGACGGGAGACCATCATGGTCATACTAAGCCCGTAACGACAGGTAGGAGGAGATGCAGGCGTGGTCTGCTATGTGGCTATTCTTGTAAAAGCAATACGGGTGGGGCCCACGGAGGGGTCTTTGTCAGCGGCATTGGTGGCATCAAAGGGCGATTCTGAAAGGGGCGAAATGCTTTGTGTGCTCGTGGGCTTGTGTCCGTTTTCTCCGTCGCTCGAAGTGTGAAACGAGAGCAATAGACACTGCCAAACCGCTTGGTAACGCCAGTTGCCGGAGATCCTGGTCATGTACGAGTAGGCACAGCTATATGTAGATTCTAATGTCGCCCCCTCGCCAGTCCCTCTCGCGTATAGCCCCAACAGTCAGCCTCTCCAGGTGAATCCTTGCCTTTCGGACTGAATGTTGGCTATGTCAGCTGTGACTTAGTTCAATCGAAAGAGGAAGGCATAGTGATACAGACATATGTTATTTTAGGTTATCACACCTTGTCTTGACGCGGCTATTCTTGATGTCTTAATCCTCCATCCATTGCCAGCATGGGCCCCTCCAAATATTTCCACAAGAATCGTTCAAGCCATTCGTTGCTCAATTCGCACGACGTGGAGGACAAGGGGCGCTTCCAACCGTCTCCGGCTGATTCTCCCTTGCACTCCCCTGCATTTCCACCTTCGCAGTACGGCCAGGAGGAGGAAGACGAGGATACTGAGCTAGATCCCCACTACAGGAACCAATATCACCCAGAAGAGGCACGATATTATCAGTCTGCATACCCTGTTCGGTCGCAAAGCACGCGGAACCCTAGCCATCTGAATACCAACGTCTCACAGCCGACTATCAATCTGGTTGGACCTGCCCACAGCACCCCCAGCTCGACTATTGACGAAGGAGCTCCCGACTCTTTCTACCGGCAAGGCCCAGCTCCCAATCCTCCTGCGCACAAAGAAGAACGTAAAAAGAGGCGATTCTTTGGCCTTGGTAGCTCCAAGGAGCCCACCAGCAGTCCTGCGTCTTCAAAGCTTGGTCGGAGTATTTCAGTGCGCCGGAGAGATCAGCCTCCAGAAAACTATCAAGAGAACGTGCGACACGCACCTCAGCAGGACTGGCCAAGTACACACACATCCCCTGCGGAAGAGTACGACGAAGACCCAGAAGACCGAGCCGGACTCTATCCTCCACCATACCCGACCGGACCTCCTCGTCCAGATAAGGAGCCTCTTCGTAGCCCAGGTCTACCACCGTCCATCTCCCACCAAGATTACTCCCAAGCGAAAACAAATACCAGTCCGACTCAGTCTCGACGAGGTCAATCCGATCGGCAAGGATCCTACGAGTCATCTTGGACAAGGGCCTCATCTAACATTCACCATCATACGCATAGCGAACCTCCTCAACAGCAACCTCAGACAGCGTATCACGTTTCACCCTCTTCCGCCACATCGACCGTTTCTGGACAACACTTCAGTCACCAGCCCCCACGCAACACATTACAGCAGCCTTGGCAAGAGGAAATACCTAGTAGACCTTCTTCTCAGCAAAGCCTAGAGCCCCCACCCTCAGCCCAAAGCACGCGGACATACGACGCGCAACATACAAAAGGCAGATCTAGCGAGACTTCATCGTTGTCGCATTATACACAGAGCTCGATGGGACCGCCAGCTCCTCCACCTCCCCCTCAAGCTCCAAATAGGCGCCCCAGCGAGGTCGCGGCACCGCCCCAATCAGGCGAGCAAGGGAGAGAAGGCGGGTATCAACCATACAATCAAAACATCCAAGATCGCGCTGCAATGAGTTCCAATGCCCCTCAGCAGTATGGCACCCAACTCGCACCGCATCAAAGCTACAGGAACTCGCAAATATCCTCGGTCGGCGCACAGGGTCATGAGCAGGGCCGAAGCACACCTCCCCCAAGCCGGTCGCGGGATGACCTCTCGACTATGGACTATCCTCAATTGCAAACAAAGCATGAAGAATTGCGTAAGTCCTCCTTAGGTAGAGACAAGCTGGAGGCTTTGCAGACGGGTGCTAATGTAATGTACAGAGGACAAGTATCGCAAAGTAAAGAAATATTACTTTGACAAAGACGCTCAGGTGCAGCAGCTCCAGAACACCCTAGCACACCAGAGGCTCGCCCAGTCACGGACATCTTTAGACGACAACGAGTACGTCAACCGCTTCACACGCCTAGATGGCGCGATCAACAACCTAGCTTTCAATATTCGTCGCGACTGGCGTCAAATACCTCCCTGGCTTGGGGCTCACTGCAATCGAGATGCCACCACCAACCCGACAAAAGAAATGACCGCCGTCGGCCGCGCCGCGATATCCCGGTGGCTGATAGACGAGCTTCTAGATCGCCACTTCCACCCCGGCCTTGAGCCAAACCTTTCCTCCCATCTAAAAATCATAGAAAAAAACCTGCGCCGCTTCGCACCTCCCACGCCAACCGATGAGGAAAGAGAAGCTCTGATGGCTAAGATCTCGAATTGGCGTCTCTCTACCCTTGATGGCCTGCAAGAGTTCCTCGCCGCTCCGAAGGCCACCGAATATCGCACCACTCTGACCGAGAGCCTTGTCGAAAAACTTGTGGCGAGCCTGGGTATGATGCTCAAAGAGCCCATGCCCCCCGGGATTGAAGGAGGTGTGGGCATGATCGTTGAGCTCGCGGTCGGCATCTCCGCAAATCTTCCGCTGGAGAGCCGCGACGTTTTTGTCGATTACGTTACCCCTGGTCAACTCATCACAGACACGTACATGAAGGTCGAAACTGGGCTTCCGCCCTTGACGAACCCTGGAGAAGCGCCTGAGGGGGAGACGGCAAGTATGATGTCTGGATCTAAGCAGACGGAGGAGACGGGCAGTATCGATAGTCGCGAGACGGGGAATAGTAACGGTGAAGCTGGTGGTGCTGCTGGCGGAGAGGGCCATAAAGAGAGCCCGCAGCAGCAGGCTCAGGGTGCTAAGAAGAAGAGTATGTTTGGGAATTTCATGGGTAGTGGGGGGAGCAAAAGGGGAATGCTCCTGGGAATTCCTCTTCGACGTCTGGACAGGGACAAGGTCCGCCAGGCGGGCAGGGTGGATCGCAGGAGAGGAAGGAGGATAGGGTCCGATTCTCGACGTTCATGGCAGTGCAAGTTCGGGGGAAGAGCGTGCTGGTTAAGGCGCCGGTCTATGTGAGAGACTGAAAATGTCTTAGGGTAGGAGTGGGTGATGATGGCTGGACTTCCCAGTCATATTTTGGATGACGATTGAGACGAGAGCAGTATGTTTGACAGGCAGCCCTACGTTCGGGGTGAAGTTGATGAAAGATATCCGTCAGATGAATGAGCAATTTAGAAGATACATGGCTACGGTCCATAGACATCTGAGCAGCAGCGGCAGCAGAAAATAGCGTGATGGATGATCGTTCATGACTTTGAGATTAGTCTTTCGTTCAATTTATATCCAATATTCAAACCGAAACAACATCATATTACAAACCAGCAATCTCTCACCTCCTATCAATCGTCAGAATGATACCGATCATGCCGTTCCTCCTCAACCTTCTCCATCTCCCCTCTCCCTCCCCCCAACGGCTGAACCCTCACCTTCGCCATATCCCTCTCGATAACTCCCTGATCCCTCAAACTCGGCCTCCTCACACTCGCCGCCCTAAAGAACCCACGGTCACTCCCCTCACTCTCCCCCTCAGCTCCGCCCGCTCCTTCACGGTCTGCCCATCCATCGGCCGTAGCGGGTAGCGCACCACTTTCCTCGACACGGCCTGCGGGTCTTTGCACCAGGACAGGAAGTTCTTGATTTCGTCGCCTATCCCGCCGTCGGATTGGTTCAGCGGGTGCGAGAAGATCTTGTAGATGTAGTAGAGCGTGTCGGAGCAGTCTTGGTAGAAGGAGGGTTCGGGCTCGTTTTCGGGGGTTGTGCCGCGGACTTGGGCGCGGAGAGGGGGGAGGCTAGGCGGACGACCTTGGGGCGGGGAGGGATGGGGGCGGTGGCAGGGGTGGTGGTGGTGCTGGTGGGGACCTTGAGGCCGAATTCGGGGTCGGGGTTAGGTGACGGGGTGTAAGAATAGGATGGGTTGTAGGCGGTTTCCTCTGCTGCGGTCTTGTCTTCGGGGGGAGAGGGTAATGTTGGCGTCGGTGACGGTGTTGGGGTAGACATTTGGAGAGAAGTGGGTGGAAGCAGGTCTTCTTGATCCATCGGTAGAGTTTGCCAAGTTGGATCATCACTTTGTCGTGGTACTTTCCGATCAATGCTGCACAGATTGCTTGTCCGGCCACGGCCCATGGAGACCATTGTCCGACGGCTTTTGGCATCTCTGCGTCGGGGATCTCGATGTAGCCACCCCATTCGTGGAGGAAAACGAGGATCACGAAGAAGGGTGGACATATGATTACCATCAGAACGGAGATAATGTAGGAGAGAAATGCCACAACCCTTGCCGTCCAATCTTGTATAACTCTGACAGGGGGTCTCTTCCCGTCCAGAAGTCTACATTTGTAGTCGCACTGGCACTCTACTTCATGGTGGCATTCATGCTTCTGTCGGCTTTTTGACTTCCGTCCGACCTCATGTAGACATTCGCATTTGTCACCATGCCGTCCATCTCTCTCCATGTACATTTTGAAATATATCAAGTCCCGAATCTCACGAGGATCGCGGCGACCAAAGAACATGGTGATGAAACCTTGCAGAAGAATGAAAGGCAGGGCGTAAAAATACATCTTCAGAAGCCTGTTCTGCGCGTCTATTGTTTTTTCGGCGGTTTTGTATCCTTCGGACGGATAGCTTCCGTTCCACAGCAGACTTTCGGTCACGCTCATAAGCTGCAGGTCCTGTTGTTGGCGAAAGATAGAGGGGATATCGATTTGGTCGCAAGGATTGCTGCACCCATTTTGCATGATGAAATTGCGGTCAATTGCCCTCCGAACCAGCGTCCCATTGTGCGATCGGATCATACTGGCATTCGTGCCTGGACGGCACATGACTTTGCTCATTTCCGGGTACTCCATATTTGTCTCGCCTTCACCCCAGTAAGATTGGTTCCAGGCGCAAATGAAGCCAACCAGCACGAGCAAAGCCCAGTAAACCACTATTGTCCGGGTGCCGACTTCGCTCTGTGTGTGTCCGCCCTTTTTTCCATCTTTCAGCGCTGCGACCTTTGCTCCCAACCTTCGTAAAGTACCGCTCCAGTTGAGCAGAGGGACCGTTATAAGGCTGGCCGTTGTCAGGATCGTCAGAAGTGACCAGCCGTCATTTTCAATGTACGGATTCGGGCCTCTCCATGTCAGGAGGCATGCGTGGATAGCTGCCGCGCCGGAGTAGGTAAGGGCAGATGCTAGGGCGCCAACGACGAGCCAGAGGTGAGTTCTGGAGAATAGGGAGAAGACCAGGGTGCAGTAGTAGAGTATCCTGCTGAGAAAGGAATAACTCCCCTGTATACAATCAGCTCAGCTCGGTGCACGGGGGGCAGTGGTGAAGACGCACGCTCGTAGGGTAGACACAGACACCGAAGGCTGCTTCATCACTCAGAACCACTGCTGAAAAGTCTGTGGTGCCTGTAGCATTTGTGTCGTTCAGAGCCTGGACATGAGTCAAAAGTATGCAGAAGAGAATGTAAGAGAGAGATTTCCAAGTCAAAAACGATGCCATGGATGTTGTCGATGACAGGAAGCAAACACCCCGCCGAAATCACAGTATGGCAACGACAGTGGACAGCAAAAGTCGCATGAAGTGGAATATCAAAGAGATCCAAAGCAATTAATCAAGCCCATGACCGCGTAAGGCCCCCCGTCTAGGACTCCAGGAGCATATTGACGCGATCAAGACTCAAGCGGAAGGCCGGAGCATCAAAGATCTCACCGCCACCACACTATGGGCGGCATCAGGACTGTGCTTGGAACTCTATCAAGGCAAGTTTGATGAGACATGCGAGTAAAGGGGGACGCCAATGCTGACTGGTGTGTGCTAAGCGTTGGACGCCTGAAGAGCCGGTGTCAGAAGCTTAGGGGATTAGGAAGCGATCGGCGTGAGCCTTACGCTGGGCTTGGCCCTACGTACGGTCATCGCTTACCGTATCTGAGTAATCGACGTTCATTCTTCAGTATCATTAATCTATTCGGTACGTAGGCTTACGTAGGGTTCAATGAGTATGAGCTCGGTATCAAATGACTTGAGGTCTATACAAACAGGCAGTAGGGGTGGTACAGTGTTGATGCAGATGCACAGCAGCTTTTTCTCCAGACCTCAAGACAAGCAACCACTTGCGTGCCATTCATTGATTGACTTTCTCGAGCATGATATCGCCTACATCAAGTCTTCAGCAAGTGTACAGGACAGCCACACGAACCCTCGGCGCTCTCCATCGACGTCCGCTGGGTGTCAGCTAATCAAGTCGGAGCAATGTCATGTAGCTGCCAACCATCCCCATTCCCCCCTTCCACTTGTGATATCCACCTTGCGAAATTGATCCATATATTCTGGCGTCGTCCCTCTTTCACCGTCGTGCACTTACATCAAGACGTCAGGGACATTCAGTGCCCACTACTGAAGTCGCCCTTCCAAATGACTGCCCCTGTCTTCATGAGCTCTCTGAGCGCCATCGTAGCGTATTGGCTGCTACTAAGTTGCATCTTCAACACCACTGCAATTTTCTGGTCTTCTTGAGGGTGCCCATTCCAATCAAGACGGACACCACCGCTCGTGTCAGTATCGGTTGAATGCGTAGCGACCGAATTCTTTATCGGCGACGAATTTTGTGAGGAAACAGGTTGGTCGATCGGTTGTTCTGTGATGGTCGGAGTAGGCGCTACATTGCTATGAAGTGGATCAGTTGTAGCCTCCTGCGGAGGTTGCATCTCTTGAGACTCAATTTTGGTCGAACTGATGTTGTTCAAGTCGCGGCGGGAGTTCGAGCGGTGGTCCTCTTCTGGGTGAGCCTTGTAGTATTTGTCCAGGTCAGTCTCAACAAACTGCTCGTCTTCTTCCGTATAATATTTGATATCAAAAGTTACGGGTTTCTTAGGCTTTGCCAGAAGGTTACGATATGACCCGCTGAGGCTGGCATCTTTCCAACTGCGACGCATATTGTAAGGATCAAGGCCACCACCCCGCTCGCTGGCCATGAACGTACGGTAAAAACCCTCAATAGCATTAGCAGGGTATTGAACATCAAACCCTGGAGTAGGTAGAACAATGTCAAAAATGGTGTGTTTGCCGCTCTCAGCTTCTTCCCTGCTGAGCGCACGAGCTTGTGTGAACTCGTCACTGGTATTCGTAGCGCGATCTTCTTCTGGCGCATGAACAACAACTTCGCCCTCCGCGTCTACCTCCTCTGCGTTGTTTCCGTCTTCCTTCGCCTTCTCAACTATGACGAGATCGCCCTCCACTACCTTGCTACCAAAAAGCCGCCAACGCTCGCTAGCTGCATGATTCCACACAAGAGACTGGTAAGCGTGAACGTACATCAGGCGAAGGTTCCTCTGTATGCCACGTATTGCCCCTAGGAAATCTTTGCTTCGGCCCTTTGAACCAAGATGGCGAATAACAGCGTTTTCAGCGCTGAATTTCCTCGGTAAATTTGAGAGCGCGTCGTTTGAGCGACCTGTGGTCAGAAACTGATGGATGCCTTCCGCACGAGCTCGATCGTCCCACGCGATCTGATCTTTGGCTGGCGTGTCCTCTGCCTCAGCTTCGAGGCACTCTGGTCTGAACGACAGAATGTAATCTACAGCTCTTCGGTAATCCCCTTGGAGGATTGCGAGACCGACATTATCCGTGGTTTTGCCAAATGTACCGAACCGTTGTAGGCCATAATAATTGATGAAGCCATGCTTACTGAACTTCCTTACTGAGTCGCCAATGATTAAGTGAACGCCTTTGAGTATTGTTGCACCGTCTGCTTCCTCGGGATAGTGAAAATTGCAATCTCGCAAAGTAATGGTGAATTCGTTGCCTGCTAGATGGCCGAGCTGCAAACCCTGCGAACGGTATTCAAAGTCTCCTACAAAAGCAGATCTAAGTGTTTTGCCTGCTTTTATCAGGTCTTTCAAGGCGACACGATAGACACTTGCCCGCTGGACTGTGACTCCGCGACGATCCTTAGTACCCGCAAATTGCAGATGTCTCGTACCAATTCCTAACTGTTTGATGAGAAAAGAGAGGGATTCCATGGTGTCCTTGTTTTCTTTGTGGAGTGTGAAATGTAGGTAATCTCCACCAGATTCTCTCGACTTCGGCTTTTGCCATGCCTGTTTATTAGATCGACCAGGTCTCACATTGTCTCTGTTAGTAGCGCTTTCCTTTGCTGGCCTTCTACCAGGAAATGAGGACTGTCTAGGCATAGCTTTGACAACAATATGACCGTCATGTTCTGTCTCACTATCAAGCTTGCCTCTAAATATTCGGCGGATCTCCCCATGAACTTGTCCTCGAGTTGCACGATCAATGGTGCTCTTAGATTGGACATTGCCATAGTATTTAGGAGGGTGATTTGGTGAATGTGTTACGCGATCATACAATGATTTGAGTTCGTCAGTTGCGGCAGTATCGAAATACCATAGAAGCGATTCTTCATCTTCATGCTTCAGCTACATATAATCAGTTGGCAGATTGTGATGAGTACGCCAGATAGACTCACTTTGATCCGTTCAGATTCACCCGCAAAGTTACCCCAGAAAGTGGTGCTGGCTTCCCCTCCATTAGCAGGCTGTTGGACGCCCGCAGATTCAGGGGTTTTGATGGCATTCTGCCCTATCAACCTTGCAGACTCATCTTCAGCAAGTTGCTCCTGAGACCCAGCGTACGAGGTCCAAGCAGCTACGGTGCTAGGCCTGTGCAGATCAGTCTGTTCTTTAGCATCTCCCTGTACTTCGTCTGGAATTCCCAAATCTTTCTCTTCACCAGACTGTTGCTTCGCAACAGCAAGCTCCGCCGCCTCACGCTCTTCCGTGGCTTTGAATTCTGCCTCTTGTTCAGCAGTCAACTCCTGCCAGCCATCTTTCGTCAGGCGCAAAAAGACTTTGTGCTTATGTCGGCCACCTTCCTCATGCGATTCTTTGACGGAATCAGACCTTTCGCGCTTGGGCGCAGTCACGTCTGCTTTTCGTAGATGGGGTGGTGTAGGTGGCCGTGGTGCAAAGTGGTGCGCAAGTGGATCGTCCGGACTGCCAAAAGCAGCCGGGAAAACGTTGTGGTCTTCGCTTGTCGCCCCAACACCCAATGCTGCGCTAATGTCGGGCGCACTTGAAGCAGTGGTATTGGTATCAGGGGCTGCATATTGAGCATTCGCCTTTGGGGGGTTAATGCTCTCAACATTGCCACCTTCCACAGGAAGAGGTGTGTGATTCTGTGCGCTTGGGCTGCGTGAAGCGGCTGCCCCACTGTTAGATGACCCATTTGTCGTCACTTGTGCCCCCGTATTGTGACGATCTTGAGGGTCCTTAGTAGGGGCTTTGAGATTTTGAAGGTGAAGAACTTCGCCTGAAGGTAAAATCTCGTTCACAAGAAAATCGGTGTATCTGCAATTCTCAGGGCCAGAAGGGAATCGTATGAATCAAGAAACATACCTTTTCTTTATAATACCAGAAAAACTGAGCGCGTCCGGACTTACGAATTCGGTTATGCCACATAATTCTTCCTTGCTGTGACGTCCGCCTTGAGGATGTGATGGTGCAGGAGCATTACTTACCTTTCCTTGAACAGATGGTGCTACAGTCGGTTTGATAGTCATACTGAAATCTTGAGTTGAAGAATGATCGGTCTTGACCTTCTTACGAGGAGAAGTGACCATGTCATCTTGATCCATGGTAAGAAAGCGGGGCCGTTTTCACGTGTTGCACATCACAATAATAAAGGTAGCATCTTTGAGTGTGTGAATGTTCGTCGCCGGGTATTCGCGCCATGTCTGCGCTTTACGCGGGCGTCATGCGTTTTAGCGTCTGGCTGCGTGGTGTGGGCGATGGAAAGTCCCTGGGGACATACTTATTTTGCGGCTCGCCAAAAGGTATCGCAGGCCAATTCACCATCCCAAAGAAGCAAAGAAGTATGCCCTTACTACGTTGATGCTCGATATCATTTCCGTTATGTCGTTCAATTGTTTCTATATATTGAACTATCGCAAATTACATAAACCTAACAATCTTCCTGTACTTTTGGCCGTCTCCAATTCAGCTTAGGTTAGATCGCGTTAATCCTAGCGCTCCTGAAAATCATGCATCATTTGTTGCCCCGTTGACGACACCATTCATCTTTCTTCCCCGCTGTCCGTCTATTGACCCATTGAGACGGGCATCAATTGCGAGATTGTGAAGGCTGGAAAATTTAGTCTTCGGAGATGGGGTCTTGTTGACAGGCCGTTCTTGAAAGTATGTTGACGCTACAGCGAGGAAGGCCATTAAGCTAGCTTGTACCGTGTCCGTGTTGATACCTATACCCCAGATGCGCTCACCCGTTTCGGTGGCGAGACATTCAATATATGTGGCGGCTTTGGTATCACTGCCTCCTCCAATCGAGTGTTCCTTGTAGTCAACGACGTCGAGATCGATGCCAATCGACTGAAGAGAATGAGCAAGTGCTGAAATCGGACCATTGCCTGAGCCTTTGACACGATATTCCTCGCCTTTATGTGCCAGGCTGTCAGCAATAGTACCTTCAAAGTGACGCTTGAGCTTGGCGGTATTGAGAGTCCTGCCCTTTTCAGGAGGAGCTGGACTTTCCGCTCTGTCTGTAGCGATGTTGTAGTCGATAAGCGTGAATCGCGGATAATAGTCTTTGAGATAGTATACCTCCTCAAATAATTGCTGAATTTCGTTTGCACGAAGTTCCTGACCAATCGTGTCTGCACGCTTTTGTACGATCTTTGAGAAAGCAACCTGCAAGCCTCGCGGTAATTCGAGCTCCAGGCTGCGCTGGATGATCCAAGCAACCCCACCCTTTCCACTCTGGCTATTAACGCGAATAATGGCTTCGTACGTCCTGCCAATATCTTGGGGATCCAGGGGTAGATAAGGCATATCCCATTCATCATTGTTTCCAAGTCTTCGCTCCTTGCGATCTTTGAAGCCTTTATTGATAGCGTCTTGATGTGAGCCGCTGAAAGCCGTATGGACCAACTCTCCTGCGTAGGGATGTCGCTGGTGGACGGGGATCTTATTGCTTTGCTCAACAAGATCGATCACTGGGTTGATGTCTGAGTAGTCGATCTTCGGGTGGATACCCTGTGTGTAGAGATTCATTGCCAGGGTGAACAAATCCACGTTTCCTGTTCTCTCACCATTGCCAAACAAGACACCTTCCACTCGGTCAGCCCCCGCCATCTGTGCCAGTTCAGCCGCAGCAACAGCGCATCCACGGTCATTGTGTGGATGGAGCGAGACGCAGAATTTCGGGCGCTCTGTCATATTTCGACAGAAGTATTCAATCTGGTCCGCGTAGACATTTGGTGTCGATACTTCGACAGTTGCAGGAAGGTTGAAAATGATAGGGTTCGATTCTGAAGGCCCCCAAGCTGCTTTGACTGCTTCACAAACTCTGATAGCGTAGTCTGGGTCAGTGTCTGAAAATGTTTCGGGAGAAAATTCGTATGCCCATTCGGTTCCAGCTTGGGATGGGTCGTCCTTGGTGAGCTTGCGCGCAAGCTTAGTACACCTCACAGCTAGATCGAGACCTTGCTGCTGTGTGAAGCCGAAGACGATGCGCTGGAAGCAAGGGCTAGTGGCCAAGTAAAGATGGAGGATAGCCTTCTTCGAGCCCCTAAGGGACTCAACTGTGCGTTGTATGAGCTCTTCTCGACATGGTGACAAGACTTGTAGCCACACATCTTCCGGTACAGTTCCAGTCGTCTCGAGCAAGCGCCGGGTGAAATCATAGTCCGTATCAGATGCCGACGGAAATGAGACCTCGATCTCCTTATATCCAAGCTTTACTAACATTTGAAAATAGTGGTATTTCTGATTCGAGTCCATTGGGTCTGCGAGGGACTGATTGCCATCGCGCAGGTCGGTCGCCAGCCAACGGGGTGGCTTGTCGATGGACTTGGACGGCCATTGGCGATTAGGAAGGTCAAGAGGTTTCCTGCGGCGATATTTCAGGGCAGGGTTGTCGAGCCTACCTCCATATGTTAGTGAGCATACAACCTCAGCGGGAAAGGTCTTCCGACATCGTGACTTGCTTATTAATGGGCCGTGATCAGTTGCATAGGATATCGATGATAGAAACACAAGCAAGAGTAAGAGATCCAGAGAGGGCGTTCCCATCATCCTTTTATATCTTAGCTTAGCCAAAGGCTCATAAGTCACTTCTAGTGGAGTTCCAAATGGACATCCCCACAAACGTCAGCCGGCAACCCTAATGCAACCCTAAAGTTGCTAGCACCTCGGATCGTGCCACGGCGTATGGTTCGGCTCAAACTCCCTGGACAGAAGGCGTTGAACATGCAGGCGTCCATTCCAGAACGGGGCAGTTGCGCCTGCACTCGTAACGCCTCACCAAACGATGTTGCTTGACCGGTGAGCACGCAAGTCATGTATACGTAGCGGGCGTAACATGAAGAGTGTGTGGCTGGCCTTAGTATGTTTGTCTAACGCATTGGTCGCTGGTGCCTGCTCGTTGTTTCCTACCAACCAGTGCTGTTCATCCGCCTCGTCGCTTTCCGAAAAGCTTGCAGGTATAATAGTTGTCCGTGATGCCATGGTCTGGGGTCCTTTGAAGTTCTGGAGATCGTACCTCTACATGGCAGACTCCCGATCGAGTCAGGAGGCACTGCCCAAATCACTCCGCATTTTATGCTTGGGAGACTCTCTCACCGATGGCTTCACGGTTTTCGATGGTGGGAGATACCCATATGGAGACACTATGCAGACTGAACTCGCTCACCTCTTGCACTCGACACCCTCAAAAATACAAGTGCTTATTGATGGGCTGCCGGGTGAGACTTGGTATTCCTCCATTGATATACGGTACTCTAATTGGCCACATCTGCAGGCGACCAAGTTAACGTCGCGTACATGAGACGCATGAAAGAAAACCTGGCACTAGCTAAGAAGAAACCTTATGATTGGATTGTGATTATGGGGGGGACAAATGATTTGGGTTGGGGCCAACAAGCCGATGTGATCTTCGACAATCTTAGTACGTCTTTTCATGTGCCTTAGCCGACTGCGTCCTCATGGTTGTGGTGTAGAGTCTATTTGGAGTACAGCACTTGAGAGTGGGGCAAGTATACTTGCTCTCAATATCATTGAGACTGCCCGCGCAAGCGACAGAATGGTTGCGAAGAGACGTGAACTCAACGAACATATTCTCAACCACCAAGCGAACCGATTGTGAGTCCGGCAGAAGCCCCTTTCCCCATCCAATGTCCTCCCGTTCCAGATCAGTATACATAAGGTAGTCGAAATCTGTTTCTAACAATTTATCTAGCTACGCCTTCGATCTCTGGAGTGTGATCAGGTACACAGGTGTGGATAAGGAAACCCGTGCTCGCATCTGGGATGATGGCCTCCACCTCACGGAAGAAGGCTACAACATAATGGGCAAGGCAGTCGCCGCTCGACTTTTTGAAATCATACAAGGTCTCTCGTCCGGCGACCCTAGTCCGGCGCAGGTTGGGCAACAAATGACAAGCGAAAAGTGACTTCGATGGGAAGAAGTCATTCAAGACTTTACAGCGGGCGAAGGATTGCCACTGTGACCGCTGAAAACGCAGAGAGAACCGATTGCCTTTATTCGAAGCGGGAACATTGAGCTTCCAGCTCTTTTTGTAACATTCTTGTAGCCAATGTTTTAGCTCGCGCGCTGAGAAATGTAGCCTGAAGTAAAGAGCATTGGTAATGGTCTTGACCACTCATGTTAGTGCGTGCTGGCATTTTCGGCACGAATGCGATCGAGATTGATCTTTGGACCCATTATATGCACGCAATTGTATGCATAACATAGACTTGGTTTTGTGCAAGCAGTGAATGCCAATGCCGTAATTCACTCGTCACCCCTCGACTATGACACAAGACATTCTTGAAGACTTGTGTCGTCACAGTGGAGCAGTATGAGCTGAATTCCTTGGTCGAAGGCAAAAGCGGAGGTTCTCGTGACCTCTCCTCCGGGCCTTCTAGAACCAGCTGAGCCACTCGTGGGGTTAAAGCTGTGACGTATGGCTGCGGGGCAAGAGATATATATTTTCTACTTTTTTCCTTCCTATTTCCTACAACTATCCATTTCGAATAACTCATAAACAAACAAACATTCAAATTATCAAACCAGTACTCAAACCAATACTTCAAAATGGAAGCCGTGAAGTACGTATGAGTCTTCCACTGTGCTCATCATGACCTAATCCAAGTCAATAGGAACACCGCAAACTCAGTCACCGACACCGTCAAGGGTGCTACCGACACCGCATCCAAGGAGGCGAACAAGAGTATGCCCTCCCATCCAGACCCTGTCTGAAAGAAACGCTGATCATTCTCCAAAGACGTCGCTAAGGACTCCAACGCATCAGCAGGCACTCGTGCCGAGGCTGCCACCGACGCTGTGGGAGATAAGACCAACGAGCTCAAGCACAAGACCTAGATGTCTTCGCAATACTCAACCACCTAGCGACCTATGACCTCGACAATTGGCGGCATGGTGTGACAGACATTCGGAGATCGACCAACGAAAGGGACTGTACGAATAACCTGAGAAGTCCACGATGAAGTCTACCGTAGCACCAGATATTCTTATGTAGCTTGCAATAGAACATTGACTTGCTCCACTCGTCTTCTCATCTGCGTCTCTAATTCGACTCTCAATAAGTTTTTGATTGTTGCCTTGAGTTGTTAACGTCATTGTTGACCTGTGCATTGGAGAGGATATAAACCACTGCCTTCGATGGCGGGTTCAAAATCACGTAGTCCCAGCTATGCATACAATCATCCATGAGACTCAAGTGCCATATTCAAAAGTGAAACAATCGTATGGACGATAGAGATCAGATCACATATGTCTGCGATACGTTCACTTCTTTGTTTCATAGGCCGACATTCGATTTTCAACATCATACATCTCGAACCATATAAGTCCATAACACATTAAAGCTTGCTTATTCTCCCACCAGTCCTCTGCTGTTGCAGCCTGACCAGACCCTAGAAGCTAGTCAGCAATCACCTCACTCCTACAGTTCATTGAACAGCTCACCTCCTGTACACACGAAGCAACGAGCCGGCCATCCCGATTCCACAGCCTCTGCGTAACACACCCTCTCCCTTGTCCCGCCCACGGACTCTCCATCTCCGAAAACAACCACTCATCCGCTCTGATCTCCCGCGGCCGATGAAAATAAATCGTATGATCCAGGCTGACCATCATGCCCACATTCCTTCGTGGCTGTTCCGGCGGCGTATTCACGCTCCCCTTTCTTCCTGTTGCCCTTTCAGTTCCCCCATTCGAATCATGCTCCATCAGCTCCTCCTCCGCCAGCTGCCGGAGGTACGCATGCTCTGATTCGGTAAGTTTCCCGAAGCGCTCGAGACCGTGGACCTTGGAGACGACGCCGATGAAGGTGTTGTCGGTCATGTAGGCGAGGGCGGAGAGGTGGGCGTATATGCCGCCGCGGATGGTGCCGCGGCATTTGAGCCAAGATTGTACGTGTCTTTCGTGCGGAGAGGGGGAGCTGTCTGCGTCTGGAAATGAGTAAGGGTCTTTGGACGTATTGGTGATGTGAAGCTCAGGAACAGGGAAATGTACTGTTTGCAATGCCCAATCGCTTTGAGACGAACGGGCCTCTGCTCTGCTCTCCATCTGCTTCTTTCTCTCTGTCCTCCGCGAGATCAGATACGCCTCTTCCTGCTTTGTCGTCTGCTAGCATCTTTTCGAGCCGCGGGACGGCGTCCGCTGGCATGTCTGCACCGTGTTGGATCACTTCGTTCCCACCACTACCCTCAGCCATAAAGCTGATTGTTGTCGTAAATATGCATTTGCCTCGTTGTCTTGCTTGTACTGTTCTGGTGATGAAGCTCCGACCGTCGCGCACGCGCTCGACGTGAAATAGGATGGGTATCGTCGCATTACCGGCCAGGATGAAGTAACAGTGCATGCTGTGGGGGAGGAAAACTGCATGATCATTTGATGGAGAGGGTTCTGGAACTGTTTGACATGCTGCGAGGAGACATTGGGCAATCACGAAGCCACCGTAGAGTCCTCGCGCGTGAGGTGGGTGCCAGAGCTCCCTATCCTTTTTTTGAATTCGGTAGAACGGAGGTCGCGAAACGTGATTGCATACCTGATATTAGTGAAAAGATCCTGGCTTCATGGTCAGAAGTGTAACTGCCAGACACGTTGATCGGTATCTCACTGGTTGTATATCAGAAAGCGCCTTCAACTCTAAATTATTCTCGATGATTGATCTCGAGGAGTCTGCGGCCGGCGGCTTGACCAAAGTGGCTCGAGACATAGCTGATAGCCTCAGAGATGCTTGACAGGATAAGTGGATTAATCATGAAGAGCTTCACGATCTACACACGACCTAAGTAAAACAGACTCCTGCATCAAGACAACCAACTGAAAACCTATGAGAGACTGATTGACCTCGGCATCTGATAAGATAAGGTGAAGCGCCAAGCATCCTAGCGCCCACCAAAATTGTAAGCGAACTTGGACCGGTGGTGATCTCGAGTGAGGAGCGCGATCTATTGTAGAGCAAGCAACAAGATGTCTGACACCGCCGAAGTCGAGGTCGATAATCCAAGCGGACATCAGATTCTTCCAAAAGAGGTGACGAATGAGATTGGCTCCATAAAGCTTTTCAACAAATGGTCATACGATGATGTGGAAATTAGGGACATCTCTTTACAGTACGTTTCTTGAGCTCTTTCCAAGGACGATTCCAGAATGAGCGGAGCCTCCGGCGACATGGGGATCATGGGAATATATTGGCGAAATACAGCCAGGCGTGGAGAATTACAAGAAGCTGACCTTGGATACGCAACAGAGACTACATCCAAATCCGCTCCCCAGTCTACGTCTCCCACTCCGCTGGCCGCTATGCCGTGAAGAGATTCCGGAAAGCACAATGCCCCATCATTGAGCGCCTCACCAACTCCCTCATGATGAACGGCCGTAACAATGGTAAAAAGCTCATGGCAGTTCGAATTGTTGCCCACTGCTTCGAGATCGTACGTACTCATTCTACATCTGGAAGCTCACAACTCTAATTAAATTTATAGATTCACATCATGACCGATCAGAACCCGATCCAGATTGCCGTCGATGCCATCGTCAACTGTGGGCCCCGCGAAGACTCGACCCGTATCGGTTCGGCAGGGACAGTCCGTCGTCAAGCCGTTGATGTCTCACCCCTACGCCGTGTCAATCAAGCGATCGCATTGCTCACAATAGGAGCCAGAGAGGCAGCTTTCAGAAATGTGAAGAGTGTGGCTGAGTGTCTGTCAGAGGAATTGATCAACGCAGCGAAAGGAAGCAGCAATAGTTATGCTATCAAGAAGAAGGACGAGTTGGAGCGTGTGGCGAAGAGCAATCGGTAAACAAGGCTTGTACCTAAGAAGATACGAGATGAAGGTGACGGTAGAGCTATTTGGCATTCTATATTAGGAGCAGCGACTTTTTCAATCCCAAGATGCGGCCCCGACGCGTCATCCATCTCACACCTCTCACGTCTCTCACGCCCTCGATGCATTATGTTACATTCTCTTCGCTTTTTCTGAACTTCATTGTCACCAATCAAGACACAGACCAGTCATGATACTTGTGTGTGGACCCACATCGTACCGGCTTGACCCTCAAACGTACCATATATCTGGACCACGCGATTTTACCATCCTTGGGCGCTGCCTCATGGTTTGAGCAGACTCAGGGAGACAATGCCCATAGCTTGAACTCATATGCATCGAATGTCTTGCTTCATCAGATCCCCATTTCCAATCCTCATCCCTTTTCTTTCCCTCCCACGTCCAAAGCCCCAAGCAGACCTTCAATCACAACTCTCAATGCCTCCATCTCCTCTTCGGCCAATCCACCTAGCCCCCCGCCCGCTCCTCCCACACTCCCACTCCACCCAACATAGCTCGGCCTCCCCGTTCTCCTTGCCACGGCCTTCGCGACCCTCACCGCAAAATCAACTGTCTGAGGCTGCGCGTACAGGGGCGTGCAAAGCGGTTCATTGGGCTTTCGCGTGTTGGGTAGGGCGTAGACGAAGGAGCCTAGAGGAGAAAGGGAGCTTGAGGTGATGGAAGAAGAGGTGGTGAGGAAGATGAGATTCGTGCAGCCTGTATTTTGGATACGGGCGTGGATTGTGACTGTTGGGGAAGAGGGGAGGGACAGGGAGAGGGTTGTTACGGACGAGGTGGTGAAGGAAGGAGGAGAGGTAGGTTTAGACCTGGCTTGGGTGGGTGGAGGAGAGGAAGGAGACATTTGGAGGGACATCGTAGGGAAGGAAAGACTGCCTGTGAAGTTGTATCAATAGATCAAAGGTGGCTGTGATTGGCTGAGAGATTGAGGCTTGGCGCTGACAACTGAAAGTCAAGCACGTGCAAGCGCCTTCCCCTTTGTTGATCTTTTCCTCGCCGGTAATATGTATGTATAGCACAGAATATGGCTGCACAAAATGATAGCGATGAGTGGATCATACCCTCCACAAGTAGTGAAGAGAGCCGTGTGATGTTCGCTGCATTGGATTCTTTCCGGTAAGTTCCGGCCAGATACTCCAGGCATGCGTACGTGCTGTGACTGCCAATTGCATTTCTTGTTGCGCTGTGGACGAATTGCATACTTTTGTTGACTCCCAAGCTTTCTCTCTGCCTCTGATGCCATTTTGAAGGCAATCACAGATTTCTCCAAGGCAATTCCAGACTGAAAATATACGTTCTTGATTTTAAACTATCTGATTCGAATCTCCTGCAGTCAGTATCGCAGGTCGGCTCATTACAATGTGACACATCGGCGGCGGCAGAATTTCTATGCTCTTCCATCAGCACAATATGAGATGCTTGCCAGAGCTCCTTTCAACCTGCTGCAGACCTTTGAACGTGTTGATGAGGCCATTGATGCGAATGCTGATATTGCATATGAGATTATTAAAACATCACTTCAATCTTTGGGCTTCCCGCCGCATTCAATATTCTGGCATGGTTGTGCTACACCTTCGGATTTAGACAAGGCGAGATCGACTCTTAGACAGCTCTATCGCGATTGGAGTGCCGAAGGTGCACACGAACGAAATGCGTGCTACAAGCCTGTGCTCAAAGATCTAGATGACAACTTCCCTGACAATATCTATCGTGGGGACAAAAGCACTGTCAAGGTACTTGTTCCTGGCGCTGGTCTTGGACGCTTGGTATTTGAGATATGTGGCAGGGGTTATTCCGTGGAAGGAAACGAAATATCCTGGCACCAATTAATGACATGTAATTGGGCTCTGAATTACATCCCTCCTGGCAGCTCATATGTTTTACGCCCCTTCGCGACCGACTTCTCGAACAACATCAGCAGAGAACATCAGCTTAAAGCGGTCATGATACCAGATGTACACGTTGGGTCTGAACTTGGCGATGGGGTTGCGCGTAGTGATCGTATGACCATGACTGCCTCAGATTTTATCGTGCTCTATGGCGATAGGCAGCACCAAGATACTTTTGACGCAGTCGCAAGTGTTTTCTTCGTTGATACGGCGCCGAATGTCATCAAATACATAGAAGTAATACGCAATTGCCTGAAAGAAGAGGGGATTTGGATCAACCTGGGTCCTTTACTTTGGCATTTCGCAGAGCGGGGGCCACCAACGCCCGACGAACATGTTGATCCAAGTCAAATGGAAGAAAGAACGGGTATTGAGGCACCTGGAAGCTTTGAGCTTACCGACGAAGAGCTCCTACTACTAGTGGAGAATATGGGCTTTATCATTGAGAAGCGTGAAATATTGGACGGACAGGGGTATATCCAGAATCGACACAGCATGTTGCAGAACACGTACAATTGTTCGCACTGGATAGCAAGGAAGAAACCAACAGCAGCTCACTTGTGATAAGAGGTGCGAAAAACCCAAATGCGAGTCTCCGTCTCCTTATTTCGCTTCAATAATAAGAATGCTCTTGTCTCAGTCTGCATTAGCTGCATGCGGCTTTAACTTGATCCTCCTGAAAGCTGCCCCCGCCCGCAATCCTTCTCGATGTGCAGTTTGGCAGGTACATAAAGACTTACAGTATTGCGAGCCTTGTATGTGGTCGTACGAACCAAGCAGTCGGTGCGGAGGATGATTAGGCTCATGCACAAGAAGTTGGATTGTGGCGGTGGTCTCAGGCATCCTCCTTCATCTATGCTAGGACTTAGGACTGCTGGTTGTAGATTCAATTCCGCCCACTAAGAGCTCGAGGGGCATCTCTAGTCTTTCCTCTTTTTAGTCTGACGACTCCGCCCTCTAATTGCCCCTGTCTACAGCTAAACAAGTGCCCAAAGGGACCCGCTTGGCCTCGTTATACGTTATACGGCCGCACAAGTCACCTCAGAGTGACACAAGGCTGTCAGCATCCGCGGCACTGCCTGTAATCTTCCTCCCACTACTACCGGCGACTGCCACCTTACGACAACGATCTAAACACTTAGCAGACGCTGCCGTCCTGCACGACTTTCCTCAAGCTGCTTAATCAGCTCTAACTGGCCCCAGCTCGCCTCTAGTCTGTCATTGGCGATTCCTTCTAGACAAGCGAAACAAGCTGAAGTCCTTCCTTTCTCCACCTTACGTATGCGTGTTGGAGTCCTTTATCTCTGACCTCCCCATGCCAACCTCCATTCATGACTAAGGGTCAGCGGCCTTGATGACTTCCAGATTCAAGGGATTTGGTGCTTTTGGTTCCAAACGCACGAGCGGCAGCAGTAACACGACCACTAGCAATCGCAACGGACTTACACCTCCACCCGCACAGACTGGCTTTCCATCACAACCGAACGCCAGCACTACGAGTCTTACTCCTTCTGTCACCCCCAACGGCCCATCGCATACCCCGCAAGGCAGCACTTCCTCCACCACCAGCCTCCCTATGAATCAAAACCAACAAGGCCTAGGACGGCCTCCAAGCTATACATACAATCCCGGCGGCCCCAGAGCCAGCAGTCCTCTACCACCCGGACAACAAATGGGGCATCACCCTCCACCTATCAACACCAGCGGCTACGGCCAACATCCTGCATTGCAGGGTGGCGGCGTGCAACCTCCCCAATATGGCTATCAACAAACGTCGCAACAATCGAATCTCTACGGCGGACGTAGTCAACCCGTAGAGGTGGAAGCGGCAGGCAGGAGTAAAGCGCAACTGATAGTGGGCATTGACTTTGTAAGAGCTCCACCCAAAAAGCGAAGCCTTCCACTTACGTAACCTTAGGGAACGACGTTTTCCGGAGTGGCCTTTGCCTTTGCGACCAACACTGAAGCAAAAGAAGACATTATCACAGAGTGGCCCGGTGCTGGTAATCAGACCAAGCAAAAGGTGCGACCCAACCAGCACGAGTGAATAGCAAAGTTGACAAGGTGCTGTAGATTCCTACGGTTCTCTACTACGACCAATATCAGAAGGTCGTTGGATGGGGACCAGATATCGCAGATGCGCTTGCGCCCACAGGATATCCAAAGCCAGGCGTGCAGAAGGTGGAGTGGTTCAAATTACAGCTCATGCTTTCTGGAAACACCTATATCGATCCTATCAATCTACCGCCTCTACCTCCGGGAAAGTCAGAGATCGATGTCGCTGCTGACTATCTCTTCAAGCTCCGACAAGCAATGCGAAACCAATTGCAGAAGACATTGGGTGAGGTATTCAACAGAGAAGAGCGCAACATAAGATACTTCCTAACAGTACCTGCAATCTGGAACGATGCAGGTAAAGCTGCGACCCGTGCGGCCGCAATACAGGCTGGATTCTTACGGGATGAGAACGACAACCGACTGACATTGATTACTGAGCCTGAAGCTGCTGCTATGTTTTGCTCGAAAACTGGTCTGCTCAACTTGAAGATAAGGGATGCAGTGCTCATTGTGGATTGCGGTGGTGGTACTGTAGATCTCATCGCTTACGAGGTGGAGGAAGAGACACCATTTACTGTTGCAGAATGTACAGCTGGGTCTGGCGACTCGTGTGGATCTACAGCCTTGAACCGTAACTTCAGTAACATCTTACGCGCCAAAATTCGCAAGATGAAGCTACCAGATGGCTCCAAGACAGCGGGCAAAGTCTATGCAAAGTGTATCATGGACTTCGAAAATCGTGTTAAGGCGGATTTCCGTAATAATGGACAAAAATGGGCGGTGGACGTTGGCATCGAAGCTGAATTTCCGGAAGCTGGTATCGAGGAGGGCTATATGACCTTTACGAATGAGGAAATCCTACAATGCTTTGAACCAGTGGTCAATCGTATCCTAGAGCTTGTCCGAAATCAAATCATTGCAATTCAGGCGCAGAATAGATTGCTTCAGGTAAGTCTTCGACCTCTTGTCGGACAGGGCCGAATCTCACTCGCGTAATTTACAGAATGTCCTCGTCGTCGGTGGTTTTGGCGCCTCGGAGTATCTCTTCCAACAGATCAAGCTTCATGTTCCACCGCAGTTCCAGGCCAAGGTCGTCCGACCTATGGACTCAGTCGCAGCCATTGTGAAGGGAGCCGTCACCGCTGGTATTACTGAACGTGTCATCACATCCCGTGTTGCCCGTCGGCATTATCTCATGGCAACCTTACAGCCCTTTAAAGAGGGGCATCACCCTGAACAATATCGCGTGCCTAGCTTAGACGGAAAGGACAGGTGTAAATATACACGACAGATCTTCGTACAGAAAGGACAGCGCGTCAAGATTGGCGAACCTGTGAAAGTATCATTCTTCCGACAGGTAGCACCAGGGGCAACTTTGATGTACGAGGACATTCTGTACGCATGTGATGATGATGTTTGCCCCGAATATACCAAGGATCCAAGTAAGTGATAGCTTTCCATCCGGTTGACAGACAACCGTTGCTAACATTATGTAATCAAGGAATCAAAGAAGTGGTCACTCTTACTTCAGACCTATCACGAAAGAATCTTGAGAAGGACTTCGAACGGATGGACACACCGCAAGGAACTTTTTACCGTGAGTGCGAACGTTCTTAGCTACATGAACATCATTGACATTGCACAGGAGTCTACTTCGATATTCTCCTCGCACTTGATGGTAGCGAATTCAATGCTGAGCTTGTCTGCCAAGGCGAGGTCATGGGTCGCTGCACTGCTCGATTCCGTTGAGGAATTCTTTATTCTCAGATATCAGAACTCATGCAGAACATACGTCTTAATGTGCATTGGAAAGAAACCCCAACGAGGACATAGACAGGGCTGGCACGAACGACACGCGCCCAGATAAATACTACGACGAGCTGAACATGCCGCATTCGAGGAGAATAGTCGGCGCAACCACGAAGGCGCATTTACAGGATCATGAGATATTCGGTGTGCTTGAGATAGGATTTGATTAGATCAGACATCAATATATTTGCCCTGCACCCTTTGCATCATTTGGTCTGTTATTTTGCCTTGAATACATGTAATCAGGCGTCCTGTCTTGCTGCGTTCATCAAGGACACTTTCATGCAAGCTTTCCAATACAGGCCAGATACAACAACCACCGGTTACTATCTCGTACTCGCACATTGAACCCCAGATAGGGAACCACCGTCAAAGAGTGCCGCTGTGGCTGTGCAGCGCAACGCCCCACGTCATCAAGTCTCAAAACGTCCATATTCGCGATGCCATAATCATGGCGCACACACTATATTCCCTTCGATTTCCCAGTCCCGTCTCACTCATGGTCCTTTCTATACCCATCACACCTCTCACCTGAATACTCACCCCCCATAAGCCCACAAACTTAACGATCAAACCCTCACCAAGTGACCAATACGCCCCCTCCCCCTGCCTCCCCCTTCTACCCTGCCAGCACAGGAATGGCCGCCCTAATCCTCGGCGCCGGTTTCCTCGCCCATGACTCCTACAAGAAACACAAAGCCAAGAAGCGCGGCGAGAACAACACCGTCCGCTTCTCGGAGCTTGAGCGCCAGAACGCAGAGCGCATCGTCAATCTGCAGAAGGAGTCGTGTTTTTGCCAGCGAAGTGATTGGCAGGGCGGTGGATGCCCGGAACACGGCGGTGGTAATAATATAGGGCCCGGGGTGGGAGTGGGAGCAGGTGCAGAGAGGGGGACACAGGACGGGCGGCGGCTGAGTGGTGGAGGGGGGGATAGGGCGCCACCGGAGTATTTTGATGGGAGGGAGGGCAGTGAGGGGAGGAGGAGTGAGGAGGAAAGGGCGAGGCAGACGCAGACGCAGACGACCTTGGATCGAACGGAGATTGCGAGGATTAATGAGGAGAGGAGGAAGAAGCAGAAATTGAGCAAGCGGTTGTTTGGGCGGAAGGAGCGATGATAAGGGGTGCTAGGGCATCTTTGCTATTGGCGAGATGGGTGAGGGGGTTGTATATATTCAGTTTGGTCCTCGATTTCCTCGTAGCATGTGCATTGCGGAAAAGTGAGCGTGGAGCGTAGGTTAAAGGAATGTACTGTCTTTTTCTTATTGAAACTATCGATGCTAGTCTGCAAGACCTCGAGGTATCTTTGCGCAAACATTGTTTGCATCATAACCATCCTTATTTTGGCCTATACACTTGCTGATCTTCCTGTTCTTGCTTCATGTAGAATGGTCGCGCAGCATGATCTGGCTCTGCAGGCCATTGTAGATGCTTCTGAGCATGCATCGCGCCAAATGGATCATCCACAGCTGAGGTTTCTCTGTGAATCAAGAAGGGAAGTCCTGGCGACTGTCCAGCGCGACGCAATGGAAGTTGGCATTGCTGAGGGTCTGAAGTCTGCTTTGAGACCCCATTTCGAATCAACCTACCGCCATTGTAGCTCGAAGAGGCTTCTGAGGAGGGGAGGCTTCCTCGGCGAGATTTTGTGTACGATGGTAAGGCGTCCCCATTTCCCATTTCGCCTCTAAGCAGCTTGATCTGCTTCCTGATCTCTCGCCACAGCTCATACTTTTCAAGATCGTCATCGTCTTCGCCCTTGTCTTGGGCTGATGTATCATCTTCTGACCTGTTGCCGGCGATCACGACCAGAGTCGCGACAAATGCTTCCTTCAAATAGGCAAAGGAAAAGCCTTCCGTCAGTTTGGCAATGGCTGGACACAGCCTTTCTGGATACTTGATTGTGGGTTTGCTTGCCAATTTGTTTCTCCAATATTCGCAATACAAGGTCCGCTCATGTAGGTCAGGGAGAGGGAAGAAGTACTTCCTATCAAATCGACTAGGTCGAGAAGACAATCCTGGGTCGAGCTGATCGAGATGATTTGTGCTTGCCACCATGAAGATCCCATCTAAATGGCTTCGGAGTTAGCTCGGCTACTCAGAAGAAGACCCTACGAACCATTGTTCTCAAGACCATCAACCTCATTAAAGAAGTACGAGCGAGTATTCGGGGTCACTATCGTATCTATATCTTCGAGAATCAGAAGACAAGGCGACATACGCCTGGCCAATTGGAAAACATTGCGGATGTCGTAGGTTCGTGAGGCGGACTTCACATAAAGAGATGGAATAGCAAACCCGCTTCGTTCGAAAAGAGAGTGCATCAGGGCTTTGATCGAGATGGTTTTCCCATTTCCCGCTTGTTATCGTGAGCTTAGCGACCAAGTGCTTGGAGAGGTTATACCTACCCGGACCATGGAATATGACACCTCGTTTCCAAGCGACTCCTAAGTCTTTGTAGATGTCTTCGCTATCAAAGAATTTGTGCATTAGATTGGTCAAATCCTTCTTCATTGTTTCGTTGAGTATCACGTCTTCCCACTTCGCTTTGGTAACCTGATTGTACAGGTTCTTGCTGGCCCTCCAGTACGAATCGTACACGTATATGTACTGGTCATCATCTGGGAAGCTCCATCCGCCAACTACTCGAACGAGTTGATCCGTGGCGGTGTTGACAGACATAGTGGTTTCACCATCGCCAGGCTCTTTCAGGATGTATTGGAACGTATAGAATCCGATTTGAACGATATAGACGACGAAGTACTCATCAGCCCATTTGTAGTTGTATTTTGCAAAGCTTCGAGACTCGCCCAGTGCTGCCGATTGGCCTTCTCGAGCGTGACTGGGAATGTAATGTCTGATCCTCTGTATGCCTTCATCTTTGATATCAAGTTCTGCCGTAGCGTACCCGGCAGCCGCAAATTTGAGGAGGGGTACTGTTTAACATCTCAGTCCCTTCCTCAGGCACAATTGAGAGGCATACCAACCATTGTTTGTGAAGGTCACAGTGAGACTTAGCTCGGGGTATTGCTTGCGAAGAGCTCGTTGCAGGTACGTGTCTGGGTCACCGATACGCCCGCTATACACATCTTCATAGTCGTCCAAAACCTGGTGTAGACTGTCGGTGTCTATCAATGTAAAGCCATCGCCATCAGTATGACAAGGCGTCTTCGCTGCCTCCATTGTACGAAGTTTCGACGCAGATATTCAGCTTTCAAGGAATAATTGATGATAAGCATGCATTAGCAGTAGAAGAGGGAATATGAGAAGCACATTGATGGACGGTTTGCCAGGCAGCAATAATGTTGATCCGCCAGGTGAAACAGGAACAGGCTTGACTGCGCCATCGTTGAATAATGGGTGACCCGTTGACTTGGGCTGAACAGGTCTACGAACAGCCTTGAAGCTCTGACGCCTCTTTCCACAATCTCAAGTATCAACACACGGGCGACGACTAACCAGCATCTCCTTTCGAATCCAAAGCCAGCCGGACTCGGTACGTCATCGGCCAGGAACTAGAGCCACAGCGTCAAAAGGGCGGGGAAAGCTTATAGGGCCTCCTCCGGGGGCTAGCCACCTATAGAGAACTGACCAAGCTGACCCTCGTTCTCACCTTTTCATAGCCGAAGCAGAGACATTTCTCTGGATGAATCTCATTCCTTGAAGGTTGGTCTACTGGTCGAACATGCTATACACTATCATGCCTTTGGAATGGACGGGAAGTGGCATAGTAACAGCTGTAGAACGCCTTCCTGGCTGCAATCGTGTCAGTGTCCTTGACTAATTGCAACATGGATACAGGTAGGAGAGCTGGTGAGTCTTTCAACATATGTTGTGTTGTACCTCTATTCGCTGCGCAATGCACGTGTCTGGGAAACCATGATAGCTCTGATTTCTGTATTTAGTTACGCAAACATGTCTCACTCTCTCTGTTGGCAATGTCTCTGGCCAGCGGATATACCGACAAGCTATCGAATTCATGCGAGGCGCTTCAACGCTTTCGCCTGCCATTCCTACCAAGTGAGGGCATCCACAGATGCTGCGCCTCCAGCACAGATCTTCATTCGCTTGTTTCTATACTCGAGAAGTTCACGTCTTTTTGGCTCTTCTATCATTTTCGCACGGTTCTGCATGGCTTGCGTTAGGCTTTCGGCGTTTATTCTCCAGCCTATCATTCCATGCATGTTAGATAGAATGCTTTTCTTCCAGCAATGAAATTCCTATTTTCATCATTAACAATATATGTGTATGGTCTGCATATTACTCTTCAGCTTTCAGGAATCTTGGTTGAGGCACATTTCACCAAGCGTGAAGTTAGACCTTATCCAGCCAATTCTACCTTGCCAAATCGAGCGCCGAGTACATCAGCATCTGTACCAACCCGATCGTGGAATATCTTGACATCAGCATCTGTGCCAACCCAATCATGGAACACGTTGGCACCAGCAACCAGAAGGACGGCCCTGGGTACTGCACCAAATCTGTTTTTTCAAGCAGCACCTATCGTGACTGGAAGTTCGGAATGTGTTTCCCCGGGGAATAGTAGCGGTTCTGTAGCAAACATACCTGGTCTATCTGGACACTTCAAAGAGCGCAGACAGCTGGGAAGCAACACCGCGGGAGCAGCCCAACAAGGAAGCCCTCGATGCTGCGGTGACTGTGCGATCAGATTTCCTGACGTGCACGTATATTACTTTCGAACCGCAAACTCTACCAATACTTGGTGTGAGCAATACCTGTCCTCAACACCACCGGCTTCAGCATATGGAACTATCCTCGGAGGATTAGGCTTTACACCAACAAGCTCTCTCGTACCTGCTCAAGCTCCATTTTTCTGTTTGCCGACCCCTGCTCAGGCAGAAGCTGGATACTCACAGATCACGCAACCGGCAGTTCTCCCACTGCGGAAAAGGGACAATCAACTAGTTTCTCAAACAGGAGGAGGCTCTGACCAGTATCGGAATGGTTCAGCCAGCGGTGTTGATTGCGCTCCCGAGTCGATATATGTCGTCATTGAAAAGGTTTCCGCAAGAGATGATTGCGGGCTAGTAGGCAGCACTTATACAAGCGTCACTTATACATATGCCGAGGAAGAATTTTCGAGCATTCAGCCCATTATTAGTAATACAGTTCCCTACAATTTTGGGGATCTGCCTTGTCCACCTCAAACGATCGGAGACAAACCAATTCGGGACGCCCTAAGGGAGCAGTATGGAGGAATTGACATTTTGCCCCAGTATGTCCGTACCTACAAACCGAAGATACTCCCACCTTTCGAACAGATCAGGGCTCTAGATCCTGCTTGGGGTCAATGTCAGTTCATGAAACTTGGTAACGGTCTTGATCCTCCTATTGCCCTTACCCCAGCGTCAGCAAATGCTCCTCCTGTAGACCCAGGGCTCTTTGCTTCGAAATTTGGCTTCAAGCCTTCACCCACGAATAACCTAGCCAGTGGACCTGGACAGCAGAATACTGAACCCGGCCAAAATCAAGATATTAGCCTCAAAGTTCCGGATCAACCCCAGTCTTCACAAGATCCTGGGGCGGGGGTAAATCCTGTTGTCCAGAGCACGAATCCCCAAGGCCAGACAGACCCTCAGGGCCAGACCAACCCACAGGGCCAGACCAACCCACAGGGCCAGACCAATCCCCAAGGCCAGACAGACCCCCAAGGTCAAAGCAGCCCTCAGGGCCAGACCAACCCTCAAGGTCAGACAGGTTCTCAACAAGCTGGAGATGGAGGGTCAGATCCAGGGACACAAAATTCGCCCGCTCAGGAAGGGCCGGGATCCTCAGCAGGCTCTAATCCTGGGACTTCTCCTGGGGTAGAAGGTGGGACGTCTCAACAGGGCACGAGCCCGCAGAATCAGCCAGATCCTCAACCGAACGGTAATCCAACAGTCCAGTCAAACAATCCTCAAGGCCAGCCAGGATCTCAAGTACGGCAACCTAACATAGGTCAGGGCGGTGGTGTATTAGGCAATGTGGCGAACAATGACCCTCAAGGGTCCGGAGAAGCAGGCACTGGGAACTCTCCTGGCACTCTCGCACAGGAACAAAACTTACGTTCGAACCAGGCGGGTTCGCCATTGGCAGCGGGTGGTTTGGTCCTCAACCCCGTAGAACCTACATCTGAGTCTGGTTCCCAACCGGTCGACGGACAGAGTGCAAGCCCCGTAAATCTTGTGGGCCAGCCGCAGAATGCTGCGCAAGGTCCTGACTCCACATCGGCAAATGGTGGGTCTAATCAACAAGGCCTCGTACAGAATAATGGACCAATTCAAGTAGGTGGCCTCACTTTTACGCCTGTTCTGTCACAATCGTCTGGGAACACAGGGAACGGCGGGGCAAGTCCACAATCTGGTGCTTCCCCGAACTCAGGATCAGCTGCCGGTCAAAATGATGGTAACAACAATAATGATGGAGACGTTGGTCAGCAAGGATCAAGGTTTCAAGCTGGAAATACCAATGGGGGACCTTCCAACAGCCAAGGACTTCCGAACGGACAAGACACGACAGGTGATAGCACAGGACCAGCTGCATTCTCCGTAGATGGACAGCGTGTAGAGCAAGGTGGACCCCCCATCACAGTCTCAAATACTCAGATTAGCTTGGGGCCTTCAGGACTTGTTGTAGGTTCAAAGACCATTCCCTTACTTGGATCGAATCAAGCTCAACCAAATCCCACTGCATTTTCTCTCGACGGACAGACTGTACGAGAAGGCGGACCACCTATTACGATTTCTGGGACTACAGTCGCTCTAGAACCTAGTGCGCTAATTGTGAATGGCCGCAAATTTGCTAGACCTTCTTCGGACTTGATTTCAGCGGAAGGTCAAGTCTTTAGGCCAATTGACAGCTCGGCTGTCTCGATTGATGGGCACACAATTTCTATATTAGGGCCTGGTCTAACATATCAAGGCACGCCCATTTCCTTGGTATCTGGAGGGCTAGTTGTCGGCTCATCAACTATTCCTTACGCTTATAATCTCAAACTTCCTGGTGGAAATGCCGTGGATGCGATGACGACGTCTTCACCCGATCTATACACTGTTGACGGCCTGACTCTGACAGCAGGGCCAACCGGACTTTCAATATCGGGAACTCAAGTTCCTTCGGGAGGCCAAGAAATTACTGTTGGAGGAACGAAGATAGCGCTCAAATCCTCCGCGCTGATTGTTGGGAATAGTACCGTCCCTCTCGATTCGATCACGAGACTCAGGCCCGGTGCTACAGGCGTTAACGTTCCATCTGTGACTACCATACCTACTCCGACTACGGCAAATAATTCTCCCATCGTACCATATGTTCCTAATTGTTCTTTGCCTAAGACGAGACCGATATGGTGGATACTACCTAGCCTTCTTGCTTTTTGGTTTTGGGTCTAGCATTTGAGGTGGCTGAAGCAGTCTAAATAACCTCATTCATACGAGGCTAGGTATCTAGGTATGTTGACCACTTGAATGTATACACAATGCAATCAATGTAGACATGAATAAAGTTTTCGAAAGCTAGTGAGCGTACTGTTCTAGCGGAGGTACTTCTTCACCGATGATCAAGGCGATGAAGACATATGCTTTCTATAGTATCGGGCTTTTAAGCATTTCATATAAGGCGGAAGCTTTACAAGACGCCATGCTACCTCAAATGATCTGCTATTAGGCCTTGGTCTTTATTTCGAGAAGCTGGTTAGTTCCCCAATCGATTACTTTACTGGTGGGCATAAAGTATTGGTCGCTTGATCCGCTTTAGCAACAACTTCATACTAACGAAGAGTAGTTGTCATACTTGAGACATCAAATGCACGCACAGCCACAGTGCAAATCATGTATATTTCTAAAGGATTTTCAATACTGGTGGGTTTTGGAACCTCCTATACATTGCTCAGCCTCCACTTCATACCAATTTGAACGAACGAGTCGCCTCAAAACATTCCAACATGCTTTCTTCCAGGCTCTTAGCAGTCCTAGGCACAAATCTTTTGATCATACCCAATTCAACAGCTATGCTTCTTTATCCAAGGATCAATCAAGATTTCCAGGAATTAGTCTCACGACAGCCGCAAAATGATAGTTTGGGCCAGCTTGGCTGCACTAACCCACAGCCAAAGGACGACCGTATTGTGCCACAAGACTGCCAGCAAGCTATGAATCTACTTCTCGAAACGCTCCCACCTCAGATGACACTGACAGACGACAACAACCTTGTGGACTCACCTACTACACAATTCGTTCCCTTCGCTTTCTGGAATGGCACTTGTGCTCTGGCAGTATTCATGGAAGGATCTCAACAAAACGTCTCGAAAGACATGTTTGCAGAGGCAGAAACTGAGATTGTCAAGAATTGCAATAACGGAGGGACTATAAAACCTGGCTTTCAAGTCCTTCACGAGAACAGCGTGAACTTTTTTCTCTGGGGCAGGAATTCGTTGCTAGATTTAGCCTTTACACAGAAAATACCGTTATTACCAGCGGCAGGCACGAGTGCACTTTGGCCTCTGGACGATGACGAGTTTAAAATCTACCCAGACTTTCGCACGCACTCATGAAGAAGACCAATAGATCAGAGGATGACATACCAACTCCAGTTGTCCTGGATCTCAAGGAAATCGGCAGATTTCAATGAGCTCGGTCATGAAAACAAAATTTTGGGAAAGGCGTATGACTGTCTAGAATTTCTTTCTTGAAGAGCACAATATAATCCGTATGGTTCGGACTTAGCTCACCAAAACATTGTCGGAACGTTATATACAGGTTCTCTCGTGAAATGCATTCCATTCAGCGCAACTCAACCCCTTACGATGGCGCGAATTTTGCGTCTCGCTAAAAGAAATGGTCAGAAATGTTGACGAGGTGTAGAACAAAGAAGACGTGTGAAATAGAAGCTTTTCATGTCTCATGATGGAACTTCGTGTCGCCTGTCACTGGTGTATCGCTTCCTGTCCCGTGTGCAAACAGTTCTTCCGACAGCGCATCTAGCCTTAGATTGATTTCTATGGGGAGATTTCCCCAATTCCAAACCAGCAAGAGGCTGCTCGAGCTACTCCAGCACAGCCTTGTGTCAACCAATCACTTATCATTAAACCATACCCGACGTCCGAGCACTACTATGGGAGCCGTGTATAGTAGACTCTACCAATGTTAGGAATCATATTGGATGGGAACACCGGACTCGGCAAGGCAGATCCTAAGCTCGTTTACAAATCGCGCGAATGGCTTTCTCACGACTGCACATCATATTAGCCATCATCGGGGCTTCGGTTTCATGCCTACTCCAGCCGAATGATAGACAGAATCAAGAGGAGCCTAGGACGTCCTCAGATCTGTATGAGTGATTGAATCGCAACCCCCAGGATGATCCTATCTTATCAGCGGACTGCTCGGAAGCTCAAGCGAATGTCATCGAGTACTTCAACGGCTCGAGCATCATACTGGTCAGCGACCCAACTCAATTGACTAACGACGAGACTTTCCTAGTGCCTTCGATCTTTACAGGTGGCTCTACTTGTGTGTTTGGCCTCTCGATAAATGGTACAAGTGATCCGGTCTTGCCATCGTCTTTTCAGGGTCCGGGAAACGACATCATCAGCGACTGTCTTCAAGAAGAAGACTCTGGGGGTGGATACACAACAACAAATGATGAGCAAGTTCTCATCTGGTTTCAAGGGCTCAATTCTGCGCTGGATACTGCTCAACAATATGGCTGGAACGCTTATCCAATAGGTGGTCTATCGGATCGTCCACACCATCCAGCGAAGGTCCCGTCTTTTGATAATAAGACCCATCCTCTGATGTTAGGCAATCAAAAACTGCCATTTGTTGGTAACTTTTCAGAACACTGGATCTTGCGAGGCAACTCGGTTCACAAAGATTGAAAAATGGGTCGACGCATTGCTGTGCCCTCTCAAGACTCAACGGAGTAAGAACACACGTTTGCTATCGTGTGGTGATAAAAAGACGTCAACACAGGCTCAAAATAGAAGGAAGATATTCTGTACATCTTACGGAGGATGTTTAGGATGACTTCTCTATTAGTTGCTCTCCCTAAAAAGCATAACTTCGAGTCGAGTTGACACAGACGGGATGACAAGTAGTAATCAGCTTATAGCTTGCTACTGAACCATTGGACTGCATGTCCGTTGAGCGGTAATTTTCTGCATTTTCAGCCTGGTAGCTATACTAATTTTGGAATTGCAACTTATTATTCTGATGGGATGTTTTGGAATGTCTCCTTCACTGGTCAAATAATCGTCTTGAGCTTTACGGTAACTTGGCTTTCATTCACTTTCATGCTGAACCTTATTTGATGACTTGCCTTCTACTTCCTCTTGACGTCTTTCTTCAACTCATCCAGACCTGCAACTTGTCAATATCGATCAATTTCATCCTTGATTGAATGCATAGGTGACTCTCGATTACTGGATACTTGGACTGAACGGTTCCTCTCAGCACGAAAGATCTTCCTCTTTCTAACAACGCGGAATAACCTATATTCTTGCCGCAAAGAACCATCCGTCAATTATCGTTATTAAGTCCTGCTCTTGTGTCACAGATAATCTGACAACAAGATCGGGAGCGTCTTGCGTACGACGGTGTAAGTGCGATTCGAGGCGCTTGATTGGATATTGTCACTTTTGTCAAGCCTTCTTATCACTTTCACATCCGCAATATCCTCCTTCTATGATCCACATAGCCCATGTGACGGCCCCTAATCTTCCTACTTGAAAGCGGGCACTAACTTCGTTCAAATAGTATTATCATCACTTGGACGTCTCATTCGATCTTCTGCTAGATATTGCAACTCATTCTTAGGCACCACACACGATCTCTGCTCGAAGCCAATCCTTTCAAGATGTCTAGCACTGTTGAAAAAGCCTTGCCTGATAGTCAAGTAGCAGCGGCGTAAGGACTGGCTCCGTGACCATCTACTGTCATCACATACTGATTTAAATAGCATGTTCTCAAGCCCATTGATCGCCATCGACGTAGGAACGAAAGGAGACGTCCTATACGCCCATGCCGCCAAATTGATGCGCTCCGACGTCATGGATAAAATGATCACGGGCGATTTCAAAGAGGCCCACGAATGCCGAATCGAACTCAAAGAATGGGACATCGATACCGTCGCCCGTCTCCTGGAGTGGTTCTATTCCGAGGATTACAAAGTTGCGTATCCTCGCGAAGCTTCGCCAGTCGCATCTGGAGGCATCCCAACGGGAAACGTCATTATATCTCCGCCAGATGCAGACCCCAGTCCACCGGTTTCAAACTCTCCCAGCGAAAGCAAAAGCCAGATCGTCGCCGACTCTCCAGCGCCCGAGTTCACGCGATTCCCCGAATTCGCAAAATGGGCCCAAGATCACACCGATATCGCCTCCGACATCTCACACAGCGAAGCCCTGCTCGCCCACGGCAAAGTCTGCGCCCTGGCAGAATATCTCAACCTGCCAGGCCTGATGCGCCTCGCATCCCACCATATCAAGAACTATATTGACCTGATTGAGACCCTGAAACTCAACATGCACCTCGTGGACGAGCTTGTCACGCTGATGAGATACTTGTACGCCAACACCTCGGGTTATGGCCTGGGCAAGAAATCGATTCGCGACCGTCTCGCGTTTACTGTGGCAAATCATTCGGATCTGTTCACGGGGCCGATCTCCAAGGAGGCTATTGGTGAAGGGGGCGAGCTTATGCAGGATGTCATGCACTACATCCAGAAGTATCATGCGGAGAATGAGAGACCTGTCACGGTGACTAAGCGAGGTGCCCCTACGACGACTCCTACTGGTCGTGGAAAGAAAGCGAAAACCGGTAATTAGAATATCTCAACTTCCATCGAGCAATCTTTGGTTGAGGATCTTCGCAAACGCTACCTAATCACATCTTCGGTAGATCTAGAGGTATTTATTTTCGCAGCATCATCGCGGAGCCTGACTTATGCCCCCATGACACGCCAGAATGGGCCATATGATACGTGCACCATGGATTTTCTGGCCACAATCTAAGCGGTCCTTTCGGCATTGGTTGATTCAAAAAGAATTCGAGCTCGAAGAACAGACGAGCGATGGTAACATGAAAATTTCAAAGTAGCGTTTTTGAAGCATTTAATAATAAAATCTATTTGAACAAGACAAATAGCCGCCGATCTTCGCGTATGGCGAAGTTTGATTGAAAACACCCAATGCCTTGCATGCCATTCTTGCACGTTCCTCAGACTTTCCGAAAGCAGAATTGTTCGAGAGGCTCGTGGCTCTCTCCCTCCCCAGAAAATCACACTTGAAGGTCATCTGCTTCAGTCACACCCCCTCAGTCAGTGCATACATTGCTCTCGGCCCGTGTTGTGACGGTAGATCTCTCATCAGCTAGTCAATCTTCGCTCATGCATCAGAGCCACTTTCAACGCCTCAACATCTCCAGACTGACCTTCTTGCGATCCAAGCGGCGGTTTACTGCTCCCAACACAACCTTGAGTATACCGTTGCCGTCAAGTCCTTGTCGCCCGCTCTCTCCAATCCAAGGCACCGTATCCACAATATCCCTCACGCCCAACTCCTCCAACCCATCATCCAACTCCTGCAACGCCCTCGTAGCTTCCGCATCCCGGCCCACCTGAAAGAACTGAATGCCAATCTGCCACCCGGGTGCATCCAGTTTATCCAACTTCGTCGCCGCGCGCTTGATCACACTCTCGACATCATCCCCAGCCTCGCCATCCGTAACCACAATCACATTCAAAGGCTTCACCTCCTCCAGCTTCCCCTCCCCCTTCTTCTCCAGTAGCGCCAAATACGGCTTCAGGATCTGGTGCAGGCGCATTCCCGTTGGTGTGCCGCCCCCTGGGCGCACGGTTGAGAAGATCTGGCTCACGCGCTCTGGGGAGGTGATGTTGGAGTATGCGGGGACGGAGGGCGTGTTGAGGAAGTGGATGTCGATGCCGTCTTTGTCGTGCTGGGTGCACACGCCTGCGATGGCGGAGATGGCGGCGCTGGTTTCTCGCCATTTGCTGCCGGACATGCTGCCTGAGTCGTCGATTAGGAAGATGGTGTCGAAGTGCGCGAGGAAGGCGTATTGGCTGTCTGTACCGCTGGCGGTGGAGGGTGCTGGGGGCGTGTAGTTGGGTGGGTTGGCGCTGTAGGACGGTGGTGGGGGGTTGGCGCTCGTGTCGGTGGTTGAGCCTCCCATGGCTGAGCGCGGGCGAGATGCAAAGGGGTTGTGGATCGTTGGCGGGTTTTCTGCAGAAATGTTAGCAAATTGTGAAGGGGAGAAGGAGGGGTTGGTCGTACGTGGGCGGCGAGTGGCTGGTGCTGGTTGTTTTAGATTTGACTCTTCTGGAGTAGCTGAGAGTGAAGAGTTGGATGCAGTCTTGTTTGATTTGCGCCGGAAGAAACCTTTGATCGAAGGTGTTCTCGATGGCATTTTGCTGCTTGAGGAGTTGGAGGTGAAGGTGGAAAGCGGGGAGCAATCGGATGGTTGGTATAAAAACGGCATGTTGGACAAAGAAGATTAAGCTTTCTGCAACACTTGAGATGGCAAGTGCGAGTGGAACAAAGAGAAGTGATTGTGTTTGGTCAAAGCAGTGGAGACTCTGATTCGTGGCTGTTGCTGTGTGAATTATATTCGGTGGGACAGAAGGCAGCCTATATACTCTATGTGGATGGCAATCCTACCGTGGTCACGCCCACAATCAAGGCAAGGTGACAATGCCTGTACGCCCGTGAAAAAGCCCACAGTACCGCCGAGAGTGTCAAAGACAGGAGACCTGCAATGGCCCATGCTTGGTATGTATTCATATGCGCCTGAAACAGGCAGCGTGAGACTTAGGGCCATCCTCAAGATGGCAGGGTCAGAATGATAGCGCTGGGAATTAATCGCATAGCCGCTCTCGCCTGATCTGCGTCAGCCTTCTTTTCTCCCTTTTTCTCCCCTTTGGCTGCGGAGTCATTGGACCACTAGGGGCTCTAGGGGCTGTGCAGCGCTAGGGCTGAGGCTCAGCCTTATTGCTCGTGGCTGGGGAGATGCCGCTAGCCAGATGCGGAATGCTGCGCAGTGCTTCATCAAAGCCATCGACCATTGATCATGACTGCCTTGAGGGTTACCGCAATATTAAATAGGGCCGCTGCCCCGGCTGTATCCACCATCGCTGTTACTGCTATTCGGATATTATCCAGCAGGGTGGAGGCCACGGCAGATGAGGCCAGGCAGTGCAATTGAACCATTGCCACGCCTTTTTTGCATTGCGCTCCCAATCTCCACTGTATAGAGCAAGCCAAATGCGTAAAAGAAGTCAGAGGCTGCGAAGGAGGACTAGACTTGGAAGAAACTTAGCATTGCAGCACCACTTGAGGACCGAGCTTACCCCTGGAAGTCGTGGTAAAGAAGCTCACGATTCTTTCCGCTCTTTCTCTCAGCTGATCTCGAGTTGCGATACTGTCTTGCAGCTTGTACAAACATACTGACCGAGACGATACACGGCGCTCTCTTCTGTTGTTAGTGCTGCTTCATTGAAAGCGTCATTTTCTGGCTGGCGGAATGAACAATGTGATGGAATAAGTGGGATGCTCAATTTCAGGTTCATAGATGGAATCAGAATGTAGATAGAGTGTTGTGACTTCGGTCTAGGCCGACCGTCAGGATCATCCAAGATTGATGACACACCCACAAAGGCGATGTCGATCTTAAAAAACCTCCGCTTGTATCCCCGCCTCCATCCGACACTGTTGAATGTCCATTTGGCGTCCGGTTTAGCTCTGTGCCGTGCGATGCGGTACAGGCAATCTCGGAGCTTCTTTTGATCTGGCGTTATCTTCTCCCACGGCCATTTATTGTAGAGTTCGGCAAGATATCTGGCGGTCGCATTTGACTCCTCTTGAGTAAAGGTCTCATCGATTGGGTGTTCGATATCGTAGGTGCCGCCTTACTTGTTAGGTAATTTGTGGCGTGTAGCGGTGTTGTCTCTAAGGCAAATGACCCATGCTTCACGTCCAAGAGAGGTTCGCCAGCGGAAGAAGTCACCACCCAAGGAGGCACTGTAAGGAGTCCAGTCAAGATGGGACTGGATGGGGAGATCAAAATAATTGAGGTTCGTGACATGGCTCCATTTCGATGATGCAATAAGAGGCATCTCATCGTCGATGGAGGACGTACAGCGTTCATAATTGGTCTGTGCATGCAGAGGCACGGGGAACTTGAGTGAATCAAACTCTCATCTGCAGCAATGTGGTCCGGATCGAACAAGCGGAGGCAACCATTCATGACATTCTCGATGCGCAGGTTAGGCGACTGATCGGTCAGGCGAGTGGAAAGCATCCTCTTCTTATCCACTGTTCTTGAATCGGTGCTAATTTGCCGTGCTGTGCGTGGAATTGAAGGCTTCAGGGAGTAGTACATATGACAGGGAAGGCGCGAAGCGCCTAGGTGACTAGCAGTCCGGTCCTCGCATCTTTCCGATGGAGATGAGCGATGTAGAAACAACAATAATGCATACAACATTCACTGACTGGAAGATATCCATCTAATGCGCCGAGGGACGTGTAGAAATTTAGTGTCCGCATTGATAGCACGACTCTGCAGGACGCTAAAACGGGACAACCTCTTGATGCATTGGCAGAAGAGTCTTGCATGAGAAAGTGTCTGCACACGTGAGATTCCCTTTGGAATGGTCTGGGCTGAACATGAGATGTCCGCCGTCTTTTGGAAGAAAGCAAATTCAAGGCCGCCAGCAAAGTTTGGCATTGCTTGCTGCGGCAACCTACCTTCAATCGCTCGCCAGAACCATTTACCTTTAGAGCATGGCGCTATCAGTGTGTCTGGCGTGATGGGGGACTGCCTTCTGGCTGTATGCAGGTGTGAGGGTATAAACGTACGGGCTGGCGGAACATGGCTTTGGCGTTCATCTGCATAACTTTTGCGGATAATTATGGGTATTGCAGTTATGCACGGGTGATATATCGCTTGCGCCACTGCTTTTCTACGAGCGGATCTAGAACTATTCCGAGAATGTAGCGCTAGGCCACATTATTGCCTCTCGGAGGGATCTTCGTCCGATTGGCCTATAAACTACTCCAGCTCTATCCACTTCTTAGCCGTCAAATCTCGCTTGGAGGTAAAGACCTCAAATCCGAATCCCGGGCACGATTTGTGGAAGCTCCTTCAATTCTATAAAACAAGTCTGTTTTCCTTTGAATTAATAATAGATACTTTTGTTAAGAGTCTACTTAGGGGTAAAAACTAGCTCCTAAGGCCTAGGAAAGACAAAAAGAACTAAGATAGAGAACTAGCTCTATCTTAGGCAAAAACCCTATTTATATACTTAATAAATATTATTATATATTAACTTTCTAATTTATATATATTTATTTTTATATAAAAGTAATTTATAATACTTACTAAGCTTTTAATATTACTATTTCTATATAATTAGAAAGGATATAATCTAAATTATAATAATACCCCCTCTTCTATTAAAATATATTTTTATATTAGTTATAAATAGTCTAAGATATAAATAAAACCTTATATTAATTAAAAAGTTAAACTTTTTAATAGTAGTTAAGAATTTAATAATTATATACTTTATTCCTATATTTTAGTTTTTTAATAAAATAGCTAAGTAGCCTTATTATTAATTATAGAGACTATATTTCTAAAAAATTTAAACTAAAATAAGAGTTATATTTAAATATTTTAATAAATAATTTTTTTTAATTTCGCTATACTTTTCTATTTAGTTTAAATACCTTTTTAATAGTTTTTAATTTTATTAAATAATCCTATAGTATAATTAGTTATATTATAATCTTATAGGCAGAATATTTATTAATTAATATTTTATATAATTAAAATTAAAAAATTAAATTTAAATCCTAATAAGGTTAATAAGTTTTATAATATAGTTAATAATATTTTTAACTACTTTTATAAAAGATTTAAGCTATTTATACTTAAATTATAATAGAATTAAAATATACTTTTTTTTATATTCTATAGTATTATAATACTTATTTCTTTTATTTTTAATTTATATTACTTTATAATTTTTTATAAATAAAATTTTATAATATTAGTTATTTTATTAGCAATAAAGAATAAATAAAATAGCTTAAAACTAGTATTAGAAATAGCTATAGTTTAATCTTTTTTTAATTTTTTATTAAAGAAAATTAGTTTAAAACTAAGTTAATTATAGTTTTTTTTTATTTTAATATCCTTTTTATATTCTTACCTTAGTAAAAAAAGTAATATTTAAGTTAGTTAAAAATAATTAAAAATTGTATTAGAAAGTCGTTAGGTAATAAATTTATAATTATAATAAATAAAGAATATTAAAACTTTATTATTATTATTATATTATTATTAAGTTTTTTAGTTTATATACTTTTATAATTAAAATTTTACTTTTTTATAGTTTAGAAAAGTAAAACTATAGTATAAACTTTATTATAACTATTATTAAATTAAACTTTTATTAGTATATATATTAAGTATTTTTATACTTTAAATTTAGAAATTATTTTATATATTCCTTTTTTATAGTTTTTTCTAATAATAGGCCTTATAATATAATTAATAATATATATATAGTTCTAAGATTTAAATTTAATAAAAAGCTAATTTATATTAATAGTAAGTAGTTGCTATCCTAGTTTATAAAACTTATAAATTCTAGATTTAAATTCTAATAAAACTATTTTTTTACTATTTATAAGTTCTTTTTTATTAGTTTTTTTTATTAAGTCCTATAATATAATAGTAATATATTTCTTAAAAAAAAAGTAGTTTAAGCTAGGTTAGAAACTAATTTATATTAATAATAGGTAGCTATTGCCCTAGTTACCTACTTTTTAAGAAAAGACTTTAAGTTTAAATTTTAATTAGATTATTTTCTTTTTTATTTTATTTTATTATATTATAATATTATTAATAAAAAGTATTAATAAAGTAAATAATATATATATATAATTAAAATAGTATAAATTAGAATATTATAATTTTTAGGGATATCCTATATAATAGTAAAGTAGTTTATTAAGATTACTTATAGCTATATATTACGACCTTGCGCAATAGGCGTAACTAGGTAAACGCTATAAAATAGAGACTATAACTATACTAGGCTATAAAGAAGAATAACTAAAAAGAAGAAAAGATAGCTACAGTACTTAAGTACACTTAAGCGCTAAAAGCACTAAGCAACCTTTAGATTAAGTATACTTAAAGTAATTAAAGATTAAGTACTATTAAGCTAGTTAAATAAAATTATATATATAAAATCTTTTATTCCTTTCCTTAAATAAATTTCTTTATATTTAATATAAGTCTTATTTTTTACTATAAAATCTAAAATAGTTATAATTTAATTTTGTTTCACTATTTTGTTTTTATTTGTTTTCCAACTACTACTTATATTCTAAAAGAACTAACCTGCTACCTTATAGTTAAATTAGTTAATACTATTTACTACTTTAAATACTAAGATTGTAATATATTAAATATTTTTAGGATAAGTACAACTAGATCCACTATAAATAGATAATATTTTTAGTAAAAATACGCAATACATTGACTAACTGCTACTAAAAAGAATAGAACTAAACCTTTAAAGCCTAACCTCTTTTATAAAGAAAAAAACAAACTTAATAACTAGTTATTCTAATTAGATTTCTACTTTAAACTAATATCTAATATTAAGGATAAGATTAAAGTAGCTTTTATAGTAATATATACAAGAAGTAAAGCATTATTATAAATTAATTTAGACTTTAGAAAATATATAAATAGAATTGCTAATATAGAAACCTATAAATAAATTAAAAACTATTTTGAATTTAAGAAACAAATCTAATAAGTATTCGGACCCGCTAACAAAAAATAATATATTAAGTTAGTAATATAATAACTATAATAAACTAAAAAAGCAGTTAATTATATAACTATCATCTAATATTATACTATAATAATAGAATAGAATAATAAAGTATAAATATTTATATTTAAGCGAAGACTAAAAGATAATATATAAAATAAATTTATATATTATAGCGAAGAAATTGAAAATACCGATAATCTTAAAAAAATAGCAATTAAACTTAATAATAAACTATATTAATAATATATAAAACAAAACAAACAATAAAGATAGTATATAAGACAAGTTATTATAGGATATAGTAATAATATAATAAAATACTAAGGATATTATAACTATAAAATAAGATAGCTAAAAAGTACTAATCTATAAAGTAACTTTATAGAGCTAGATATATTAATATTATAATATAATAGTAAAAGCAATTATAGAAAGCCTAACTAAAGAAAGTACTATAGATATAGTAAAATAAAACATATTATATATAATTATTAATCAAAGAACTAAGTATAAAGATAATTAAATATTTTATAAAGACTTCTATTACTATACTTATTATTAATTAATAATAAAAAATCTGAAAACTTAGTAAGCAATATAAACTTAAATATATTATTTTTTATAATAATAGATAATAATACTTAAGAATAAATGCTAATTAAATATGAAAAGTAAAAATAAATTAATATACTAAATAGTAGCTTATAATATATAGGATTATATAAATTTTTTAACATAGAACTTAATAATATAATAGAATAACTTAAATAAAAACAATAAATATATAAATAATATAATTATAAATAAAATTATTTTAAAAACAAATTATAGAATCTTTTTAATAGTTTTAGATAATATAGGAATATAAAACCTAGGGACAGCAATAAATAATTCCTTAAATAGATATTATACTTTTATATTAATTTTAGTTTAAGTACTAGATAAACAATATTATATATATACTAGAAAATAAAATCCTTAAAATAGTAATATAATAAATAATCTATTAGGAACTTTGTAAAAGAACTACTTAAACTAATTATATAATCGATTAATATATATCTTATTTAATTAATAAATATAAAAACAAGTTCTTTCTAAAACATAGAAATAAGTAATATAATTTATATTACTAGTCTTTAATAAAGGAACTAAAGAATAGAATATACCTATTATATATTTTATAAGAAGAAGACTAGCTTTTAATATAGTAATAGAACTTTATATAGCAATACTATAAGAATATATAATATAAAATATATTAAAATAAGAAACTATAATAGGGGATAATATTTAAAGAAACTATTAATAATTTTAGTAAGGCGTAAAATACTAGAGGATATAACCTATATATTATAATAAATATATAGTTTAACAATATACTAATAACTATACTTATAGATATAAGAATAAGAAAAAACTATATTTCGGAATAAAAGGTATAAGAAGTATAAATTAAAACGTAAGCAATAAATAAATTATATATAATTATAATAACTATAGGAAATATAATAAAGACTAACCTAATTATAAAAAAAACTATATAAATAATAATAGCTATTTAATAGTATAATAAGAATATAATATTTAATATATTAGAAATAGCTATTTATAACATTATACTAGGAATACTTTAGTTAAAGAAGTAGAACTTAGTTATCGACTAATTATCTAAAAAACTAAGGTTTAAAGATAAGCTTATTATTAAAGCTTAGAAACTTAAGCAATTTATAATTATAACTCTAGATAAAAAAATTTAATAAAATATTATAAGTACTTATATATCCTAGATCTCGAAAAATAAGCAGCTAAGCAGTATATTAACTTTAGCAAATATAGAAGAAAAGTTAACTAATTATAAAGCTAGAAAAAAAAGTACTAATAAAGCTCTTATATTACTAGAATATAGAAAATAAATATACTTTTTTAAAAAAGAATAAAAAGAAACAACATTACTATTATATTAACTTTAAAATTATTAAATTAAGTTAATCGATAGTAAGTAATTAATATTTAAACTTATATATTAATTATCGGAAATAGAACTTAAAGCTTTAAATAAATATTTAAAAAATAACTTTATAAAAAGATTTATAAAGCTATTATTTTCTTTAGTTAAATACTTAATTCTTTTTGTTTTTAAAAAAAATAGCAAACTATAACTATATATAAACTATAAGAAACTTAATAATATTATAATAAAAAATCAATATTTATTACTAAATGCAAATAAACTAAGAAATTGACTATAAAAAGTAGAATAGTTTTTAAAACTTAATATATATAAAGTATATAATTTAATATAAATAGCTAAAAGCTATAAATAAAAAATAGCTTTTAAAATAAAATATAAATTATATAAATATATAATTATGCCTTTTAAATTAACTAATATACTAGTATTATGCTAGGAACTAGTTAATAATGTTTTAAAAAACTTACTAAACTAGTATATTATTATATACTTAAATAATGTACTAATATTTTTAAAAATAATATAGTAATATATAGAAGATATTAAAAAAACACTTATATATTTAGTAGAAGTAAACTTTAAGTTCAAACTAGAAAAGTATAAATTTTATAAGAAGGAAGTACTTTTCTTAGGATATATTATAAGTACTAAAAGCTTAGTAATAGATTTAGAAAAGATATAAGCAATACTAGATTAGCTAGAACTAATAATAGTTAAAAAATTATAGTTATTATTCGGAGTAATTAACTTTAACTAGAAATTTATATAAAAGTTTTTATAAATTATATTATTTTTAATAAAATTAATAAGAAAAGATATAGAGTATAACTAGATTAAAAAGCAATAATAAGCATTTAACTAACTAAAAAAAGAATATACTAGAATTTTAGTACTATAAATTTTCTAATTAGGAAAAGCAATTTGAATTAAAACTAATATATTAAATATTATAATAAAAGTGTATTTATAATAGAAAATAAACAATAAATAGCACTTTATAGTATATTATTTATATAAAATAACAGATATAAAACAAAACTATAATATCTATAATAAAGAATTAATAGCAATAGTTAATATATTCTAATAATAAAGAATATATATAGAAAAAGTAGAAAATATTAAAGTATTTATAAACTATAAGAACTTAATATATTTTATAATAATAAAGTAACTAAACTAATAATAAACTAAATAGGTAAAACTATTAGTATAATATAAATTCTGAATTAATTATATATTAAAAAAAAATATTATTGCTAATAGACTAAGTAAACAACTAAATCTATACTAATAAAAATATAAATATATAGTAGCAATATTTAGATAAAGCAATAACAAAACACTATATTTAATATAGGTTAATATACTAATAAAGAACAATTTTATTAACTAAGTATAAAAAGTATATTAAAATAACAAAACGGCTTAGAAATAAATTAAAATAAAATAAAAGAAACTACTAGAATATTAACAATAATACTATATATTAAAGGAACTTTTATAGAAGCTAGTATAGAAATATTATAACGATCTAAAATATAAATATTTAAAAACAGTTAAAATATATAAACTTATTAGATAAAATTAGTTTTTATTAAATATAAGAATAGCAATTAATAACTATATTAAGGAATACTTTTTATATAAAAGAAATAAAGCTAAGAACTATAAAAAATATAGTTATTTATAGAAAATATACTTATTAGACTTTCTATAGCAGTATATTACAATAGATTTTATTATAAAGTTATTACTATTATAGGACCTAAGAACTAAAGAAATATATAATACTATAATAGTTATAGTCAACAAATATACTAAATATATTATAATAATACTATTTAATAAAATATATAATATAGTATAATTAATATACATATTTTTAAATAAAGTAATTAAAATTAAAGGATTCTTTAAAAAAAATAATTTTAAATAAAAATAAGCTATTTATATTTTTATTCTAAAAATCTATTATAGTAAAGACTAGAACTAAATTGAAACTTTCTATAACATACTACCTAGGAATAAATAAATAAATAGAAAAAATAAATCGAACATTAAAAATATATTTATAATATTATATAAACTAGAATTAAAACAATTAGGTAAAGTTTTTGCTTATAGTAGAATTAGCACTTAATAACTTAATATTAAATACTATAAAAATAATATTATTTTATATAAATTATAAAAGAAACTTAAATATAAACAATATATTAAGAGAATTACTAAGCTTATAAAAGCTATTAAATATATATTAAAACTTAAATATATATATAAAAATATTATAAACTTTTTAAAAAAAGTATAAATTAAAATAGAAAAACAAGAAAATAAATATAAAATAAATAGACTTTAGCTAAAAAAAAAAAAGATAAAGTATAGTTTTATATAAAGAATCTTAGAACAAAATAACTAAGTAAGAAACTAAACTACTTGCAAGTTAGTTTATTTAAAATTTGAAAATAAAAAAAACTTATTAACTATAAACTAGAACTATTAAATAATACTAAAATATACTTAGTATTCTATATATTATTTTTCAAAAAAGCTAAAAACACTAAATTAATTCCAATATTATTTAGATATAAACCTAAAAAAAATAATATTTTTAAAGTTAAAAAAATACTAGAAAAATAATATAGTTAATACTTTATTAAATAAAAAGATTACCTAGAAAAAGAAAATATATAGAAACTAGAAAAATACTTATTATTTAATTATATAAGGAAGCTTCGACGCTTCCGCTAGTATTAACAATAAAAGCAAATAAGGCTTTTACTTATTTATTAAACTAATTAAAAAAAAAAAGTTAAAATTATTAAAAAAGAAAAGATTATTAATTGCTAGATCTAATCTAAAAGCTAAAATCGACAAATATATATCATTGGATTGCTATTTTCGCTTTTTTTTATAATGCTTATTTTTTTCTATTTTTAAAATATTTTTTATATTTAAATCCTTTAGTTGATTTAGCTTTTTTAGATAAAATTATTTTATTTTATAAATATATAGCAATTTAGAATAAGTAGCTAGCTTTTGCTTATCTAAATTATTAAGAATATTATATTACTTATTTATCTTTTTCTTAGGAAAAGCTAGATTGCATTTTCAATTATATTTATTATACTTAATATAGCGAACTAGCTAATTAGTTTTTATATATTTAGAATTTCAAAAAATATATTTTTTATAATAATATATAATAATATAACGACTATAACGCTTTTTTTTCTTAGAAGTATAATAATAGCGTTAAATACTATTATTAAAGGATTATATAATATAATTAAAAAAATTAATAATTAAGGATAATTATATTTAAAAAAAAGATAATATTATAACTTTATATAATAAATATAACTAAATAAACGCTATAAAATAGAAACTATAACTATACTAGGCTATAAGGAAAAATAACTAAAAAAAAGAAAAAATAGCTAAAGTACTTAAGTACACTTAAATACTAAAAGTACTAAGTAACTTCTAGATTAAGTATACTTAAAGTAATTAAAAGTTAAGTACTATTAAGCTAGTTAAATAAAATTATATATATAAAACCTCTTATTCTCCTTTTTAAATAAATTTCCTTATATTTAATATAAGTTTTATTTTTTACTATAAAATTTAAAATAGTTATAATTTAATTTAATTTTATTATTTTGCTTTTATTTATTTTTTAACTGCTATTTATATTTTAAGAGAACTAACTTGCTAACTTGTAGTTAAATTAGCTAATACTATTTACTAGTTTAAATACTAGGGTCGCAACACTATAAAGTAATAATAATAAAATTCTATTACTAGCTTAGGTAAATAATTAAATCTATATATATTATACTACTAATTCTTATACTTAATATCTTCCTACTTATTTAAAGGAATTAATATCCTAGATATTAAAGTCTTTTATTTCCTTTAATTCCTTTTAAATTATACTTTAATAAGGAATATTATTAAGTCCTTTTTATTTAGCTTAAATATTTTATATACTTATTTATAAATAATATTAACTTCTAACCTTTTAAAGATAGTTTTTTAATTAACTATATTATTTATTTAATTATTATTCTTTATTATAATATATTATATTTAATAAGCTTAGGAACTTTATCTATTTTTACTTAAGTTTATTATTTAGTTACTATTTCTTTTAGATATAGCTATTATTTTTTTTATAGTTTTTTTTAAATATATAAGAACTATCCTTAACTACTTTTTTATTTAGCTACATAGTAATAACTAAAATTAAAAGTGGGAACTAATAATTGTTTAGCCCTTAGTAAATTTTATTTTTATAATATTATTACTTAGACGTTATAATAATAATAATAATCTTAGTTTTAATATTAAAAATCTATTTAGGGGTGAAAACTAGCTTTTAAGGCTTAGGAAAGATAAAAAAAACTAAGATAGAAAACTAGTTCTATTTTAGACAAAAATCCTATTTATATATCTAATAAATATCGCTATATATTAACTTTCTAATCTATATATATTTACTCTTATATAAGAGTAGTTTGCGACATTTGCTAAGCTTTTAATACTATGATTTTTATATAACTAAGAGGGATATAATCTAGATTATAATAACTTTTTAATTACTTTAAATCTTTATTTAATTGAAAATTAATAGTAATCTACTTAAAAACTAGCTTCTAAGGTCTAGAAAAGATAAGATAGAGAATTAGCTTTATCTTAGATAAAAACTTTACTTAAATTTAAATACCTAGTAAAAATCGTTATATATTAACTATCCTATCTAATTATATTTAAATATCTTTTGCTATAAAGAAACGCACTAGATATAAGCCTTAATAAGCAATATATGCAATGTAGTTAATTAATAATAGATTAATTAAAAGCTATATAGGAAGCTATAGTAGAAGTAAAGCCTTATGCCAAGTGGGGTAGGGCTGAGCTAAGCCTAATCGGGACATCCCTTCCTGCTTGCATTTTAATCCGTAACATTTATTTAAGAGTAGTTTATAATACTTGCTAATCCCTTAACAACGCTAAATCCATATTAATAGGAGAGACGTAATCTAGATCATAATAATATAGTTGAAAGAGTCTTTTATTCAATGATTTTGAGTATACCTTATATTACTTCTCCTTTATTAGCTTTTTCATTGTTAAACCTCGCTTATAGGTAAAAATCTTAAACCTGAATTAGTTCTAGGCGTAGTTTATAGAGGTTCCTTCAATTTTTATGAAACAAGTCTGTTCTCCAGCCATATCAAGTTAGCGGGACAGTCTAGCGACTGATTCCATTTCAAGATATACGTTGAATATTTTCATAGACACAAATCTTGCAGCAATTGAATTGAGCTCGCAGAATGGGGAAGGCTGGGTAAAGGCAGCTCGAGAGACCGATTGTTAATTCAGGCTTTTCGTTGAATGATCCGTGGGACATAGGTCTCACAGCAATTGAACAAAGCTTACACAATGAGGACTTGTGAATTGGCTCGGATATTCAAGATGCAATTTATCGAAGTGGAATCCTCCTTTGTCTCATAATCGGGTCACCTGCATTCTATGAACCTCACAATATTTCTCCAGCCGAGTGAAAAGTGTAATACTCCGCCTCAAAAGTGACAACAAAGGCCGTGGCAATGTGCAACTTTCAAAATGACGTCCAATTCCGGGTCTCTGCTGTGTACATGCGCTTGCTCTGCCCGTTGTGATCACAATTCGGCCCGAATTGCGAACCTCGAGATAGGAATGTCCAATAGCCACCGCTCGGATTGTCAAGCCAACTCTCTTTTGTGCGGTCAGTTTGCCAGCAGGACATGCATATGCCGTAGTCAGGGAAATTTTGAAGCGCTTCGAGGATAGGCAGTATTCGTGTTCGTGCGCCACAATGCTGGTGATAAGAATCAATCTGATACTTAGGACATTCCTTGAGTCGTGCTATCAGATCCCGCATATCGCCATTGTAGATTTCTGCCTCTTGCTGCATATACATATCTCGCATTTGTAGGCTGCCTTTCCTGGTGAAAAATTTGATCATCTCCCCCAGTTGAAAGGAGTCGCATTCTGTAGAATTGGCGTAGCCCTTCTTGCATTGAATGAGTTTTGACGAATAGAGGCCAACAAAATGAGATTGGATAGAGGATATCGTCTGAAGGACGTATTGACGCCGGGCAAAAAGCTCCTCTAGGGCAGCAGATCAGTCGAGGTCAGAAACTTGGTGCATTGACGTACCCTCTATGCCATTTGGGAGCATGTTCCAGGCTACTTGTCCGTCATCACTCCGAGTGTCTTCTTGTGATGATTGCGACCAGTGACCAGACCCTTTGCAGATTAAATAATTGCTGCCGGACCAAATCCAGGGGGAGAAACTAAGCAGTATTCCAATGAGCAGCTGTTGCCGTACAACGGTTTCAGGAACCTTATTTTTCATACCGAAAAGACCGTTATATGCAGCTCGCTCATTGTTGTGGACTTTCCTAACGAAACCGTGAAGAATATCCGGCGCGGAGAAGAAGTCTGCGATGATAGCTAGCCTTGCAAGAAATTCAAGAGAACGGAACTCCTTGATTCCAGAGAATGGCCATGAGACCTGAACACCGTGGAGCATTCGCAGGAAGAGAGTAAGTATCTCCGCTAAATCAGATTCATTTGCACGTGATGGTCTTTCGAACAGAAGGGGGAGGTCCGAAACCGTGATCGTAGGCAACGGCTTCTCATGGGCGAGGCCGTTCCCAGCAGCTCGCTCGTGTAGCTCTTGCTCTATTCTGCGACCCTCCTCGAATTTGTCCGGATCTAGGAGCCTATCGAAGTACTTGCTGTTCTGTCTTAGGAGTGACCTCGAGCACGGATATCTTTTCTTGAATGCTAATCGCTCATCCTGTATGCACACCAGGATGTCTCTCGCACTAGGTGTTTCATCTGTTGCATTCCTCGCTTCACCATTCTTGCTGTAGTCTGACTGACCCATGGAGCCTGCTACACCAGAGCGGCTATTGGTGGACTTCGGTGGAAGGTGAGGGGAGGTCGTAGAGTCTACGGGATGACTGTGTGTGCGCCAATACACGCTTGATATAGAAGTTTCGATGGACAGATCTGAATAGATCGAAATGACAGTCTATTGAGTCGATCGGTACGTCCAGTCTCGAAGTCAGCCTTGCTGCGGCAATAGAGCGGTGCTCGTCGCCTGGAGGCTGGGCGAGCTCTCTCAGTATGTTCTCATGGATATGGCCAATCCATCTCCGAATGTTGTCACCCACAGGTCAGAGAACTGACGGTCGGCACCAGACGGTGATACGTCGGGAACTTGAGGGCTTGAAATTCTATAGGTTGGACGGATCTGACCAATCAGAGAGGTTTGAAATCGCATTACGCGGAACACCGCCCTTTTCAGGCCCTTAGCTTCTGCTTTTCGACCAAGCTTCTACATTCTTACATGGACCATTCTTCCCTTGTCTGGTGGCCTGCATTATGCTCACGGTTTGCTCTCCGTCGAATATCTAGAACGAGCTTGTAATGTGATCAGAATGAACGATCTGTTGGCTCTGGCACTTCATGCTTGGAAGCTAATATTTACAAAATAAGCTACCTGGTCGAGAGCATCTCTGGACAAATCACAAAGTGTGATCTTTCAACACGGCAAATTGCCCATGGAATACGTTTTTCGCATATCAATCATGCCATAGAAGCCTTCAAGAGAATACGTGATTATACTGCTTCCAGACTCCAAAAAATGACATTCAACGGCGGCAATTCAAGCTTTGACACTCCGAACATTGCTAGTCGCGCCGTTTCCTGCAGCCGTCTTCTCGGCTTGGATGGTGCCTTCTTCTTCGCTACTGCTACCGGAGTCTTTGGCGTCAGTGGAAACGGTACTGGCCTTCCTAAATGGCAGTTGACCTCGGGTCTCGGAATACCTCATCAAGGCGAAGCAGCAAATGATGACCACCCAGTAGAGATTGTACGAGATAACAGAGCCATATGTGGCTGAATTCTGCCATCCGAACAACGAATTGAAGACACCCCAGCCGCCTCCGCCATTGATCTCAGGGCTACAGCACTAAGGGACTGGTCAGCTTGGTCCACTATCACCCCAGGAAGCGCAATGCAATTAAGATGCTTACGTTGACATGCCACACGCTTTGTCGAATATCGTACGAGCCTGCGCCTACGCCAGTCTCCGCAGCATCTCCACCGATCGCGTTGTTCCACTTCGCATGGAGGTCAGCTGATGATTGCGTAAAGATTAGCCAGGCTTTCTTACCTTGTGAGCCTCAAAATACCAAATGGCCTTGGAGAAGAGCCCGGCAGCGATTAAGTAGAGGAAGCATGTTGAGATGATCAAGAAGATTTGCATTGACGCCATGTTACCTCCTCTGATGGATTGTCAGCTCTAACGCGATAAATCGGACGGCGTCGACTCACTTGTAAATAATGAAGCCGACAGCAATACCAGCTGCCAAGCCACAAATCACTGCGAGAGGAAACGCAGTTGCGGGTTGAGACAGACCAACGCCCCCAATGAAGACGATTGCCTCGATGCCTTCACGGAGAACAGTGACGAATGGCAGATGGAACATGGCATACTTCACACACCAGTTCTTGAAGCGGTTTTGGGGTGCGCCATGTTTGGAGCCTTCCTTGGCCTCCAATGCTCTGGCTAGCTTGACCTGCCACTTTGCCTTAAGCTTTGAGATCCGGAGCAAGCCTGCGCCCATGATTGAGATGATGATGGAGGCGACCATAGCGAAAACGCCTTCCCAGATATACTCGGATGCAGCCCAACGGTCTGCCCCAAGGCCGTAGAAGGTGCCGATGAATGCAGCACCTATAATCAAACATATGATGAGACCCAGGCCGACGCCATACCACACCTGTTGAACGTCAGCATGCATGAGAAGATTGATGAATGCCTCGAAATACAAACCTGGCGACGAAGCTTCTTGTATGTAACCGGATCGTCTTGCGTACTGAGTGATTGCTTCAAGAAGGCCAAGAGGACAGAGACGATAATGGAGGTCTCCAGGGTCTCCCTAAAGGTAATGAAGAACACTTTCGGGGCGTCAGTCAAGCCAGAAGCAAAGCGCAGTGCCAATGAAGGGCCTACCTGGGGTAGCGAAGACGTTCGGCATTGCGAGAGGTGAGTCGCACAAAAGGTCGTTGTCTGACCTTGGATGGTGAGTGGATGTATCCTGCTTTGAGTCTTCGTCGGTCTTCGCTCTCTGCGCTTTGATATTCTTTTCTTTGCAGCAAAAAACAGATGGGAATGGGCAGGCGGAAATTATCTGATCAGATTGATAAGGGCTGGAGGGGCATCGGCAGCTAAAAAGCCGCTAGGAGACTCCAGATGGTGCGCTAATGCTGACAATGCACTTGATGCTGGCAGAATCGCCAGGTTTGCAGGGTCTCGTGCTCGTCGTTGCTTCGATGATGTGTGTGACTGTGCTCTGCCGCTTTCGAACTACTGCACGGCCGATGTCGGTGGCTATTACGAAAAAGTGGAAATGGTTCGCGGTAGGTTGGGTACGGGAAATATTGAGTTCCCCGCCCAACTCTTGGCTAGTAGGACCTCTGAGAACGTCAAAGTCAGAAATCTCTTGATTGTGCGTTGCTCTGATCATCTCAAGTCTGCTGTTGCTGCCCTTTTGGCATCTCTCGAGCCATTTCTTTCCGCCGTTGTGTGCGTCTCCAGAGCTTGCCTGTGGAGTCTCGTCTGCTTTCCACCCAACGGCAGCTTCCAATGCCGTGGTATGAATAATCAAGCGCCAACCGCCAAGGAGTCTGTCGACCGTGTGGACCTGCACCGTGGGGGCAAGCCATTTCTAGACTCTATCGATCTCCGCGTATTCTGACCTTCGACTGGAGGATTTTCGCTACGTAGACGTCACGATTGGTGCATTTCGCCGACTGCTCATACCTACCACTCCAAAATCCTGGATCGTCACATCATCCGGAGTCAATCTCGGCCGTGAAGGCGCTCATTTGGCAGCTCGATTGACACGCCGAACGCGGAGAACCAGTGAGGCTTGCGAGGTCACGCTGATCGCTCCCACGGACGACCCGGTGCCAAGGGGACAAAGCATTTCCACCCGTTGCTTGAGTTTGCTTGATTCCGTGCGTCCAGGCTTTTATCAGATCCTGAGATAACCTTCTTGATCGCAGCATCGGGTCAACGCAGTAAGGTGCTGTCGGAGGCTATCTTCCATTGACGAATACAAAGACCAGAAACGCTCTTCTTGAGACGGCTTGAAAAGATCTCCTTTGATAGATTCTGTCCGTCGCACGATGGGTCCTCTGCTTCTTTTCCTTTTTTGCGCCTTTGGTTCGCTTGCACGTGCTGCTACAGTCACGTACGATTTCAATATCACTTGGGTGACGGCGAACCCTGATGATGCCTTTCCACGTCCTGTCATTGGGATCAATGGCCAATGGCCTATCCCTGCTATTACGGCCAACGTCAATGACCAAATCATCGTCAATATCCATAATCAACTGGGCAACCAATCCACTGGCCTGCATTTCCATGGGCTCTACATGAATGGCACAGCTCATATGGATGGGCCGGTCGCTGTTACACAGTGTCCTGTGGGCCCGGGACAGACCTTCAAATATGATTTCATGGTATGTTGGCTCATGGAAATGCATAAAGAGATGCTGATTTCGGAAGATCAAACAACCAGGCACTTACTGGTACCACTCACACAACGCAGGACAGTATCCGGATGGTCTTCGAGGTCCACTTATCATTCATGACCCTGAGTCGCCTTACAAAGACGAAGTCGACGAAGAGAAAGTCTTGACATTGTCCGACTGGTACCACGACCAAATGACCGATCTAATGGCCGGCTTTATCAGTGTCACCAACCCAACAGGAGCGGAGCCAGTACCCAACGGTGCGTTGATGAACGAGACTCAGAATCTGACGACGCCCGTCGAGCCTGGCAAGACTTACATGCTTCGCATCATCAACATCGGTGCTTTTGCAGCCCAATATTTCTGGATCGAAGGCCACAAGATGCAGATCGTAGAAGTCGACGGTATCTACACCGAGAAAGCAGAAGCGGACATGATCTACTTGACCGCAGCACAGCGATACAGCGTGCTCGTCACCACCAAAGATGATGCATCGAGCAACTTCGCATTCGTGTCAAGCATGGACCAGGTACATACACAAGTTCACAGAAGCTGGGAAACTTACTGACCGTGCCAGGATCTCTTCGACGCTGTCCCTGACGGCCTTAATTGCAACGTCACAGGCTGGCTAGTCTACAACAATGACGCAGAAAAGCCCGAACCAACTCTCATTGACGAGTTCAACGAATTCGACGACTTCAAGCTCGTCCCTTACGACAAAGAGCCCCTCCTAGACAAGGTCGACCACTCAATCACGCTCGACTTCAAGATGGACAACCTCGGTGACGGCGCGAACTAGTAAGACCCCCCTTGCCCTCCCCTTTCCCCTCTACACCCACAACTAACCCCCCCTCTCAGCGCATTCTTCAACGAGCAAACCTATGTCCGCCCCAAAGTACCAACCCTATACACGGCCCTCTCGAGCGGCACATTCGCCACAGACCCCACAATCTACGGCACGAACAGCAACTCCTTCATCCTGCAGAAAGACGAAGTCGTCGAACTGATAATTAACAGTGCCGACCCAGGCAAACACCCTTTCCACTTACACGGGCACTTCTTCCAAGCCGTCGTGCGGTCCGAAGAGGAAGCGGGCGTGTACGTGCACAATGAGACCTTCCCCGCCACACCGATGAAGAGGGATACCTTTATGGTGCACCCAAATGGGAATATCGTGCTAAGGTTCCGAGCGAACAATCCGGGAGTTTGGCTGTTCCATTGCCATCTGGAGTGGCATGTCGCTTCGGGGCTTGTAGCCTCTATGATCGAGGCGCCTTTGGAATTGCAATCGACGCTGAAGATCCCCGAGGACCATTACCAGATCTGTCGCGACCAGGGGCTGCCTTTTGCAGGTAACGCCGCTGGCAATACTGTTGACCTTCTTGATTTGAAGGGGGAGAATGTCAGTCCGGCGCCATTGCCAGATGGGTTCACACCAAGGGGCATTGTCGCGTTGACTTTCAGCATCATCGCAGCCTTTTTGGGATTGGCGATGGTGGCGTGGTATGGTGCTGGGGAGATTGGGAAGAAGGAGCCAGTGGCGGGGGGTCAGGTTAGGGAGACGATTGATGAGGTGAAATGAGCGTACAATAGCTTTGTACGGGCCAGAAGATGAGTGTGTGTGACGATGCTCTTTGATTTTTGCTCTTACATATTCGCTACTATGCTTCACTGAAAGAATGATACCCGGCGTTCCATAGGAATTTCACCCATTCCTGAGACTGAAGTATCCACTGTCCCTTTCGTTCGCGTCTTTCTCGTCGACGAATTTGAGGCCTCCCATGCCTGTGTGTATCCTTGCGACTTCATATTGCGGAGTTTTCAACGGTTGTCGTCCCATTGCCTGGTAGTCCTCCCAGTCGTCCATCTGCTCCGGCGTCGGTATGTGCGTGATAGTGCTTAGAGGTGCCTGCGCCTCTTCGCGTGCGAGGGTAAATATGTAAGTCCATTCGTTGGGTGGCGAAAGTCGTATTGAGTAATTTGTGACACGGTACCTGTCGCAGGTCAGCGTTTGGACATACGAATAAATCGCACCTTGAAGTGGATTTCTTGCGTGAACTTCACTCACAATCCTTCATACCTCACACCACCCAGCGGCGCATTCTCCCAGACAGTCTTCCATGCCCTGAACACCCTTACAACCTTTCTGTCCTCATCTGGGCTCGCCATTGTTCTCATCACCTTGAACACACCCTTCCCCACCCTCGCATCCTTCCGAGTAACCTTATACCTCAGGATATCTTCAGTTCCCTCCACTTCTCTCGGAGGATACTTGGGGGCCCAGTCGCTGTCTCCTCTTCCTCCATGCCTCACGGACACCGTTTCCTCATCCTCTGGGCCTTCAATGACCACTGCATACGCCCTATCCCGGTCATATGTCAACCCTCCATTTCCTGGATGACTTATCACAGCGTCTCGATACATAGCTGCGGAATTGATCCACCAGTCGCCAGGCGTAAGATGCAGATGCCCTGTTCTGCATGACGCGGTCTCGTTCGGTGGGCGGTGAGAGAGAGGGCAATGCCCGTATGCTAGAAGTACGTCCTTTGTCACACGACCCGCTGATACAATGTACTGAGTGTACTTACCACATCCCTTATGACAAACTGGTCTCCCGGTGCGACGGGTTGGAAGGCTGGGGCCAGGCCTTCCAAACGCCCTCCACGTCCGAACAGGTCTGCTCGAATACTGTCGAGTGGAAACCCGACTTCTTTCTCCCATCTTCTCAGGATCACTTTAGCCTGCCGCACCGTATCCGCTGGCCATGGGGAGCCGGAGGTCGCGATGATCTTGAGAGCACGCTCGATGCGTGTTTGGCGAAGCATATCTGTCGCGATGGGCGAGATGCGTGAGATCTTCGAAAGAATGTTTCTGAGGAGAATGGCTTCTTGGATGGGAAGGTCGCGATCGCTAGATAGAAGTGGAACGAGCGTGTCTCGAATGTAGGTGGCGTGGAGGCGGAGGGAGGTGATGTCTTTTGCATCACTCGAGGGAGTGGTGCTGAGAAGGAACGTCGGGGAGAGCGGGCCAGGCTTGAGCGTGGAATGAGAGGTTTGGGAAGAAGAGGGTTTGGGAACATGGCGTATGGGGAGAGCAGCCATGGCGCGATTGTGATGTGTCAATAATGTTCGGTGATATGTAGTAGAAGCAGGTTTGCTGATGTTGTGGGAACAATAGAAAGGAGAGACATCGGTGCTACCAGGAAAGCTCATGGTGGCTGGAGTTAAGGAGAGTGCAACGGAGAGGCTTGTCATGGTGCTGGGCAACCGGTTGTCGTTGTGACAAGAAGCACCTGTATCAGCTTCTGCAATGAGAAACATGTTTCGGCTGTAGCAAGATATCAATTTTGAACGATGTCCTATGGCTTGGACAGCGAGCACATATAAGTGGTATATTGGGAATGCTTCATCGCGATCGAACCAGATACGTCAACCACAAACAGCCTCAAAGTGAATATCCCTGAGCGGGTGGCTACAGACCTCACCGCTCGTCGGAGATTTGTTGCAGGCATGTTGCACAGCAGAATGGTCTGCCTCCTTGGGAATACGTAGAGGACCTTGTATCATAGACGGAAGTCGTTCTCTTTCTGATGGCCATGATCATGATCCGTGGTGGGGACTGGATCTTTCTTTGCGCTCTTCCCCATCAATGTCTGAGAGAGTGGTAAGGAGGCTTGCAACGACAAAGGAAGGACGGATGGTGGAGACAGGAGAGGCATGCGAATCTATGATGTGTTAGCAAATGCGCGCTGTCTCGCTCGAGGCTTGAAGCTGACCTTGGTTGGCTTGGATTCCTGGGCTGTTGAGGTCATCCCTATTTGACGAAGAGAATGGTGGAAGCCACGACCCAAGCCATTTCGAAATTTCGAAAGGACACGGATAAGGGCCGAAGATAATGCTGGTCCTCAGTAGGCGTAAAGCAAACCACAGGTGTGGAAGGGTCCCTGTCTCTTTCACAACACCATGACTTCGTATGCTTCAGCTTCGCATGCTTCGCGTGCGAAGCACGATTTGTGGAAGCTCCTTCAATATCCATAAAATAATTGATTCGTCCTTGAAATTTAAACTTCATACTCTACGTAGTGGGCTACTACGAGCCTCGAAAGTATTCTCTTCTTTGATGTCGTGCACTAGGCAACGACGACAATGAAAAGACTCCGTGTGGAGGAGGACCATCAAAAATTCCGCGAATTAGGTAGCCGAAACTAACTAAAAGCCAGTCGTCTCCGCGATGTGCAATGCAGGACTTCCAGCTTGCATTGCCGTCTTCATGAGCACGGAAGGCTTCGCAAGGTAAGTATACCCAGGTCCAAATCGCCGTCGAAAGATGTTTTATACAAAACGTCAGACTGTCCACAGTAGCAACCCAGGAGTCGGTTTTTACGACTTTACGTCCAAGCGAAATTGAGGTGGAGTAAAGTGGAGACGCCTGTAGCCAATCGGACGAAAGACTTTCCGAACATATCCGCTCAAAAATGCTAGGAAGGGGAGGGCGTGGGGATTTGTGCAAGCGATAAGCTACTATTATGCCCGTGTATAAATCTATTCCCTTTACCCCTTAAGGTATAGTCATGCAACAGCTCCGAGCCAAAGCCATCGTCCCAAGCCATTCTTTGCCAGCCCATACAACGTCTATAGCACCGTCCTCGCACCTGTGTACACCGAGATAGATTGGGAGGAGCCTTCGTCAGGCCACTCTCCATCACAAAAGTCACCCACTACCAATCGAAGGAAGCCCAGCTGTGTGCCGGGATGTAGACCCACATAGAAGGCTTTGCCAAACAGCCTAGTAGTTTCCCAGGCAACGACCAGCATGTGTGTCAAGGGTCTCATATCCGGCCCGAGCTAGCTCCCCCCTTTCAACGTCCACTCCTCCCTCATACTACTGCGTCTCTAGATCTTGTCATCCTTTCTCTCGTCCATGCATGCTCCCATGTCCTGTGTCCTCCTATCCCCTTGGACTCTCTCACTCTTTCCGTCTGTGCTGTAAATGCGTCTGCGTCTCTTTCTTTTTAGAATACGCGAGAGGGTGTCGCAAGAGGCTGAAGATGGTGGACAGCCGGAGCAATCGGTGTCTGCTGGTAATGGAACAGAGGCTGGCAGAGAGAGTGGTGGGAGTGAGGGTGGGAGTGAGGAGTCGGAAGTGGTGGGCTGCCATGGGGGAAGCGGAGGCGTGAGGGGCTCTGCAGCGCATTAGTCTGCTGGCATCGATGGTTAAGGCAGGCGTGGTAGACCTAGGGATGCGTCTTCTTGTGAGTTCCCTCGAGGTTCCCCATTGTCCTGCAGCTCAAATAAGTCCTGAAAAGCACAGAGCGCCGTCAATTGATGCCCGAGATGTTCCAGGTTGAAGAAGCCTTCGTCATACGCTTCAATGGGCCGAGCGGCCTCATCAAGAAGTGCACATATTTCTTGGAAGCCGTGCAATGTGTGAGCGTAAGTTGCGACGTACGCCAGCATCAGGATACAGCGTGCTCGCAAAAACACAGGCAAGGTAGGCTCTCGGATGAGATCATGGCAAATTTCAGAGGACCTGTTGAAATTATGCGCTTCGAAGCAATTTTGAGCAACTCGAAGTCTGGAATGAAATAATCGGTTGGTATTATTCATTCGTCACGCGTTGCCTTCAATTGGCTTCCATTGCATGCGTTGCTTCAATTGGCCTCTAGTGCCTGCGAGCGGAAGGCATCGTCGATTCCTAGCGTCCTGCGGATGGCATCCCATCACCCAAATTCCACTGCTTTCTATCATTCTCATATCATCCTTGTCATTGGCATCATCAGATTCGTGTCTCTTCGCGCCCTCAAGTCTGCTTCATTACATCGTGAACTCGGAATCGCATCTCGCTTGCAGGCACTCCGCCTCGTTTGAGCTGGAAGATAGGCATGAGGAAGCCTTTTCCATCTAGGCCCACAACGCAAGCCAAGTATGCGAGATTTCAGGACATACTCAATGGTTGCAGTCGACTCTTCGATGATTCTCACAATGCCTCTTTCCGGACAGTCATTCCACCGATCGTAGTGGAGACCTCAGAGCAGCTAACAAACTATGCACGCTTCAATGCATTGCTGGCAAGCGGTGATTTGCCTGCTACATCGTCATCCCCGTCCAGGTGGAGTACGGCAATGGATTCCAATCTATTGGAACTACCGAAGAACCCCCGTCATGATTGGGTTCCTTACGCTAGCTCCTCCAGTGGTGATTTCTTTAGTCGGCGTCGGTTTTCCAAGCCGGCACCTCACGAAAGCCTAGTCATCTGTCTTAAGGACAACAATCGCAATCCTCATAGACTACCCCATGGCTTTGCACGCTCAACTCATGATCTTGAGGAGGTGATTGACGAAGCCTTCACCAGGGAGCAAGTCAACGAGACGGCGAGCATACTCGCCGATCTTTACAACAAGTGGCCCTGGGGGAACATCACGCCAACCCAAAAAAAGGTCCGAAATTGTTTGCTTAGGATTGCTCGCCAAAAGGTAGTGCCAAATGCACCCTTGTCCTTCAACAGTGTTGGATCGAGACGTGGTTACAATCTCGAATTTTTCGAATTAGACATCGTTTTCGTAGACGTCACCAACATTCTAAATGATGCCGAAGGAAATCCTCAAGCCAAGTCTCATGTGTCGGTGTATATTCCTATACCATCCATAAATACAAAGCTTTCTATACCAGAGATACCCAGCCAGCATACTTTCCGTAGACCAGAGAACGAATCCTTCGATGAGATGACTTTGACCACCCAAGAGAGACAGGCCTACCACGTGGCTCAGTACGTGCTATTCAAGTTGCAAGATAAGATTGGTACAAAGGATCAAATAAGCAATTGGGCGGAACGCATTATAGGTCACTTTACAACGACTCACAGAGGTAAGGAAGCCTTTGGTGAAGCGTCTTGTAGCTAAATTCAACTGCAGACACTATAGGGCTCTATCGTAACAGAGCGTTTTACAGAGTCGGATTACGTGACGGGGCAACATCTATCATGCCTCGTAAGAACTTACCGAAGGAGGTCAAAGAAATGCTCTCCGATATCGTTCTCTCAGGCGCCTCAAAGCGACGACTTCTCAATATCCTGCAGATATTGAATCAGATATTCTTTGATACAGGAGACCTAGAACGGGCATGGCTGAGAGCCTGTCAGGTAGCGGACGTGCTAAATGAGAATCCGGAACACCAACCGTTGCTCTGTACCTGTGATGAGGAGTCAGAGAAAACCACCCTTCATTTATGCACAACTTGTCATGCCCCTACATTCTGCCAACAGACTATTTTCGATGGTGACTCTCACGAATGCGACTCTTGTCGCGAGCTAAACGCCGCTCAGCTAAATCAGCAAGTCGCGGCTCCCCATGCCTTGCTAGAAGAACGCTCAGCTCTCATATCTCGACTGAGAGGAATGCATAAACGCGAGTGCGACAGATTGGGCCTTGATGAAGCCTTCACGAGCCTTGAATTTCAACAAATATGCTCACGATTGCAACAAGATGGAACCACAGCACTTTGGCGGGACGCCTATACTAATCTACTCCGACCTGACAGATGTACGATCAATACGCGTGCCGGGAATCCTTTTGCAGCCAGTGCCGACGCCGTCTTTCCCTTCTCCAGACGAGGGAGAGACGAGCTTGGCCTTCACACACCAGATAACATCGCTATTACCGCGAATTTCATAAATCGGCTAAAATGGACGTACGTACCAGCCTTCCTGCAATTGATCAAGGATTTTCGTTCCGACACCATACACAACGAAAAGGCAAAGTGGAGTCGGACCGCAGAAGCCTTCTGGGTTTCGGAATTTGACAAAATCTATTGGTCCGGTGTTCAATGGCCCATGAAACAGGCAAGCCGCCTAAAGATGATCGTCAACGATCAAGAGCTTCAAGCTATCACAGGGCAATTCAGAGGCCTTGTGTGCCAGTCAGACACACAAACAGAACCGTGGCGTCACCTTCAGATACCCTTTCTTAGCCCTCATCCAGGTTGGAAGCCTAATGGGCACGAGCGAATCGCAAAACTTGTCCACTCCATCGAATGTCGTTTTGGCAGGCTGTTGTCCCGATCGCACGACGACTGCCCCTGGCCGTTCGCGAGAACGACTATCCCAAGAAATTGGGATTGGTGGACTTGTTGGTCTATTTTCAGTGAGCGCGCAGTGAGAATGTGGTTAGTGTGTAATAGTTGCTGGGTTCAAGTGGACTGCACAGAAACAATTTTCTTAGAGTGCATCTGGCAAGGCTGTAATAAGAAGAACGGCGGCGATCTCTTAGGCGTTCCGTTACTTTGCTGCCCCCGACATCCTCTGAATTTTTCCCTCGGCCACAAGATCCACAGGCAGCAGTTGAGGACTGGTTGGAAAAGGCTTCCAACAAGCCTAGCTGATAGAGATGAAACTCTGAACAATTGTCTCGTCGAGTCTTGGCCATGGAATTGCTCAAAAGCGAATTTTCCCGCGTCTAATTACGACCAAATGATTAAGGAGATTGACGAGATCTCCATCAGTGAGGATTTATATGATCCATATCATCCAACAACTGTCGTCCAAAGCCCTATCGCACCGACTTACGAACAGGATATTGGGGACGAGATTGAGAGTGACTGGTTGGAACCTGACAACGAAAATGGCATGGAGAAGCCTTCCCCCAATCGCGAAGCATCTTCGTCGGCCGCAACCACCGCCTCAAATCACCCTCCCTCACCACCTTCCTACATCGCGACCGCCATTGGAACAGCTGGTCAACCAATTGAGATCACTTAGACCGCGCGGGAAAGGCTAAATCACGGCAGTACAGAGCGACTTTGAAAAGCAAAAGATGGAGCACATAATGACAGGGTTGCTAAATTTTCACACGTTCAAGAACAAGCATTGCAGTTGTTGGCCTGATGATACCTTCATTTCTTTGTAATCTTTCATAGCTAGATGCTGACATAGGAGGCTTTGTCAAGCCTGCACCACGAGCCGTGATATCCCACCAATAGTCTATGCTGATTCGACCGAGAAGTCGATGTCGATGTCGTCGACACAATCAAGGTCTTCATCCAGCTCCTCTCGAATGTCCTCGTCCCACTCAATGTCTTCCCACTCATCTTCTTCCTCATCCCCTAGAGTATGTCAGTGAGCCTATGTGTGGTTGTGACTTGTCAACCTTTACCAATGATCCCTAAGCGCCACGCATGCGTCATGAAATAAGCATACTTTATTTCATACAAGAGTACATCTACAGTGTCGTTGTGAGGGCCATAGACTGTGTATCGGTTAATGGGTTTGATGAAGGCTTCAGATCACCCACCTATTGTAAACACGGCCTTGACGTATTCGCGTTTCTCATGAAAGGGAATTTCTTTCCACAATTGAGCGATGCCCTGATGCCGTCAAGTTGCGCCTTACCATGCGAACGTTCTTCCACTGCAAGTACCACCATGTCAAAGTTGAACGTAGATGAGGCCATGTTGAGGAGAGGGCTTGTAAAGGGTTCGCGAGATCTAGCCCGGTGACTGTATACGCAGACTTGGGATGGTGAAGGCTTTTTCAATAAGAAGAGCGAGATAGAAAGGACTTCTAGCAATGAAAGATATACCCATTGGTGTACTTTGTGTAAACCTGAGTGGAATCAAAAGCTACAGGACAGTGCGTGATGCAATCGAAAATTGGAATTATGTGTGAGAATAGAAGTAGACGCCGTTACCACATCAAATCATCAGTTCTCGATTTGAGCAGCTTATGCAGTCCATCTCAAGTACCTGCCGCCCTTCACCGACAGTCGCATATCCCAATCAAATGCGAAGGGGACTATTGACTTGTCATCAAAGTGCGGTGAAAGAGACTTCCATCAGACACAGCATCTTTTCCTGCCGTAATGATATGGACTCCATTCCACTTACGAACATTCGAAGCGATCGCAAAGCATCAGTCTCGTTGGGTATGTAGGCCTGTCTTTTGAACCCCCAGAAAGGTAGCCGTCACGAACTGCCACGACGAGGACTGGCTGCGGATGGCTTCCAAGTGTCGTAGTGAGGGAGGAAGGCTTTCCTAATGATACCTTCAACGTCACCCTCTGCATCTGAAGTTTTCTGTAAGGTGCAGGATTACTGATGACTAAATGTTAAGGAAATTTTCGACCATAGGTACCAGGCGACGGCTTGGGGTTTTGCATTTTTGATGCAATGCACGAGGGTAGCTGGTGCAGGACGCTAAGCTACTTTCGGTATGATATTGAATTGTGAAGAACCTGAGAATCATCGTCAGATCCACATGTGAGTGTCGGAAAATCGGCACTTTTCCATGTGAATTGGTGTCGTACGTAATGCTTAAATGTCTCCCGCCTAGCCTGCCTAGGAACAGGAAAATTCTATGCATGCACAATGAAAATTCACAAGCGCATGCCAAATGCTCGGTACGGTGAATTTCAAGTGATTTCGTAGTCCCCGAGTCCCCGCCACCGAAAGGTGATTCCAGTTTCTCATTGATCCCTCTCGTTTGATTTCTCACTTGACACACCTCCACTTGAACTGCTTACGATCTTGCTTCATGGCGCTTGTCTAGCAAAGGCTGCACCGTACAGACAAGACCCATCTTCTTTTATGACCTGATCTGAAAAGCCTTTATTCATGGTACTGTAGCTTCAAGGCTAAAAGCGAAGCCTTTTCCAAAGTCCACTATGGCCGCCGCAGAAGCTGCTGGTAAGTATTCTTACACTGATACGCAAGCCCTCGCAGTGCAAATTGGCCTCGCGGGCGCCACTGAGCTGAGTGTCTTCTTTGCATCAACTCGCTGGCGACCATACTTCACCCAAATCGCGAAACATGTCATTCTTCCTTCGCAAGCTGCAGCACAAAGGCTTCGTCAAGCTCGGGCGCGTGGCCCTGGGCTAAGGACCGTGCAAGTAAGGCTTTCACAGGGCGAAAAGAACGGAAAGACAAAGTATTCCGACCCTCACAGCGACAGAAATTTGTGGGATGCGACGGACTGGTATGCTTGGCATCTTTACTCAACGCGGTTACAGAATCTACGATCCCAACATGGCCTATTTTTCAGGAAAAACCTTACTGAATCCGATGTGGATGCCCGAATCTGGGCGTGCACAAAGCTCTGTGAGAATAAGCTGGCACCTGCAAAACAGCGCCAGCAGCAGCCTCAACAAGGGAACCGATATCCCTGGAACAACCCCAATGACGACATGTACGATTCCGATTCTGACGAGGGGTCGAGGGTATTGACCCCTCGATCCGACTACACCTCCCTGGAGGATGCAGAGCAAGCTCGTTTGAATGATGACTACATTCTGAATCAATTGCCTTCAGCATTCAAGTCTGGGGTCAACCTGGATCTCACTGACCAGGGCGAAGACCCGACAGCCCCCAAGAGCTCCGGAGAAGGCTTATCTAACATAGCACGCATGGTCCTTGAGAACGAAAGCGACCAGATGGATCTCTCACAACGTTTCTGGCAATGTGTAGCCATTGATCAGATTTTGAGCAAGTACATCCGTTCTCGGGGTATGAACCCTTTACCAGACCGGACAGGTATGATCGCTCAGTACGCAAACACTGCAGATGCAGCTTGGCTCCAGGAGACTTTGAGTAAGTTAGATGCGGACCATCTTGAATTTAAGCCTTGGACAGCGGCGACAGCAGCGGAATACGACCGACAACAATTATGGTTTGATGCCCTAGAGTACCAAAGAGAGGATCTCGCGGCATCATGTCAAATGCTTGGAATTCCCTTTTCAAACAAGGAATCTCTGCTTCGCATGCCTGGCATGCCGATTTCCGAAAAGCTAGAATTTTGGCAGCCTCCAGCCATCAAGGCAATTTTTGACTTCCAAAGCAACCCGGTCGCCGGAGGCTGTGTCATCGCAGACGTGGTCGGAGCGGGAAAGACATGGGAGATCATCGGCTATCTCTTAGCTGTAAGTGGTTCCCCAAAGCCTTCCAGTGCCCTTGCTGATGCTCTTCAGAGACACAACGCTAGGCTGGTGAAGCCTTTGCTAGAGCGCAGTCCCCCACGTCCAACACTACTAGTCGTACCTGGCCACCTTGTTCCTCAATGGATTAGAGCTTTCAGAACAGTATCAGGGGATACTTTCAAGATTTTCAAATATTGGGGAGACAAAAAGGGAAAGGGTCTTGATATCGACGAAGAGACGCAGATCGATGAGACGCTTACATTGAACAATCCGTTGTTCGACCTCAAAGTTGAGGACAATGCACGAAAGGTCGTCATTACGACTCCGCAGACACTGATGACACGAAATGGACCGGTCAAGCAAGCTAGCTGGTACAAGCAGATGACGGGCAAGACTATAAGTAAACCTGGAAAGAAGATCATGAATGGAGCATTTCCATTCTCTCTGAAGGAAGGCTTTCATAACGTCATCATTGATGAGGCACACCTTTTGAAGGACGATGACGCCGAAATGTCGATCGCAGTCCAATGGCTATCGGGACAATTTCACATACTTGTCACGGCGACTCCTATGCCCAACGACGTCACAGATTTCAGAGGCTTTTTCAAGCTTATACAGAGAAAGGATCACGATCAATTATGGTCAAAGGCAAGCTTGCTTAATATGAACGTCAAAGAGAACGTTAATCCCTACGCACTGCCCGACACCCATCCCGCAGTATGCCTGAGGATGACTATGAAGGCTGCAGTAGCCTACATCTTTCCCACTACAATCCCAGACACCACGCAAGGCAACCGCCTTGCAATGGTCTTCCGCCAATGTCTTCTCAGGAGGACCTACGCTTCAAAGGTGCCCTTCTACACCGGAGAACCTATAGGGAGTCGTATGCCGAGGGTTCAGTCATTCATAATCGTATGCAACATGACCCCTGCCGAGAAACAAACCTATGACAGATTCGACACAGAAGCATCGTCGGGTCTCATAACAGGGAAGGAAAAGTTAAAATGGAATCTCGGGGTATTTCGCCTCCTCGGCCTGGCATCGACATGGGTACATTTCCCCATGCTCGACTGTCGGACCCAAATGCGGGCCAAAGACATGAAGACCATCACGGCTGACGCAGCCTTCGTACGCAAATGGATCGGGCTGATAAGACATAATGACCAGCGGCGAGGACCCATTGATCCTCTCGAAATCGTCGCAGCAGCATGCGAAGGCTCCCCGAAATTGCGCGCGTTACTTAAAACTGTTCGCTCACAGGTACGTGCTCCTCTTTAGAAAAGCCTTTCCGGAATATCTAAGCTCTAGAAGGCTTTACCAGACCTCGAGCTTACTCTATCTAGGTCTGTCGTGACGAGCGCAAGCACATCATATGGTGTCACTCTCCTGCCACCCAAATATGGCTCTACGGAATCTTCGGACTCCTCCAAATCTCTACTTTAATGTACGCAGCGCACATGACATCCAGGGAACGCGAGGAGGCTCAACGGGTCTTTACGACTGAACCCAAGCAAGGCATGATCCTAGTAGCAAATTATGCCACAGCCAGCACTGGTTTGAACCTCCAATCTCTGTGCTACGACAATCACCTATTCGAGCCCCCTCTTAGCGATGGCATAGAAGCGCAAGCGATTGGTCGTACCCGGCGTCTAGGTTGTGTGAGCAGCGTCGTGAACGTCTATCACTACACGACCGAGGGAACGCATGGACACAATCAGATACTTCGCAACATAAGCAAGGCGATTCCGGGCGCTATTTCGATACTTAACCGCTGTTTATTCAGCGGTGATGAAAACGAAGGAGGCGAGGTGGAATTCGGGACTTGGGTTAGGTACCAAGGTACCATTCAACCGGCGGAGCGGGTAGACTGGAGAGCATTGAACCTGAAGCCTCTCTCAGGGGCTGAGCTGGTGCGCCATATCTTGGAAGTAATGAAAGGCCAGAAGGTTGAATCTTGAAGAAAATGGCTGTAGGCCTAGCAAAGGCTTCCAAATACGCATGCACAATTGACACTGACACACTAATATCTTGAGCATCATTAACAACAACATCAAAACCACAGTCGTTACTCAGAGCTAAAAGCCCGACGAAGGCTTTAGCAACCCACATCCTCATGACTAGCAACAGATAACATTACCCAGAACCAGGCTCTAGCCTGACGAAGGCTCTACCAACCCTGTATCCTTATGACTAGCAGTAGATAGAACAATGACATACCGGTGAGCCACCAATGAATTGCATCTCGTTTTTGCTTTTGCATACTAGCTTGTGATACCATTTACTCCCCATACAGTCTTCCTCGCGGAACAGCCAGATCCTGGTGGGATGGGGGTGTTTTGAACTCCAGTCGCTACCTAATGACGTCAAAAATACCCCTGCCTCACGCTCTAGTGCCTTTCTGAGGGACCTGGTCGAAAAATCAATCTTCCAAACTGATTGGAGCTGTGGTAGGAAGGAAAGAGAAGGCTTCGACAAACCACGGATTCTGGAGGAGATGCATCAATGTACCAGTAAGTGTGCGGCGTAGTGGAAAGGGATGGATCTCTTGTAATGAACATTGTATCATGCATTTGAAGCCTGTAGGGTCCAGGATTTTGATCACTTTAGAGCGCATTAAGGACGCAACGCTGAAATTTCAGGCATGTGTGGAACAATGGTTTGGACGATAGTCGGTCCACACCATATGGCCCTTTCTTATTCAATGGCATTCGATTTTCAATTTGACAAGAACAAGGCTAGATTTGAGCTAGGATAAGGGCACTCCTTTGTCTCAAGAGAATAGCACATGGCGCGGTCATCGTTCGACTGACCATGACTCGCCAATGACTTTAAAAACCACCAAGCAGATTTGATTGAGAGGGACTGATCCTGACAATTGAAATGCCTAGCCATTGAAGTAGGCTTGTACATCGAGCAGCTTTGCCTAACAGCATCCGTCAGTAAATGTGGACCGGGCTCAGCATAGCGCCTGCATACATCGGGTTGACAGACATGGATTGGGAGGGTATACAAAAGAATATCATGAGGCAAGACAGATAGCACTTGGTTGTAGGGAATGCCTGACAGTTTCCTAAAAGGAAAACAGGAACGTGATCCTCTTAATTCAGACTTGAAGAATTATGCTGTTGTGTAGGCGAGTCAGTCGCGACTCGAAGAAGATTCTTCCTAACCTGCTCAATGAATGCTTTCTCCGTCTAGCGAGCCATTGCAAAGAGGCGTTATTTCCCTAGCAGCCCTGGCGAATATTGACCCTGATTTATTAGTGGTCCAACGTGCGTTCCGGCGGAATAAATCTGCCGCTAAGGCAAGGGTTTCTTGCTCGAGCAGACAAGGTCTAGCTAGGTCGATGTTATTTGGGGTTATTGCATTACCTGTAACAGATAAAGAAGATAGTTTCATGGTGGAAGGAAAACAGAACGGGCTTGATTTATTAATGTCTTTGAAACCCAGTTATGATGAAAGGCACAGCTCTTCTAGAGACGTCGAAGTTCCGGTTGAAAAGGGTGCAGCAGGCTATGTGCAGTATTTCCTAGCCGAGTATCTGTCGCTCGAACTGGTCAGCAATTTGAGATGCGCCTGTTTTGAATTATCATAGAAAGCCTGAAGGGGCACTCTAATTTAGTATACTAAATGTTCGACTTGATATTACTTTGTTTTTAAAGAAAAGGTAGAAATTGCTGAAAGCGTTTTAGACAGCGGTTTTTCTCAATCAATTTTATAGGCATAATATGACGGTGCCACGTCTATACAACTTGGCATTTGCGTGGAACAGGTTTATTATCACTAGAGAAGGTGGGAAATCATTAAGCCAACGATATATTCAGCATTGCAATAACTCAAATATATAGAAAATCTGAGTACACGTATGAGCGAGCCGTGAGTGTGTCTTTGTAACACGCTGAGGAGCTTGAAAATAGATAACATAGCCACAGTTGAACTATCAATCTACCTTCCCAACTAGTTGCGGGCGACTTGCGCAAGCAGGAATACCTAGCTTGGAAACCATAAGTAATCAGAGAAGTCTAAAAAGGTAACGCTGCGAGGAGAGATAAATATCTGGCGGTCTGATTGATGGTTCGAGTTCGGAGAATACCGATATATGGCAACCACTGGCGTCCTTTTGAAAGGTAGCATTGATATACTCTCCACTGCCCTTACCTCCTTCCAGACAAAAACATCTCAGCTACCTATTACTTTCGGCTACAAACCACGTCCTCACGTCTTTGCATGTCTAAGAGCATAAGACATGCGCTTCTAGGAAATCGCTTTTTGAGTTGAGAAACAAAGATGTTGGCAGAGCACGTGATCAAAAGCGAACGGAAAGACCAGGATGCAAAGAATTCGTATAGTGCTAGGTCTACACGAGAGACATTCCTTGGTCATTCAGGCCTAGGAATGGTGGTCAGGCGAAAACGATGCCACGCTAGGTTGATACACACGGATACCGCGGTATAGTCGCTTGAAGACCTTTTGCAACCGGACGCAAGCTTCCAGCAAGTCATTGCTTTATTATCGACACATCATTCCTCTCGGCCAACCACGCCTTCACGAATTCAACTTCTTGGCTCTGAGCATCCGCAACGGGTTTCGGCGGCAAATCTGGAGTGGTTTCATTTGGCAACAGTCCATTCTCATCCCAGTGATGAACAGCATCCGCGATCAGGATGAATGGCCGCTCTGTGGTACTCTCTCGTGGTCTCGCTTGAGGAGCATGAGGACTCACGCCCCTCCACGGATCAATTTCTCCATCAACAAAGGCTAAACGATCGTACGCTAGGTCGTACCCGCCGTATTTGTTGATAGCCTCAGTATCAGCGGGTGTTGTGAGATTGAAAGCGTACTGGCAGATCAATGATTCGTAGTCTAAGGTAAGCAGCCGAGAAATCAAGGGTAATTCATCCGAGGGAACCCCCGAGCCAGTCTGTAGGTAGCCCCACTGTGTACAATACTGGTATGGCCAACTCCTCCAGCTATCGGCGAGGCTATCCTGAGCGTAAAAGGTAGCATTGTGGTTAGTGTAATATTGATTCAGGGTTTCGTTGGCGTCTGCTGCAGGACCGGGGATCGTGGCGTTGATGTAGCCTATGTAATTCAATAACGGAGTAAGCAGTGTAGAGTTGTAACCTGCAGCAGAGAGTAGATAGCTCGCAGTAGTGCTAAGTGTTGAATTTGATGAATATATGGTGCTGTTGGCGGTGATATTGCCACAGTACTCATCAAAGCCAGGGCTATTCACGTCCGGATCCCAGTTGCGGCCCTGCCATCCACCAATACCAAAAGAGAGCGTATTAGCAAAATCATCATCGTAAACAATGTCTGCGAGGCCAAAAGCAGACTTGAGAGTCTGCGTAGTTTTGGCATCGCCTTTCAGCAAGATGTTGTCCACTACGTTGGTGAGGAGTTGGGTGTTCTTGATACATAGTGGAGGACCGTACTTCCGTACTGGCTCGTAGTAGGCCCAGAAATCCCAGATGGCCTCGGTCACCGCAGAAGACCCTATCGCGCCTGAAAATGTCAGCTCAATTCCATCTTGCTTCGTTCTTTGCCTACCGTAGTACATGTCTGGGTACAGTAATCGGAGGAAGGCTACAAATGCACCAGCATAGGATCCACCATATGCAATATATGGCGTATCAGGTGCGTTAAGCTTCTTGTCCTCCAATCCCTCAAACTTCACATTTTCTGCGAAATAGGCTTGGTCTGCCAAAGCCTGTTCTGTGGTCAAGAATCTTAGATTCTCTATCGATAGATCCTCGGTGGGAAAGCTGGTGCCGTAGTATCGGTGCTCTAGAATGACTCCGATTCCGTTTGTGGCTTTTGCCAGAATACTTACGATTCCCTTTTGTAAATAGGGTATGCGGTCCGTGACTGAGGTCTCGCCCCCTTGAAGAACAATCACAGGGCCGCCGTCCTTGTAGTATTGAGCGTCGAAGAAGTACCGAAGGTTGAACTTGTCGGAAGAATGAGGCTCGTATTTGGACTCATTGTGAAAGTAGTCAATGGGAACGGAGAGGTTGTAAGTTGTGTATGGTAAGTCTTCGGCTTCAGCACTGGCCAGTGAGTCCGTGAAAACATTTCTTTTGGTTAATTGACGCGATTCCGGCCTGCGCAGAGCCCCAAATGGTGTCACTGCGAACTTCGCGCCGACAAGAGGTAGAAGAAAGAGTAGAAATCTAGTAAACATGGCAACCAAGAATGGAGAATGCTATGGCTGTCAAATGGAATGAATGAAAGAGTACAATGTATCTTTATCATTATGATTCAATTGTTCCTGCGGAGAGCACCGATTTTCGCTCCTTCCTGAAGTGGCAGGTGTTCCTCCTTACATGCCCGAGCAGATGAGGCCACTGCCGGATTCTGCAGGTCACGGAGATTTCTGAAGAGGGGTTCCATGTCCCCTCCGACGACAAAAGTCCAATCGCCACTGTCCATCCCGAGCCCAACATGTCGTCGCTTGGAGGGCGCGTCATTTTGCGCAAGATCCATGCTATTCCAAATGCATGAGTCGGGTAGGCGATAAGCATCTCGTAGTTTCTACCACAAGATTTCAAACGTTCACAATGCTTGCACGTTCAGCGTACTAAACGCATCTAGGACACAAAGTAGGGGACCGAGGGGACCACTGTGTCCTCGATGAAAGATTGTCGCATCCGAATTTGCCTCGAAGAATTCCAAGCTGCAAGTGTGTTACACCATGTTGGGTTCTCCAATCATGCGGTGGATGTTGGAGATGGACGATACAGCTTGCAGGCGCATTTAACACCTCCAACTCGGCTACTGAAGGCCTGATGAGTCATGTAGTCATCCGAAAGTCTCCAAGATGCTTGCTAAAATGCTCGAGTATCAGTATTCGGATTCGACCCTGCAAATTCCTCTTACGTCCTCAAAAACGGTGCTCGCGCCGAGCCATCTCATTCTCTCATCTTACACCTGTACGGACAGAGGGCAATCCACAGATTCCTCCGAGAACGCAATCCAGAGATCCCGACAGCAAGAAAGTTGATTTCCGTAGATCGTTTCTTGAAGGGAGAGGCGGCAGATTCAAGCTCAAACCAAGATTCCACGAGGGATATCAGCCCGGTGGATACCCAGCGTCAAGAATGAAGTCATACATACAATTCCTCAGCACTTCCGGGCCAGAGACCGATGGCACCGCCCTGCTCCTACATTTCGATGACCAACGCTACATTTTTGGCCACATCCATGAGGGGATGCAGCGTGCAGGTTTGGACTTTGGCGTTCGCTTCTTGAAAGTCAAAGACTTCTTCTTGACAGGGAAGACTCAATGGAGCAACACGGGTGGCTTGATGGGTTTGATTCTGACAATGGCAGACGGAGTGATCGCTGCCACAGCTTCGAAAGCTGAGACCCGTAAACAAAAAGCCGCGATGAGCAGGAGTGAAGGTAGTGCTGGTTCGGATTTGAACAGCAGGGATGCTCATGTGGAAGACTCTACATTAAGGATCCATGGTGGCCGTAACCTTGCCCATACGCTGGCTACTGCTAGAAGATTCATCTTTCGCCAAGGTATGCCTATTACAGTTCAGGAGTTCCAGGAAACGACCCAGTCTTCTGAGATGCAATGGCGACCTGATTACGAGGACGATAGAATCAGACTTTGGGCAATGTCGATCAAGCCTGAAATGACAGATCGAATCGAATCAGACAAGCACTCGAAGTCGCCACGGAAGAGAAGTTTGGATGAATACATGGATGGTCAGCTTCTCTCCAAGACGGATCAATCGGGGGAATTGATCAAGATGTCAGACCAATGGCACCAAGATCAAGCATTGCGTCAAAATATAGTGACAGAGATGTTTCAATCACAATGGCGTTATGATCGTTTGGCAGAGGTTTCCTTAAGTGAAGTAAAGTTGCCTGCAAACATCTTTGTCCGCGATCCTGCAACGAAAAAGCTCTCCAGATACAACGGTCCTTTGCCTGGTGAGTCTTCTGATGTGTCTGACATAAAGGTGCTCGTGCGTACAGCATGGCCTGGGGCCTTGATCGAGACCTTGCCTCCCACAGAACCTTCTTCGCTCTCGACGTCTTACATTTTACGGAACCAAAAACAGCGCGGCAAGTTTCGTCCAGCCGAAGCAAAACGACTAGGAGTGAAGCCGGGTCCACTGTTTTCTAAGCTCAGCAATGGAGAAAGTGTCGCGTCGCAAGATGGCAAGATCGTCACCCCTGAGATGGTGTTGGAACCAGCTAAAGAGGGGAGCGGCGTTGTAATAGTCGACCTGCCTTCAAAGGAATACATACCAAGCTTTCTAAAGAGACCCGAGCTAAATGTGGAAGATATCATGATTGGCGTAAGAGCTTTCATCTGGCTTTTAGGTCCAGACGTTGTCAGTGACGAGCGACTCCTCAGCTTCATGCAGGAGCGTGCCGACATGCAGCATATTGTCTCATCTCCTGATGTTTGTGACAGCGATATGATGATGCAATCGGCAGCGATAGAGTCAATCAGACATAACCAGATCGATCCCGATCGTTATCCTCCCCTCACCAGATTCCGAAGCTCAACACCTCACAATGAGGTTAAAGCGACAAGTAGAAACAACGCTTTCATTGCTGCGAAACAAGGCTTAATGCTTCACCTTGAACCCACCATTGCAGTAGACAACGCGCCCGTACGAGCTGCCCTCGACATAGGCCTCGTAGAGAGAGAGACACCGAAAGAGGTTCTCGTGCATTCCAAGGAAGCTCAAAATATCATAGCATCAGAGAGCTACATAAGGAAGCTTTCAAGTCAAGATCTACCGAGTCCAGATGCTGAGATCATTTGCCTTGGTACTGGCTCCTCCACCCCCTCCAAACATCGTAATGTTTCTGCAACACTTCTCAGGGTACCTGATCATGGCACATACCTACTTGACTGTGGTGAAAATACGCTTGGACAGCTCCAACGAATGTACAGCCGTGAAGAGCTGGAGGCGACTTTGAGCGACCTAAAACTCATTTGGATAAGTCATTTGCACGCTGACCATCATCTTGGCACTACATCAGTGATGAAAGCCTGGTACAAGACGGTCAAACCCAGCAGCAGCTTTGAGAAAGTTCAAGGTGGAGATCCGTCAACCATAGCTGACAATCTTACTATGAATAAACTGTTCGTGGTGTCAAATCCAGAAATGGCCAACTGGCTGCATGAGTACTCGTCTGTGGAAGATTTTGGGTACAATCATATAATACCACTAGTGACCCCTCACTCAAAGCATCGTATAGAGGATTCACTGATATGGAATGGTATCGATGTGGGATTTATGACTGCCAAGCATCCTCAGATGTGAGTTGATCTTTCTTACTCATGAATGAAGTCCCAGTTCACTAACACAGATCAGCCGCCGTGCCATCCGATCTGCAACAGGTCTCTCAAACCTTCAGTATTGCGACGTCTCTCATTGTCATGGTGCTCACGCCGTGTCTTTGACCTTCCCGACGGGTTTCAAATTCTCTTATAGCGGAGATTGTCGACCGTCTAACCAACTTGCTGCTATCGGCAAAGGATCTACAGTGCTATTGCACGAAGCAACTTTTGACGACGACATGCAGGCAGACGCAATAGCCAAGAAACACAGCACGATGAGTGAAGCTATTAGGCTTGGCATGGCCATGCAAGCACGAAGGATCCTTTTAACACATTTCAGCCAGAGATACTCGAAGCTACCTAATATGGACGATCTGGATAAATCGGCCTTAGGCATAGAAAATGCGCAGGATGTGAGCGACGAAGCAGATGAGGAAGTCATGCCGCATGCCAGTTTCCAACGTCAATTATCAGCTTCCCAATTGCTCCAAGTCATAAAGAACAAAGACAATGACTCACTCAACACGCCAGATCAGGATAATATTTCAGCTCCAGATTCCTCACCAATTCCATCACCCACCAACAGAGACATCAAAGTAGGCATAGCGTTCGACTACATGCGCGTTAAAGTCAAAGACATTATGTCCCTAGAAAAATTTAATCCTGCGATGCGGGAGTTGTACCGCGAACGGGATGAAAACGAGGGAATGGAGCGACCGGAGTCTGCTTTTTCGAATATGATGAAAGATGATATACCCCCTTCAAAGAAGAAGAACCAGAGACGTGAGCAAGAGAAGAACATGTTAGACAAAGAGCGAGAAGAAGGTCGGAAGAAGAAGACAAAAGCAAGAAACTAATTTGGTGGAAGGCATGTGACTAAGATAGAATCAATAGAGGCCTCATAGGCGACCCCCCTCATACGACGCTTCCTTGGCTGCCTTTTCTCAGACGTCGTCTTGGTTGTCGCAATTGTATGGGGTAATGGAATTCTCGATGCGTATTCCTTTCTAAGGGATTTTACTGTTCATGGCCCAACATTGTCGGCAACATTAACTTCTTTTGCACAATGTCAAGGATTTCCTGAGCTCCCTTGCCTTCAACGCTGCATGTTTTCCAGTGACTAGACAGGGCAATAGGATCCTATCACCCGTATTCATTTAGAGGGTGAGGTGCCGTTCTCAGCCAGATGGACTCAACATCAATAACTTCTTACTCTGCAAGGAGTGAATGGAATGGCTTAGGATGACGTTGCACAATTGCCATCTTGGTTGCAGCGACCGAAGGGAACAACCGAATGAACAATAAGTACTTCCTTTGAGGATGCATTGCCGTTTTCAACCAGACGAGATCAATCTTATTAACTCTTTATTCTACAAGAAGTGAATGGAAAGACTTAAAGCAACGTTTGTATATATTGAGAAGAGCAAGAAAGCTAGCTTTGCATACAGTGGTGGACGATTGCAGCCTTGCTATCAGTTTCTACCAGCAATACAAGCCTCTTCTCCCACGTCTCTCCTCATTTCCATCCCCTCTCGCCTCTTACCTCCCCTTCGGCAGCCTCCTATACCACGTCCCCTCTAGCGCAGGGACCACATATTGTGCCTTACTTGCCTCCCCCAGGAAGTTTGGGTCCTCTGGATGCAGATTGTAGACCCCGTTCACCGTCTGGATCCTCCCAACACGGCGCCCATTCACCGGGATGTACCGGAGAATGGCAATTTCGGCCGCATTAGGCTCAGCACCTGTCTGTAAATGCTGCCATCCTTGGCCTGCCAAGTCATCTATCTCCCACCCTGTCGTAGGGTTGTGGTGGGCGCCGGCATGTGCGAGAAGAGAATCCGCCGGTGGATTGAGGAAGACTGTGATGAGTCTAGGGTCGACATCTTCCTGTGACAGGGTGCGGATGAATGGGTACTGTCGAGCTGGAACGGTGTTTGGCTCGAAGGGCTCGCCTTGATGGTTGAATGTGTTCGGAGGAATTGAGGCGAAGGGGTGCGGAGCCGGTACGTACTCATTTGCATTGGCGAATGGGCTCGTAGCAACTTGCGTCTGCCAAAAAGGGGTACCTTGTATTGGCAAAGGATACTGCTGTAACGGTGGAGAGCCTTGTTGATTCAGCTGTTGCTGCGTGATCGTACCGTCAAAGACACCAATAGGGACGCCTGGGTAGAGCTTAGGCAGATCGGGATTGGGTGGTTGGATACTTGAAGCATTGAGGTATGGGTTTTCTGGCTCTGGTAGGGTCATTTGGCGAATCTCATCTCTTGCATTATTTTGTGCTGTAAACAGAGGGGATGTCCCTGATGGTGAAGCTGTGGGTACAGGCGAGGAGTGTATCGTTGAAGCCTGATAATCTACAGTCTGTGGAGTAGTCGAACGCTGTCTCGGTGATGGTGGAGCCGTTGACAAAGGCGAGGAGTGTGCCATTGAAGCCTGATAATTTGCAGTCTGTGGAGTACTCGAACGCTCTCTTGGTGATGGTGGAGCCGTTGATAAAGGCGAAGAGTGTGCCGTTGAAGTCTGATAGTTTACAGTCTGTGGAATATTTGAAAGCTCTCTTGGTGATGGTGGAGCCGTTGACAAAGGCGAGGAGTCTGCTGTTGCAGCCGGCTCAGGAACAGGGCTCTCAGTCTCCTCTTGGTTGTCTTCTACCTTGACTCCTGCTTGCTTGACTTCTACCTTAACTTCTTCCTGCCTTTCTTCTACCTTGACAGCGTCCTGCTCGTCCTTGAGACCTGATTCGCTATCAACAGAATCGGAAAATCCAGCCCACTCGCTGCCGTCGTCTTCCATCGCATCTTCAATCTCTTCTGGCGTGAACAGAGCTGTCGAGTCGTATGGAGGAGGACGTCTCCTGGAACCGGCATTCCGTGTCCAATCCCATTCCGCGTCTACCAACGGCTGTCGCCAAAAGCTTCCCTCTGGTTGTTGACCTGAGCGACGAAACCACTCCGTGTAGTCCTGAACTATATGTTCTATTCCCTGCGACGGTGCCATCTGCACGAATTGGAGGCACTCGAAGATTATCGTCTATAAGCCCTTTGGGAGCCCGGAAAGCTGAGGTTTGCAAGTAAAGATCAGGATGATTCGAATGTGGAAGATGAGAATCTGCTGAGCATGTGTACGCAGATAGTAGCTGTGCGTGAAAAATTTAGGGGATCATGAAACCACGTGAAAGCGGTTTGCTTTGTCAAGGGAGCTTGACACTAAGGGATATCAAAAACAATGATAGTAAGGCTGCCGGCACGCGAGTGTTGCCACCTCTAGCGGTAAAAGATCTTCTTCTTCATCGAAGGCTCCCTTTCCGCGAGACAAGCATGTAGCCACTACTGAATTTCTGTTGAGGACGGACTCTGATGGTTCTGAGTGCTTTGCATGCACTGGATATCAGCATCATTATCTTTTCACCTTTTTGGAGGCCCACAACTTGCTCGTCGGTCTCTCGAGCCAACATCACCTTCGTCTCCGAAGCGTTCACAACAGACTTGCTGGAGCAAAGGGACTTCCAACCTCGAGCCTGATCCATTCCAGAAGATAGTTATAGATGTAGGGAGATGTCACGGAGCAGACACGCACAGCTTGATCTGTTCCTTGGTCTGTCAGTGCGACCGTCCTACTTGGCTGTGGTGATCCCCTCAATCACAACAAGACTTACCACCAGAATGCATTGTCTGGAGCTGACAAGAGCTGAAGCAAAGCAAGAGGAAATAATTACGAACGTTGTTCTGGCTCTGCTTCATTGTAGTCATTGTGCTACGTCGCTAATGATTTCCCTTTGTCTACGACTGAGCCGCCTCTGGCAAGTCCGACCGATCATCGCCAAGGACTACCGCACAAAGGCGAGACGTCGATCACAGCCTACGCTAGAGAGCGATAGAGCCGACGGTCCCGCTGGATCAAACTTGATTCAAAAAGAGATGGAGAAGTACATTTAGCTCGAACGTCTTCTTGGTGCAGATAACGACATCATCCCTCAGTCCTACCTCTTCCACAAGCAGAACGAATGCAGCATTCTGCGAAGCACAGAAACAAACGAGACGCAGATCTTCGTTGACAGTCCTTTTTGTGATCGGTGATCAGGCTGTGATAAACTAGCCAGTGGAATTCCCACAGTCTCCTGAGCTGTTGATTCGAACATCCAGACGTGAGGACGACCCTGATTATGTTATACTTCCATTTGAAGAAAAGGCAAGCCAATGAGCACCGCAAGTTGTCTTCACGTATAAGTTTCGCTGAGTATAAATCGATGGAGATTGGAAGAGTTTCATGCTGGTCGAACACGTCTCCGTGACAAAGTCAAGCATTTGCCAGCAGTCTCACAAGCAACATCTCATTATTGTAGCACGGAAGTAACTCACTTTCATGAGCTTGAGTCCCATCGACAACATCAAGACTCACGTTCGTGTGCATGGCTTACTGTACTTTGACCTCTACCTGAGTGTGAAAACTGGCCCAAGTGTAAAGGTTGCAAAGCTTCGTTATGACAAGGGAGATACAGTGCCCAGAGCGCAAGCACCAGACAAAGATATAGACTTCCACATTCGCGATTACTCACCATGAGACCAGACAGCAAGGGCGAATCAACTCAAAAGACACCCAATCACATTGCTGTCATAAATTTTGCGACATCCTCGGGTGATTTCGATAACGATCATTTAATTGTACCAATTGGTTCTCTCATCACACATCTCACGCCCATGTCAAAACCAGACTTTCAGTACACCTTCCGTTGGGTTAGGAAGCGGATAGCGACGAGGATAGGCCTCTCAAAACGTCCAGTGTAGGAGACTCAGCAATGGCCTATGTCTGTACCAATGCTCTTGTTCACGTACAAAGGTGTCCGCTCAGTATTGAATCATCATTCCGGTGCCAATTGTGTACGGCTTGAAACCAAATTGAGAGTAGAGCTTATGAGCATCATAGTCAGCAAACAGACTGACAAAACCGCTCTTTGGCACATTCTCATCGAGCCATTCCTTGATCTCTTTTATGACGAGCTTGCCGAGTCCCTTGCCTCGATGTTCTGGTAGGACACAGATGTCCACGACCTCGAAGAAGCAACCACCATCGCCTGTGACTCGACCCATTGCCACCACATCTTCTTCCTTTGGGAAGTCTGGATTCGAGGAGGAGAGGGAGTCTTCCGATTTGAGGATCTGGACCGAGAACAGGGAGTTTGCGAGGCCTTTCGTTGCAGCTTCTACTGTCTTCGGTGAGAGGCAGACTGTGCGGAGGTGAATGTAGACTTCCGGAGAGGGCGTCCGACGGAGGACGGTGTACGCCATTTCAACGACAGACCATTATCATACTAAATATATATAGGTAAGTGCTGAACAGCAATGAGCTAGCCGGAGCCCCTTACTAAGGATTGGAATAAGGCTGACCAGACTGGTGGCGGCTAGTTTACCCGCCGCGAGACGGGAAGGATCGACCGCTTGGGGAAGGCACAACGACGATTGCTCCTGACATCTATGTCAGTGAGTTTGCACGATCCCTCGAACGTCAGCGAGGTGCTGGGGCTACCCAGCATGTACTCAGCTATTGACTCCGACTGTTCGTGCTCGTTTTGCTGCGGTATCGCGGGCGATACCAGCGCACGTGTGTGCCTTCCCTGTCTCTTTCCCCGTTACCCATGCCAAGCCCAGGATATGGGTGAATGCTTGCCTCGCCTTGCTGTGTCGTCGAGGTCGCTTGTTAGTCGCGCACAAAGTTGGGTGATCTTTGCAATCGTCTCGGTTCCTGATAAAACCAGCATTGCAGTGTCTTCGTCTGTGCTTCCCCGTTGTTCTAGAGCAAGTTACCAGCTTTCCTACAATCAAAGAACGACAAGAACGCATCACAAAAGACGCCAGAGAGCCAGACAATCCATCTCTCTCCGACGCCACAGCAAACAGCAACCAAGACCAGCAACCAAGGCACCCAGGAACCAGCAAGCAGCAATGCCGCTTCCCTCGCTCCGCCCTTCCGTCAAGAAACTTCGCCTCCAGTTGCGAGAGCGCACGGAGAAGATCCGCCACCGTAAGTCTTTTCTGTAGGTGCTTCAAATCAGCTCTCTAACGGATAATTCTAGCAATTGCCACCTTCAAGGCGGCCAGTCAATCCGCCGAGCCAGCGACAAGCGCCAAGGACGAGGAGACCGCCGCAAAGGTGTGGAGAGCGGCGCTGGATGCTCTCCAGTCATCACCAGAAGGGTCATTGACCTACCTGATCAGTTGTGATCTCGGTCTCGCTGCGGCAGTAGCAACGCGGCTAGTTATTAAGCACGCCGATCACGGGATCGCGCCCATCGCGGCGCTGACAGCATATTGTGAGGCAGAGGGGAACGAAATGTTGGCGGAACGGATCATTGATCAATTGGTGGCGGATGCAAAGGGGTGAGAGGGGTGAGACGGCGTGTTCAGAGCGTTGGTGTAGGAGAATACGGGAGATGACCTCGTCCGCGAGTTTACAGGAGGCATCTTGGGGGTGAGGAGAGTGGAGAGGAGGCAGATGACCCAATTTAGTAGGCACGGAAAGGGCATCGGAGTATCAATGATAGCATAGCGACGGGCCGCATAGCGTGATGGATTCACTTTGATTGATTTAATCAGCCGGGGACAAGCCTCCCTGATGGCTTTAAAACCTAACCACTCTCTCCTAATACGTCTCTATCGCACTGATCACAGTATGATGTTGCCTACTGCAACAGTCAGAATTACTTAAACTAGTCTTTTTGGTAGGGTTCGTAAGCTTAAAGTGTCTCATTCTAGAGAATACATTATAAGAGAAGCCCAATCTCACCCAAACCGACGACAGATCACGTTACAGATTCTGCTGTGCTAGAAATGCATGAGACTTCAAAATCCCGCCAGGCCCGTATCATGGATCTGGATTATTGGCCGGCTTCACTAGAGGCGACCAGATACCCTGGCGTGTATGGCACAGGCGGGAAGCGAATCGGATCGTAAGAGGTTGCTAGTACGTACTTGTCTTCGGGTCCACCAGATAAAGCGTTTTGATTAGGCAGAAGAACGGCAAGATCGGGTTGGACAAAGTATTCAGCGTCGCTAGGGTGATTGGCATTCACTTTCGTGCCGAGGATTAAGTCCTAGGAATGGCCGACCCAGATGACTTTTGGTCAGCCATTGGAGAGGCACTTGATAGTGGTGCTGCGAAGCTGTTGAATCAGATCGTGGTAGAGCTCGACTTGATAGGGGCTTGGACGATGGCGAGAGTTACGTAGCCCAATTAGTCGGCAAACGTGGCCCACAAGTTATGTTTGCCGGAAGTAGGAGTATTGTCAAAGCCTTTCCAGTAGATATGGCGGTAAGTGTTTCCGGAAATGAGAAGCTGTTGAGGCTGCGAGGGTCCCAATTACTAGCGAGGCAAAACCCAAGGCTCACAATGCGTAATCTTGAGGAGCAACGCAACAAAAAAAGTAACAAAGAACATTCTTGGATCTCTTTAGAGAAATCATCCTTTCAAGGAAAGGCTCGCATCTCACCAAAACATGCGTTTTTGCGGATACACAGTAACAGAATCGTCGCGCAACAGTTTGAAAGAATCACGCTCAGACAAACTAGATTCATTTTCGCCCTGGAATGTCGGGAGGCCTGCTACTGTTGCAATAACCCATTTGTGGTAATCACGCTTTCCGCTTTTGGCGCATCTTAGGTTGCCACAGAAGCGAGTCTGACATATAAGGGACTATCAAATATGCGTCGATGTTTGCACACATCATCAAGCGTTGAGGCTTCTAGCGTGAACAGTGGAAAATAATGCAGACAATCATGCAAATGACCCTTTATGGCTACTACGCTCGTCCAGACGGACTCCCTCATCTCCTTGTGCGATATTTTCGTAATAGCTAAACAATAAAAGATTCCAACTCCCTGCTCCGTCAATGATCATAGGGGAAGACGAGAGGAGGAAGAATGCTCTTCCAGGGGCGAGGCAGGCCTAGCGACGAGGCTGCGGGAGCGCCCGTGGATCAGCCCTAAGTGGAATGGTTTACTCGTAGGGCATAAATGATGGCCAGCCCTGGAATGGCGATACGGGTTCACCAAGAAGATTTTCGAGGCCTGAGCTTTCCTATGATAGTCATGTCAGAACAAGTGGCAATGACTATCAATGACAAATTCAGTACACCCATCCCTTACCAGATATGTTTGCGTGTTGTACACATTCATAATACATACAGAGGTTGCTATTTTTCATAATCATCCTTTGGATATCAGACATCACAATTTTGCCCTCTCCTCCCCAATCTCCTCCCTCTCCTGTCTCATCTCCCTCGCCACACCCCTACTAATCCAATCACTAAGCGCCATGGTAGTAACCATAGGATTGACTCCACTAGCACTAGGTAGCACACTCGCATCAGCCACATACAAGCCCTCGGTTCCCCAAACTCTACCCGTCGGGTCCACGACCCCGTCCTTTGGACTGGCAGCCATTCGGCAAGTGCCCATCTGATGAGCAGTCCCAAATGCCGTGCTACCGACTGGCAGGCCGACTTTCTTCAACTGGTCGAGCCAGGCCTGGAAAGCGGGGTTGTTGACGCCTTCGCTGTCTTCATCGTCGGCGGTTGGGGGGCGAACGAAGACGGGCATATTTGCATGGCAAAGCCAGATCTCCTTCGCACCTTCGACGTAAGCGATCTTAGCACCTGCGATGATGCCCTCAAGCATGTGTTTCCTGTCGAATGCGCTGGGGGTGTATACGAATCTTGGGTCTCCAGAGACGGGATCCGGGTAAACACGGCCAGAGTCGCGGTCCCGGACCAGCGAGAGGTGGCAGGTGATCCATGGTAATTTCGTACACATGTCTTTGTAATCGAGCCCGCCCCGCCAGGTCTGGAAGGGGAGAACCCAGGATGGGAGCATAGTCATGCATTCGATCTTAGTGCCGTGACCCTTGCCATCGAGGTTTTGAAACTCGTCGACGACCGTGGTGAGGATACCGCCTTCCCATGGATCGAAGCGGGGTCGATCCGGGTGATAGGAATTGACGAAGGTGACAGGATGTAGGTGGAAGTTGCGCCCGATATGTGGATTGGTGAGGCCGGAACGCAGCAGTAGAAGGGGGCTTTGCATAGTTCCTCCAGAGATGATCACACGCTTCGCCTTGATCACAACACGGCGAGTTGTACGGTCGTTGCCGCTGACGCCACCATTGCTATCTCGCGAGATCCAGGTGCCCTCGACGCCAATCGCGGTCTTCTTACCGTTGACGCTCCCAAAGAGGATCTTTTGGGTCGCGAACCCCTCGATGAATTGTGCACCCGCACGTTCGGCGTCCGGAAGGAAGGAGACTACAGGGCCTTGCTTCTCTGCCGCTCCACAGCCCATAGTGCAGTATCCACAATAATGTTGCTTGCCCCCTGTATTTTGCGGTACATCATGATATGCATATCCAAGCTTTCTCGCACCCTCGCTGAGCACTTTATTGTTGACATTATGCTCAACAAACTTTGTGGAGACGCCCATCCGCTCGCAGATGCGGTCCAGAGACGTTTGATATTGGCCCGACGTAAACATCGGCAGTCCGGCTTCAGCCCACTCTTTTCGTACAAATGCTTGTGTCTGCAAAGAGGCTGACCAATTGACAGTACCTCCACCTCCAAACGCTCCGCCTGCTATGCATGTGACACTCCCATCATCAGAGGATATCATGCCAGCATTCTGAAACAGATGAACCATAGAGTCTTGTTGTGACATCGGCAAATGCTCTGGACCCCAGTGATATGCCTTTTCACACACGATGACCTTGTGCCCTGCTTCTGCCAAATTTTTCGCAGCAACGCCGCCTCCACATCCACTTCCCACAATCACGACGTCTGTCTCTAACGTTTCATATTCGTCGCTTTGCGGAAATTGTATGAAGCTGTATTGATGACCATGACCCGGCTTGCCATGTACTGGGGCTCGAGGGAAGCCAAGCACCTGACTAAGGGTTGGGCTTGTCCGAGTCCATGTGACAAGGATAATCCCGATGAATGCTTTGGCACCATCTCGTAAGGGCGACAAGTATGAGTGAGGCCAATTCTGCAGAACTTGCTGACGTACATTGACTGGCTGAAGATGAAAGGAGGTAGTGGAGCCAGTCATAAGAAGGCATCCTGCTCTTGTACTAGCGAGGGTTAGCCTCTTCTCATGCTATTGTGCAGGTAGTTCGAGCTTACTTGAGTGCCGATAGGAGGACCCGAATGCCTTTCTTCGCATCTTCACGTAAGTATTCGTTCAGAATCCTCTGAAGCAGTGCCTGAAATCCCTGGGTGCTGCTGGCTTGTTCTCGAAAGTAGATATCCGTCGTCTTTGCATTCGCGTCTGCCGGAAGGCGATCTTTGATGTTTTGAGCAGACTCAGTCCAAGCAGAGGATGTCAGAGTCAGGTTGTGACTTGATTTCTCCGAGGAGACTTCAATTGACGGGACAATGGTATCTGCAATGGCCAACAAAGTAGTCCACTGGGCGTCAGTGAGCACCTCTCCCTCGCGAGGAGCAGGCAGAGGTGTTTCGAGGGGCGCTATCAAATTCAGCTCTGTGGTCGTCATGTTGGATACACACGTCAAAAGGAGCACACGTCACAACTGGGAAGGCATGGAATGGTATATGCGGGGTTATGCTAGCTAGTCTGTTCAGAGCATGCTGCAGATATGCACTTCAAGGCGCTAAGTCCTCGATCACTCCACGTTTGGCTGACGTTCATGCCAGACCGTCACAGCATTGTCTTCACATACCTGGTGACGCAGCAGCTGGACTTGGACACCAATGCGTTGCCACCAGGAAGATTGAGGTGAAGCAGAACAGCCCTTGACGGCCGAGTCCACCCGCAGACTTGCCGAGTCACACGCCAAGAAACGCCGCCTACACTTGCCCTCTTTCAGGTCCCGCCCAAATGAACTCCTGGAGTTTATACCATCAGCTTCCTTCATGCAATATCAATACCAAATTTCAACTTAGGAAATGAAGATATCCACGAAGGCCAAGGGCGTTGCGACATAAGGCTTGGGTTTACATGGCCAATAACGAAAATATCGAATCGAGACAATCTACTAGACTCAGAGCAGATGGGGAGTGCATTCGGCTGGCATGGTAGTTGAACACACAAGACTCGGAAAGCAGCAGAAGGTAGGCACAGGATTTGCGCTTCAGTACTTTTCTTCGATCATGTCTTAAATTCATCGCTAAGTCTATTGATTTTCTGAGTGTGTGACGCTTGCAAGTATTTTGGCTGTGGTTTCAGTGACTCAGTTTCCATCTGATATCTTTTAATTGCCAGCCCAGTCACACATGTTGAGTGTCCGATCCCCTGAGAGCATCCTGGCATAGCTCCAATCCTAAGTCGAGCTCCCCTTCTAGTTCTTCTAGATCTTTTTTGTATTCTCCAAGTCTACCTTGCAGCCATGCTGTGAATGCAGTAAACATTTCACATGCTATGCTGTAGTCCTTGAATGAAGCGTGATTATAGATCAGTCTAGCGTTTAGCCGAAAATGGACATTGTCGTATATGCTTATTTCATGTGATTTCAATTTATACTGCGTTCGGTAACTTGGATCGCGCAGTCGGAGAATGTTCTGGGACATGTACTCGAAGGAGTCTTCCCACAAAAATGTCTTCCAGGAATCTCTCCGCCCAGAGTTATAGGATATTCGGGCTATAAGAGTTGTCCAACGTGATGTCTCTTTGTACTCGAGTATCATATTTTGGATCATGTCGCTCAAAGGAGCCGGTACATCTGCCGTGCCGTTGAACATCGAAACGGAGTCAGTAAGAAGTTAGCTAAATTGAGTTTCGAAAAATTGACTTTCATACCTAAATTAGGGGGCGGTGCTTCAAGAAAAAGCATCTCATACGCAGAACGATAACACAAATAGTCATCTGACATCCTGTGGGCTATTGAATGTTTTTGAGACACCCTCTCCGCATCCGAGAGCCCCTCCCAGTACGCGTCATCGTCTAACCATTGTTGTAGACAATCCGTGATTTTCGATTCGCACTCGGACGTTTGGACTTGACATGAAAGTAGTTCGTGATCGTCGCCCGCATGAGTCGGTCTGTCATCAACTAAAGAGTCCGCCTTTGACAAATCGGATTGCGCCTCTATTGTCCTATTTGAATCAAAGTTGCCTATTGATGTCGCGGAAGGCTGTCGCTGCTTCTGACGCCAAAGATCTTTACGATCTCTACGCCGGCTACTTGCTTTCTGAGGGTTCAAAAACCTCAAGGCTTGACCCTTCGATCTAGCCGAAGCCGACGGCATAGCGAATACTTGTTGGGACATGGCGATGACACTTTGAGGCTCTGGAAGGTCAAGAGCCGTAAAATTAGGAGTTCATCACTGGTCTGGGAACTGTAAGGACCTACAGAGAATTGGGCGGGATCGGGCAGCCTATATGTGGTGTCCAATGAGGCGGTTTTGACCACCTGAGAAGAAGTGGACACCAGCAGGAGACAAGATTGAGTTCGTAGCCCGAAAGCAATCCGGCAATAGGTTACCAGAACAAGTAATCAATGCTTTGCATTGGCACCGGTGATGTTGTATGAATTGCTTACCCTTAGCAGCTTAGACTCACGCACATCGTCGATGCGGGAGCTGGAGCTGAAGGCGCCCTAGATCCCGCTAACAATCTTCGCTTGCAGGCCGCCAGGTGTACCCACACCAGCCTTTGATCTGCCTTACCTAACCTGGAAATGATTTGCTTTCCAAATCTGGAAACCAAGGATTTCATGGCAATACCATTGTAAGATTGATCCAGACGCTGGGATAGCGCCTGACGAGCAATGTAAACATCTTCGGCTACTCAAATAGGAAGTCAATAACCATGAAGTCCCTGAATTACTGCCCTCCACGCGTTCGCTGTCATAATCAGCTGCCTTACTCTATCACCGAGAGTGGGCTCAGGGCTTCGGCACCTCCATCCTAATGCCTTCCTCGCTTTACCCTCAACCGAGTCAGATGTCATCGGCCGATCCTTGGTCATCTATGCAAGCCATTTCTTGAAAGCATGCATAGAATCCTCATGCGAGCCTGCCTCTTGGACCGTACCCGAAAGGCGCTCTGCGCGAAGGCGAGCCTTCTCGGCCTTACGCCAGTACTTCAAGTCCAAGTGGTCATGGTGATGACTCCGACCTTCAATCTCTTCGTCAGCACGCTCGGGAGGAGCGCTCATACGAAATAAGGAGAGCCCGTGAAGGTATTCAGCGAGCTCGAGTCCATTGGCATCGAGGCTATCGATCAGTGCCTGCTCAGCAGGCGGTAAGAGGTCCCGAACTGCAAGGAAGCGTAGACATCCCAAGCGGTGTAGGAATTCGTTAGTGTCGGGATGCTTCGACTTGAAATCCTTGATGAGCTGCTTGATATTCGTGGGTAAGGTTGAAGTCGACGTGGGCAAGTCATCTCCAGCTAACTGCATTAGCAATTGGGATTTCGTAGGAGCAATCGAAGTATTGACAACCATGTTCGACGGGATCATGAAGGAACAAGGTCTTGTATACGGTTATCCATTGCAGACCCGGCGGACAGAGCGCTTTGGCAATGCGGATGCGGCGTGGTTCTTCGCCTTGAGTGCTCGAAACCGTCGTGGAGCTTATTGGCAGGGGGCGACAGGGCAATGAAGAAGACATTCTCGGGATGATTTACAATCGCCTGTAGACCTGAACAGTTGAGGTGTGCAGAGACCTTGAAAGGGGTATATGGCAAGATGAGTGTCGTAGAGAATCGTAATTCCAGGTAGGATACTTCTGATCAGAAAGGAAGGACAGGTACTCAAGTCCCCATAATGCCATGACTTATAGCCACTGTACTTCAAATTGGTTTCTTATTGTAGTATAGTCGCTGCAGCAGAGTCAAGAGTCGCTAATGCGCGCTAGTTCAGGGGCGAAGTTTGATGACTGACGTGAGATAACCCTTTTAGGAAACCAATTGATAAATATAGTGCCAGACCGTGGGACCTTGAATGGGCTAAGAATGTGTTGCTCGATAAACTTGTTCCATTGGAGGCGCCTATTTGCCTATCACACGTCAATCGTACTCCATGTTCATCCTCAGGGTTCCGGCGATTGCCTCATCTAACAAAAGCCTTGAATGCTTCAAAACTCTCATGTCTATTGGGCTACAGTCAAGTGTACTTGTGGTTGGTGGTTGGCGTATTGAGAATGGTATTCGTTTCTTAGCTACTGCAGAGCGGCGCTTGACAGTCGTAGGCCTTGTCACATTGTCCTCTTCATCCCGTTCCTTCACTCATAATTGATCCATTTGTGCTCATATCTCGCAGCCATTTACTGAAAGTGAAACGAGACCCTGTATGCCCTGAATTAATGCCGTATGGATCTTGCAGCTCCACCAAGCCCTCCTCCCAAGATACATTTGGGGGAAAGAGGGATTTCACACAGTAATTACAATGAGAGTATAACGTTGGGGAGCCGTACTGAAGCTGAGCGATATATTCAGCCAACTTTGAGAATCCCGAATCTACATGCGGGATGTGAGTAGGGACATAATTACTGGATGATTCACCGTAATAGAGGTCTCTTGCTGTAGCCCAAAGGCTTCGGAGTTGCCAGTCGAAATTTGCCAATTCGGCTGGCGAACTGGAGATTCTGGGATTTGCCTTGACAGTTGAGCGGAATTGGGCAGTGAGCTCTCGTATATTGGGTGGCATGTCAGACCCCGCACCTATCATAGCGACTTTGCAGCATCAGTGAAATCCTCTTGTTCAACGAAAGGAAGGGTACTCACACTCATCACATGGACGACCACGGAAGAAGAGATAAGAGTATATGTACCCCCAAGGGCGTGATTCAATACTCAAGTTTAGCGCGATCAGTACTCGCTGGAGCGTAGCATCTTCAGCTGTGAGCTGGTGCAGCCCCCTTGGCTGTGCAGTCATCTCGTCGGCATAGAGGTCTGAATCCAAATCCATGCTGTTGTTGACATGAACGTAGCTATCTATGTTTGGTTCCGAGTCACCCCTATGAATTGCAATTGGCGTGTCTTGTATACCCTCATCTAGAAATATCTTGATGTCCTCAAAGGTTTCCTCAAAGTGACAGCCTGCTGTAGCATTGAGAGAATGATCGTGACTGCCATCGATGTCAAACTCTTTAGAAATGTCGTCGATTGAGGCGAAAGAATGCGTGGCACTGTGTAAGTGGTGTTTCGACCTTTGGCGGCGAAGAGATTTACTATGCTCTTTTTTTTCCTCCTCTGATCGGTCAGGCTGATTGTAGCGCAGAGCTTGGCCTTTGGACCTTGCTGACGCTTGAGCGAGCCCAAAGACAATTTTTTGAAACATCTTCGAGAAAAATAGAGCATGTGTTAGTAGAATGACAGTTGATGAGGAAGTCACTGGATCTGATGTGGAAGGAGACTTGCCAGTACGGAGTTGGCCATGTGATCTGAAGCCTTGAGTTTCTAAGGGCTGATGTTGATCATTGATTCAAAACTAGTAAGAGTAGATATAATGAAATGCATGGAGACTCGTGTGGAAGAAGTTCCTATTTATAACTTTCAATTCGCGGATCACGTAAGGCCACGAAGATGTCGCTTGGATTCCAGATTCGTTCTAGCGTCAGCCTCATTCTGTGAGCCAATAAGAATCCAACATCGAAAGATTGAGATAATCTGGACGATGACGAGTGCGATCGATGCAAAGGGCACAGAATGAGCCGTGCCGCTGTATTGTTTAGTAGTGCGTTTGTGTCGCCAGGCTCTTGTGCAATTTGGGGTGAGTTTCGATGGCCGCCTAGACACCCTCCTCGATGTATCGATGCTGTCACATAGTATCGCTTAGGAACCTTTGAGCGTCTATAAATAAGACAAAATCAATCAATCGGAAGCCCAAATGTTGAGAAGATGGCCTCGTACTCTTCCCCTTGCAATTGACCAATTTGAAGGCGACCCGACCAGGTCTGACCGACTTGAGTCATAGCGATCACGTAGCAACGAGAAAGTTCTTGGAGCAGGGTCAAAGGCGCTAATATTCAGTACGAGCATTCTTAGCGTTCTTGAGAGCCTGCGTAGCCTTCACCTGCTGTCTGTAATCCTCGTTTGATATTACCGACCCATCGGTAGTCCTGTCGTGCATCCACTTCCGAAAGGTGAAGGTTGACCCAGACTTAAGAGAAGATTGAGGATTGTGTCCACCGATTCGATCCGGGAACTTGAAGAAGATGGGGTCAAATGAAGATACGGTGCTGAATGTGTTCACAAGCCTATGAAGACAGTAGTTCTGGTTGTCACGCAGCGATGAAGGCTGATGTAAGGGAGAGACCTCGACTACCAATCTGTGGAGCTGACGTCGTAAATTTTCATGATTTACGATGCGAAATTTATTGATTTGATATATTTCGTAGGTCGTCAGATATGGTTCATACCCTGTAAGGCCACCTAGGAAGCTATCTGCAAATTTCCTGTGAGCACATCTCAGCGACATCAAGCTTCCATATCTTACCGGTCATCTGACATTCAAAATTGGGAAACAAAATGTGGTGAATAGCCCGCCAATTTAATGTGCTTGTACTATGCTTGAGACTAAGGAAAACTCTTTGGCTTTTCATGAAATGACGACTTTCAAGCCATTTGGATCGTATAGACGTCGTTACGGTCGTTTCGCACTGTGCGGAATAGTCGAAGTCAAACAATTCCTTAGTAGGTAACGACATTTGTGAAGTATGCTCCTTGAGTTGGGTGGATTTACTTGGTATGCCTTCCGGAACCGATGTATCCCGACGGCTCATCTCATTTACTTGGTGAATAACAAGGTCCGAACGGTCTACAATGCGGTTTGAACGGTATTTCGTGCTTCGTCGAGCGCTAACGTTTGCTTTTCGCTTGCGTCCATTGTGGTGTCGCCTGGCCTGACCCACAGCTCTGGGAGGCGCATTGGAGATATCAAAAAGAACCTGTTGCGACATGATAATAGGGGGTGGGTAGTGCAATCGTCTGTTTTGATAAATCGGAAATATAGGAAATAAAGAACTGGAAAGCGGATGGAGCAACAGAGAAACGGAGAATTAATATACGCTGAAGCAAATGTTCCGCAATTTTAGTTTCCTGATTGGGACTGGGTCGAAAGAGTTTCAGCCTCACCTAGGAGCTTGTTAACGATTGGATCGGTCCCTCATGACAGAATGTACTTATCTGGTCCGAAGAAAGGCGGCGCTGATGGCCATATATTACTTCGTCTTCTGAAAACAGCATGTAGAAAAGGACAGAAGAATCTGTGAGCACATATCTCTGAAGCTCTTCATTGCAATAGCCACAGCTACATCGCACGTCTCTTCAATCAGCCTGCTAGATACAAATCACCCCATCCGAATCGTAATTCCTTCGTGGCTCATTCTCCCCTCATCAAGCTCTCCCCGCTCTCAAAAACTCCATGAGCAATGTGGAGAAAAAGCAACTGTTCTAATGCCGAAAAAAACCCTGCCGATCCCGGTATCGACGCCTTCTTTGCGCCTAATCAAGTTCCCTCTATATCATGTCGTGACTGTGGTCGAATCTGGATCGAGGGTCGAAAATAGTCGTTGGCAAAATTGGGTATCACTATGCATGATGCGAATGCAAATATAAGGAGGAAAATCGAAAGTTGACCGAGGATGGTACTTCTATAAATCGTCAATGGTTGGGAAAGTTGTAGCAAATCGTGGTGTGAATAGTGGTTTGGTTGTTGAGCTGGCATACGGTGTTGTAGCAAGTTGACATCATGTTGAAGGTATTGTGGTACAAATATTGGTTCATGGACCTCTGGGTAATCACGCCATGTCTGTATCAAATGCGCAAATGGTCGACAAGTTCGACCACGATGGCGTTGTGTATTCCCCGTCTTCATGGAGGTGTAGACGAAGTGTAGCTCTCAAAACCTGCTCTTTCAAAAAGTACTCCAATCTCCGCCCACACTGCCCGAGATAATGGTGCCCCTGTGAACGTCCGCCTGGTTCTGCTGGGAAGCTCTTGCTGCCAATGCCATGGGACTGGTCCTCCTCGGTGTAGCAGCGTCCGGAGACTTCAAGTCTTCCACCCTCTGCTCGACCCATCCCACAAAAAGCTTTGCGCAATGCTCGCACGACCTCACCAGTGAGGCCTTCGGGTGAAACTCCGCATCTTGATCAAGAGGTATACGCTCGGCAGAATGTTGGTTACAGAAGACATTTCCACAGTGTCGGCAATGGTGACGACGCTCGAAGAGGCCGAAGCTTTTCTGGCAGATTGGGAAGTCGCAGATGGAGGCGTTGACATCGGGTTTCCAATGCTCGCGGGTAGGAGCTGAGGAAGGGTCGGGCATGTCGCTCGTTTTCGTCAAGGCTACCTCGAGGTCGTCAGAGGGAATATGCGAGAGGTGCTCTATATTGCCAAAGGTCTTTTTCAGCGATGAATCGGCTGTAGAGCGACGACTTGCGGGGCGGCTGGTTGTGCCCTTTGGTGCCAGACTATCTGTACTGCCATGAACGCTTCGTGGTGGCGTCAGCGGTTGGGAACGGGGCGGGGGGTCTGTAGGTCTGAGCGCCGCTGGCAAGTAGGCAGGCTTCCCATCTATAGGGAGCTGCGGGGGCTTCGTCGGACGCGAAGCCAGTAGAGGTGGTAGGGACTCTGCGCTGGGCGCACTCGGCTGTGGTGAGGCGGGCGAATTAGGTGACGGGGTTTGTGGGTGCGACGCAGTCGGCGAGTAATGTCGCTGCTGCTGAAGGAGATTGTATTGCGGATGACCTTGGGAGTTTGGTGGAGTCGTGTAAGCTTGCTGGTACTGAGGGGCGTATGGAGTGGGCTGAGTAGTGGCTGCTGACATTGCGCAACCCGATGAGACGGAGTTTGTTCGCGATCATGCGGCAGCTCACGAGGGAACGTCCAGTGCTGATAATTGGGGATGATGCGAAAAGTCCGTTCCTAAGGAGGATATGCGTTTTATCGTATGTGGAGGGGCAGGGGTGACTAATGCACGATGATAAGAGTTCCCTGCCGGTAAGGACTCGAGATGCCGAGCGAATGGTTCTTTGATTGGCCGCGGAGACGTACACCAGACTTTACCACGTCTTCTTCGAAGGCGGTGAGGGTGAGTGGAGGGGAAGTGCCAGCAAATGTTGAGACTCTCGTTGCATTTCCAGCTGATTAGACCCTTGAGTATGGAATTATAGCGGGGTATAGGGCAACCAGAAGATGTCACCGAAAAAAAGGAAAGAGGTAACCGCCCCGAAAAAAGGGAAACCCGCCTTATATCATACACAACTCTGAAGGTCGGACGTCGCAAAGAAAGTAGGAAAGAAAGAAGGAAAAGAGGCGGACAGGCGCAACAAGTAAGTAAAGTCAAGGTTGAGCTTGAGTTTGGGCAAAAGGCTCGACGCCCGCACCATGGACCGGGAGATTACTGCCAGACCAGCCCACGATAGCGGAAGGGAAGCAACAATTGCGTAGAAATTCAATAACAACTATAATAATCAGTAGTAGCAGTACGGCTGGTGCACACCCACCACAGCACGAGCATCTCCACCTCAAACGGCTACAGCACATTTTCGCAAGTTCACCGGCTTCGTAACCGGCACTGTCAACCCAATCGCTCGGGCCAATGATTCACGTCCTCTCGATGCTTCCTGCAGATCACGAAGCTCCAATCCAGCACTAGGGAATTATCGTTTTCGCCGTTGCCTCGATGTCGAAAAGAAACCGCGTGGAGGCACAGGGTTCTGGTATCGCGCATCTGAGGGCCTGGTACTGATCTCTCTCCTCACCTTGGAACATCTTTGCACGCGACACTGAAACTTAAGCACAGACACCATCACGGCTTGATTTCTGGATATAGTGATATGGGTTTGAGATCCAGGTGCCTGCTTTTGCGGGGCAGCATCGTCAAACAGAGGTCGACATCCTGCCTCTCACTTCGCCCTTGCGCCTCCTCGAGGTGCTGTAGATAAGAGATTGTGGCTCCCCCAATGATATACCCGTCGCTGTTTAGCAGTCACAACCCAAGCATATGAACGCCGTGATCGGCTCCTTCGGATTCACTTCCTAAAAGTCAATTGAGCAGCTTCGAAGACTGCAGATCGTCATTCGCCGTCCGCTATTGTCAACGTCCTTCCCCAGCTTGTGTTTGCCTGCTGCGGCTTAACGAAATAGTGCACTGGTCCACAGTGTTATCAAAGTGCCACCTTGTTCACTTCACCGCCATTGAACGTGAGAGATAAGGGTGGGCCCATGCCTTCAGATCTTTCAAGATAAGTGGGAACCTCAACAAGCCATGGTGTTTCGGGTCCGTGAGGCTCCTTCGGCCTTTGCATGCATTTCGTTTCGACGTAGAGCTAAGACCAAGTCCACCACCACTGGTGAACTGGCAAGGTCCGGGCTCAGCTGTGCTGTATCGTGGAGCTCGGAGTAGGACTGAGGCAAATTGCACGCGAAGGTACGGAGAGGCTGATCTCAATGATACTTTGAATTATGTTTACGTATAATGGGCATGTTGCCTATAGCTGATCTATTCTACAGTATGCTCTCTTCGGAGTCAGAGCCAGGTATAATTAGTATTACAGTATTCGTGGCTTCGTATCGCTAGCATGTGTATTCCCTGCATTGTATGTACCGTAGCCCCAAGAACACCTCGCTTCGTCGTATATCGCTAAAAGTGCTAGTAAAAAAAAGTGGTCTATAGCTTTCATAATGTAGAGTCGTATGTCCGGTGGCAAACACTGAACGATGTCGCTTGTAAGTGTAGTTTGAGAGGATCGAATAGTTATTCTCCGACATAGGGTTCCGGAAGTACCATCCGGATGTCTCACCCACTCTTTGCGCTTCAAATGTAAGTATTCTTGTCGCAGAACGCAAACGTCGTCCGCGTAAACGAGCCTGTGCATCAAGTGATCCAGTCGCCAAGGTAACCAAGGTCGTCGACCAGTCCAGGAAGTCCAACCAAGCGATGCTCAACGCCATCGTTCCAAGACTCGACTAATTGCTGCGTGCTAGCTGGCTTACTGATGCTTTGTTTGATGTCGTGGCGGCTTGATGGCTTCTTCAGAGTGACAGCAGAGGCATAATCATGTACAGGAAGTATAAAGCCATGATATCTAGGTGTCGAGTCGTCGTTTTCTGGTTCGGATGAGATTGCGGATGTAAGTACTAGGGATTCGGCGTGATCCGCGCGATACTGAGGATACTTGAAATCCGAATGCTCTTTATAGTTTGTGCCAAGGTTTGGATCCGAGTTTCGGTCCCACATCACAGCTTCTTCATCGAAATCAGAGGTCCGAGGTGTTTCTGGCTGGGAGAGGTAGATCGAGGACATCCGCCTTGACGTAGCAGTGTTGGTGGAGGTAAGGCCAGGCGAGAAGTATTCGCTATTGGTATATGATAAGGATGATGATTCAGCGTATGAATTTTCTTCGTTTTCATGCGCTGATGACCGATTCGAGCACGACGACTGTCCAAGAGTGTGCCCGGTCTGGGCTTCCTTGACATTATCTTGTGCATCGTCATCAACGGTCATCGCTTGCCGGTAATCGCTTCCACGTGGGGCACCCTCGTCATGCTCCGATGGTTCACTGTGCTCTCCCAAAGTACTACACTTACTTAAAGCCAGTGAATCAAGCGGTTGTAGTAGATCATATACTGCTGATACAATTCTCTCGCTAGGCTCAGCATCACTTCTAGGCCTTACTGACCCGAGCGATTGAGGTGCATTATTGACCGCCTTAGTCCCGTCCATCGGTGTGACCAATGTGTCGCATTTATCGACGGCTTGCATGGGAGGGTTCTTCACATGCTCCACAGGTAGAGGGTGATGCTGATTTGCCACCATTGGAGTGGACTGAGCTGCAAGACATAGCACGTCGTCTGGTATTTTAGGGACCTCTGGTATGTCTGGTACCTCGTCGTCAGGGTATCCTTTCCGAGATCTACTCGCCCGAGAGAAGAGTCGACGTGACCATGAAGTACCCGTCCTTGATGTGGCGGTAGTTCTCTCACTTGAACTTGTGGACTTCGTTCTCCTCAATTTGGAGAAGATAGACTGTAGCGAGCGCTGTCTTTGCAAAGAAGGCCCTTCGTAGGTCGAGCAAGCCGTTTCTGGCCGATCGTCAGGTCCAACGAGAGATTCCTCGTGCATGCGCGCCTTTCGCTGTTGGATTGCCGACGTGGTAGCAGCGCGTTTGACTCCCAACGGAACGTACTTATCCTTTGGATCGAGAGTGAATACTGCTTCATGGAATGATGTCGAGGAGCCGTTTGGAGTGCAGACTCTGGACGAAGTGCTTTGTACCGGTACGTCCAAGACATTGACCGATTGGCCTGGAAGTGATGGACACAAGGTAGTAGATGGCTCTTTGGGGTCATGATAATCTAAGTCGCCGTTGAGTCGATACTGCGATACGTAAGCCACGTACAAAGGAGGGGAAAGCCGACACATTACGCACATAATACCAATAGGTACCACCCATTTTGAGGGCGCCATCGCGCTTGAGAGAGAGATCTGAGAGGTCGCCGTCACAGATGATGTTGTCGAAACGGTGACAGCCCCGCCATTGACCAGTTCCACTGCGCTTGTCTCGTGAAAGTTGGTACGGTCTATCGAAATTATCCCAAGACCCGAAGATCTCGACTGAATATACATCTGCATGAGTGTGTCTGGGATTGTCAATCAGATGCGGGCGCATTCTACCAATGGGGACATACAGCATGAAAGTAATGAGTGTCGTTGAATTAGACATGATGTGCATACGATGCTACAGTCACGGAGGTCGAGGGCTGGGTCTCGTACATGGGCAATTCGAGACTTGTGGCAATGCGATTGTCGACTAAGTGTCAAAGTGTCAGGGTGAATTCGCTAGAAATCAACCAATGTCTTGCGATGCGGCTCAAGTCGGCGGCTTGTCGCGGGTTGAGGTGTTTGTTTGTTGTTAGATTCAGCGCAGCCTCAATCCAACCTTGGGAAGGAGCGAATCCGATTGACTGTCAAACGGGTTCGTTGATCCAGATGTCAACTGTCGAATGCTGTTTGCGCTTATCTTCACGGTCAAATACCAGCCACCATGAATCTGGCTCAGCGTAACGCAATGGTGTTCCCCACACAGGATTAATTAGGTTGATGGTTCTAGTTGACCCTTTGAAGATTATCGTTTTCGCCGGGGAAGTGTTGTCATCGCCTGTTGATGTCGTCTTCTCCCCCACCATTCATCAGCAGAAAAGGAGAAAGAGCCGCAATGTCGGCCGCAGGAAAGAAGACAGGCTTTCTATGCACGTTAACGTGAAGACGCAGCAACCCGTGGGTCCCTCCACCTCTTGAATGCGAGGTTCGAAAAAGACAGCCAGCCCAACGCTTGGTTTGTGCACAGCGACTGCACATCTATCTGCATGAAACACAAAACGAAGAGAGTGACGGCGTATAAGCCGCATGCTGGCAGCCATTTATTTGACGACACGGTTGACCCGTAAACCTTGCGACTTGGTCAGATTGGGCCTTACCAACCTAAGTCAGCAAAAGAGCGCTAAATCGAAATTAAAGCAAGCAATTGGGTCGTGGGAGCTTGAAGATCTGGGATTGGGGGCCGCATGGGCGATAGACTCATCCGTTTTGGTGGACACTAAACAGCAAAGCAGGCTTGGTTGGATGACCTGGTAGCGTAATTCTCGCTTTGCAGGTTTGGATTTCAGCTGTCTGCTCAGACTCGCAGGCGTTCTCTCCCAATTGCGACCGTAAGAACGTTACGAGGTCGATCATTCGGCATTGTGGCGACGAGTCACGATCTCTCCCCACCCAGATCTGGGTTGTCGGGATATTTGCTGCAGGTGTGGACCTCATTGCATGGGGGGGTTGGGGGGCAAAGCGTGGGTGGCTGGTTTGGTGAGAACAGCATTAAGAGAATTCGTAAAAATGCAAGGTCCGGAGACGGGGTAGCATTGATCTAGACTTCTTCCAGCTAAGCACTTCTAAATGGAGCATCCGTAATTTCACGGCTCGCGCAGATCCTCTTCCCTCCGCTTTCCTGTCCGCTAGTCTTGCAGCTGGCCTTTGTCACTTGTCACCTGTGCCTCTTGGCGCTAGCTATTCGCGATCGAATCGATAACGATGTACCACGTCAGCGAAGTGGAATCATATATGGCAAAAGACTGCTCCCAGGGAACGTCATGCAAGCAGCACGACCGAGCTTAGCCAATGCCTCGCCCTCTGCTTTGAAGCGAAGTCAATATGGATACTCCGGTCAGGCTATATCCAGACCTTGTCCAAGCTTGCATATGCTTGTGAAGACCTTGACGTGAGAGACCCCATATTGAACTTTTAGGGTAGTGATTAACGAATTGAAGGAGATAGGGGAATGGCTTGTTGTTAAAAGTGTATCGTTCGCTATGAGAGAAGCATGTGTAAAATAAACCTAGACGCTTTGTGTTAAAGTACACATGTATGCATCGTATCGCCATCGCCGCATCTCAAAGGTGTCCCGTCAGTGCATCTACTCTTGCCCCCAGAGTAGTCATCACCGCTCGTAATCTTGCGAACCTTATCATGGTAACAGTATTCCGTACTTCTTCGGATTCCTCTTCTCCGACCAGCAGCTCAAGACGACTAAAGCCCTTCTCCAGTGGCAAATTCCCGAATATTCTGTCTTCGGGCGCAAGATCTTCTTGAGGGATAGGCAGAGGAGCTGAGGGCGTAGGGTGATCTGCGTATAGCGAGAGGACCGGATCAGACTCGTCAATGTCGGGTGTCCCGTCATCCTCGGGAACTTCTGCAGCACCCTCGTGGGTCACATTGGATTGTGGGGCTGAAGTGAATTGAACCAACTTGTTTCCAGGAATTGCTTCGATCTCGGGTAGCTCATCTTTGGCGCTGCCGAAAGTTGAGAGAGGCTCGATAATTGACTTGCCGCTAAGCGCGCTGGTGCTAATGAGAGGCTCTTCGGGAAGTGAGGTGACAGCGTAGACCTGTTGGTCATACCCTCCCGTTGTCCTGGGTCCCCACGCATTGCTAGGCGGGTTGGTTGATTCATATGGCTCCTCTGGAATCATAGCCAGACCGACGTGCATACTGCTATGTTGGTGTGAATTTGGATTAGCATCCTTTGGCATTTGCTGTCCCGGTTGCGATTGTGGTCGCTGTTGAGATTCGCGCTGGCTGATGCTCTGGCTCAAACTAGGCATAGCCCCGCCAGTGGCGCTGAGCTCTTCTAGGAAGTTTGAAAAGTGAGGAGATGAGAGCAGCATGCGAGTGAGGTCCGTGAGTCGAGTATTTTCAGCCACCAACTGCTCGTTCTTGATCCGAAATCTGTCCGCGTCGGCGACCTTTGAAGCCAGTTCCTCTTCCAGTTGGCCGATGTACTCTATTTTCTGATTAGCCTCGAGCTCAAAATGGAAAATCATTTATCTTTCAATACCTTTCCTTCGCGATCGAAAAGCTCGAGCAGAAACCTTGTTTCGCAATTGTCGGCGCTCCTTGCTGCTGAGCTTTTTTCCTTCCTCACTTGCCAGCAATCTCTCGTCCTCGTCCATGTCTTCTTCATCCTTCTTCGTGCGCCCGGTACGTCCATCCCCGTTGCTTCCGAGCTGGTCATCAGCTTGCGAAGAAGAGACACTGCTATGTCTCATTCGGTTGAGAAGGCGTGAGATGCTCTCCTCAACGTGAGGATCAGGGCCGCTCTGGCGAGAGGAGCTAGAAGCACGAGAGTTCGACACGCTTTGTTGCTTAGACTGCTCTTCTCGTTGTTGCTGAGCCTCGGCTTGGGCTTTCGCTTGTTGAGCGGCTTGCTGATGCATCCCGGGCCACGCGCGCACGTGTTGGGAAGATGAAGACTGAGGTGAGGTATGATCCCCAACAGCGGTTGGGCTGACATCATTGATCTGGGATAGATTTGATGGTGGTGTGTTGAAATCCATGTCCATATCCACTCCTCTTCCTGAGTTCGAGCCAAAATCGATGTAGTCGTCCATGCTATTCATGCCATAATAGATCTCATGAGGCGGGATCATGTCATATGGATCCTGATCGTAGAAGTTGCTCGACTCATTCAGAGCAAAGGTACTGGCAACGGCACCAACAGGCAGACTCGACTGTTGTCGGTACTGCTCGTATTGATGGCTCGGACCAGAGAACACCTGTTCGGCCGGTGGTGGCATGAAAGGCTGTGGTGGGACCGTCGCAGTAGTCTCAATAGAAGATTTTATCGACGAAGGGGTCGGGGAGACGGAGGGCGTTGAGAATGAGATGGTTTCAGGATTGAGGTACTGTTCTATGTCCAGGGGATCTACGCAGTTGGTAGGCCCGGCAGAAAGATCCTCAGACTTGATAGTAGCCATATTCCCAGTCATGCGAGAGACGCGTAATCGGAGTATGTAGGTGGTGAGACTAGGAGAGTTGTGCCTGTTTGACGAAGTCGATAGTTCTCGCTTCCCTGCTGTTCCTTCCCCTGACACTGACCGTTTTCCAGCGAGCGGAAGTGCCTTGCAACCCGACCCAGTACCACGTACCGGACAGGAATGATAGATACGTTGTGGGAAAAGGTCGACAGCTACCAGGCCAGATATCTTCGACTTGATCGATGTTTTCCCTCTTTCTTTCGATGGTGATGAGGGATCAGGGTCTGGCTGAGGCAGAGAGTTTCAGTCTTACCAATTCTTGCGGATGCTGACGCGGCCGACTCCCAGGTCAAGTTCTAAGCCACCCGGAAGGCCTCCGCACTTGGGGCGCAAGTGGCTTGGCGCTCGGCACAGCTTGTTGCGAGGACTTGCATAAGTGATAAAAATAGTTATGCAAGCTGTATATCACCAATGGTTCCAACAATGGACTTTGCTGAATCTTGTTTACAATGCAGCAATCACATAGGCCAAGCCTGCTGCTGCCTTGAGTGAAGCTAGTGCGTACGCTCAACGGCAACTCTACGCTTGAACATGAGTGGCATAAGCTGCCTCACTGGTGCATGGAGAGCTAGCATCACTAGTGAGTCGATTCGAATAACCGTGCAATATGATTTATACCGTCAGCTACACCAGGCTAAGCACAGATTATGAGATAGAACGCATGTGCTGCTACTAGGTTCAGACTCGAGCAATCAGGAGTCTTGTTCAGGTCTCAAGACTTCGACATCGTTTTCGACAATCCATACAGCAGCATTATGCAACCTTTAAGTCGCACATTTGAGTCCCGTATGCCTCGTGGCTGCCATCCAACCCAGGTGTAATAGCAAATTGCAACTTGAGCGTTGCATCAACCTCGATTGAGCAATGCTAATGATAGGCTTGTCTTCAATGCAGTGCTAGTTAATGACAGGCTTGCCGATTTGAGCCCGGACCATGATTCTGAACGCTGCCTATTCGATTCGCCAACACCGTATGAGCTGCTTAAATCGCTGATTGACGCGAGTTCCAAAGTGGCGCAGCATTTCAGCATTACAACTATCAAGGGTATTCGGTGTCATTGGGACCTACTGCATGGCCATGATTGCAGGATCCACAATGTAGACCGAGTCTGTTCGCAAACTTGCGGTATAGAAGACACTAGCCCATGTCTATTCTGATATGGGAAAGCCTCACTTGGCCTACCGTTCGCTTCTCAGGTAGAGACGCAATGTACCTGTGAGGAAGGTGAGAGCACTGTCGCTCTACCTGAGAACTGGATAAAGCTTGGCTCGAAACAGGAGAAGAATCATAGCCTCCAGGCTGTTCCCCATTTTTCCTAGAGAGTACGCTGAGCTTTGATACTCCCTCATTCCCAATGGTACTCTGACCAATTGATATCTACATTTTTGCTACGACTAGCATGATTAGCGCCCAATTATTCTCTTTGCTAATAATTCTGTTCTTTCGAGACTACGATGGCATTTGCCAGGACAAAGAAGCTCGTTCAGACCTTTGCTCAGCCGTAGTTGATATTTCGTATCCTTACAGATAGTGGTCGATGGAAGAGGCTGGCGTCGATGATCTCCCTCACCTCATCGACCAAGGATCGCAGTGGTCAGTCTCAAAGTACCTGGAAAGCTCAGCGAAGAACTGCCGACGTCAACGTCAATCCTCCCTAGCACGCCCAAAATCTCAGGAATGATGTGACTGCTGCATCTGGGTGGTTTAACAACGTGCAATGGCTATATAAATGGCAAGTCCATGCCAACCTCCATCGGAGTCTGGGGTACGTGCAGTCGAGTCAAAATTTATATCCAAATGATTTTGTCTTCCACGCTGGATTGACAAAGAACCAATGCTGCTGCTACTGTTCTACTTCATCCGGCGGTCCTCGAAGTCAACACTGCCTGGATTCAAACATCAAATGATATCAAAATCGAGTGTCAAAAGGTCAGTGCTGGATTCTAGGTGATCAGAACGTGATAATCGGCTGACCATTGTGCGTAAAGCAATCTATGATATCTGGACTCGCAAGCAAATTGCCCTTCTACAGAGATACGGACATCTACACGCTGATCTAGCGCTCGCCGAGTAAAAGAGGTGCAGATTTCTACATGCGCGACGCCGATGCTAGGGCAACTCCTGCTGCACCCCGCATATAGTCGGCACATATACACGAATGATATCTTACTAAGGGATATCAAGCGAATTGCCGCGTCCTCATTTAGCATTCAACAGAGACAGATGATGGAAGAACAATTCGCGTTTCCCTACAAATGTCACAAGATTGTATGCAGAATTGCCAAAGCCGCATGGTCTCCCCCACAATTCTCTTTGCTACGAAGAAAATCTTGACCCTGCCCTCATCAATCTGACTACCATGCTACTATTCACCTCTCTCATGTTCCTTCATCTCTACCTTCTTCCATTAACGCTTGCCTTCACTGTCGAATGTAAAAGCCTCATTAACCCTCTCGCGCCCTACGATGACTGCAGCGCCGTCCGTACGTCAATCTTCACTCTCACATCCTCCCCACTACTCCTCTTCTCCCTCCTCCAAGATCCTCAGAAAATTTTCACCAATTCTACCCACCCATTCCTCAGAAAGTAACCCTCAAGCTCACACACACGGGCTACATCCAAACAGTCCATGCAATGCGCACTTCCATCAACCCACCCACGATCCCCCGACATGACTGGCCACCAATCTGGGGCCAATCGGTCGACACCGATCCTTACGCTGGCACCATCGGCCTACCACGAGGCTACAAATTAACAAGAGTCAATCCAGGGGATGAACCTAATAGATGTGAATCCGCCTTCTTTTTACCCCTCCCCTTTCCCCATTCCCCCAACCTCCCTTTCATGCCTCCCTCACACCCTTCCTATCCCCTTCCCCCAAACCCGTACCCCCGAACCCCCCAAACTGACCCAACCCCCGCACATCACCAGGCGAGATCTACGTCGACAACATCCCCGGCCGCGAGCGCTCGACGGACCAGTTCGGATACCTGAGCCTGTTCGGCGCAGTCAAGGATCTGATGGAGACGTGCTATCCGCGCGGGAAGGGCGGGGTAGTGGATCCGACAGGTGCGAAGGTGGTGTTTTTGTCTACGCGGTTTGTGCCGGGGAAGGCTGGGAATGGGGATGGTGGGGAAAAAGGGGGAATTATACTGTTGTTGAGCTGGGAGATGACGGAGAGGTGGAGGGACAGGGGCAGGTGGTGAAAGAGCATGTCCAATAGGGATCGTAGAATCAGATTTCGATGATAGGAAGCATGTGAGTTAGACAGAAGAAACAGCAAATAGCAAATGAGAGAGAAAAGAAAGCAGGAACAGGGGTCATCAAGATTAAAAAGATAGTATCATCTATTATTGTGCTAGCCTTATACATGAACCCTAGCGCTACTTCCACAAGTAAAATCAGACTCTACCATACATTACATATCAGACTCTCCATATCACACATACTCCCCATGCAGCGCCCTATACGCCACAGACGTCGAAACAGTCGAAGCCCTCTCGCGCTTACTCTCAGCAGCACAAGACTTACGCATCGGAGCTTTGGGCTCAGCACGACGCGGTGTGATAGTATGACCAGAAACCTCACTCAAAAGCGTTGATTCATGACGTCGCAAATTCGCAGGCGTCAGGAGATCTGGTTGCGGATACCCCGAAGCATGGGAGACGCTGGAGGCACGGGACGTTCGTGATGATGTTGAATGGCGGGAGGAGTGGGAGGAGTGTTTGCTGTGAGCGACGCTTTCTGTCCGAGATGGGTGCGAGGAGGGTGCGTGGCTGGAAGTGTGTGATTTGTGTGATGAACGATGAGGATCGAACACCTTGGGTGTGAGGAGTTCTTCCTGCTGGTGGCGGGAGTGGTGGGATACGCTCGAGGAGCGGGAGGGGCGAGAGGAGTGTTTGCTATGAGACACGCTCGGTGCTCGAGAGGAGCGGGCGTCACTGGTATGTTTAGATGTGGTTGAGTGATGATGCTGAGAGGAAGGTGGGCGAGGATTGTCGTGTTTCGCTGGCGTTTTTGGTGGAAGTGAGAAGGGAACTTCTTCACCTTCGTCATCGAATGGGTCGTTCTTTGGACTGTCTTCGGCAGCATTGTGTAGAGTCTCACCACTCAAGGGTGGTGAATAACCCATATCCCTCAGTTCAGAATCACGGGTCAGGCTATAGACGATAGGGACCTCCTCACCTTGGTCCCATTCCTGTGCTTTCCGAAGATCATTGATCCAAGCGTCGCCGCCACAATCTCTCCAAACGTTGATCTTTCTTCGCATTCGAGTGACATGGCGGCTCGATTTGATGAACTCTCGACGCCAATTTTCGTTCTTTCCATACTCCACTGGTGAAAGGAACGCCAGTAGTTCAGGCCATGTGTAGCCCTTCTTCTTTCTACCTTTGCAAAGGGTACAAATGGCATCCACAGCCTTCTTGTCGCGTATGAATCGACTCAGGTCACAGGCTAGACAGTTGTCTGCTCTATTAGAGCCCTTTTTCCCGTCTTTCCAAGCTTCAGCTGGCGTTTTGATAAATTCAACGCTGCTCTTCTGGGGCTTGACTCTGAAGATAGCCTTGTATTCCACAAGAGTTTTGTAAAGCATCTGCTTAATATCGGCATTCAGACTGCTCTCGGGGAAGGCGTAAAGTCCTTCAGATCGCTCCCAGAGCTCTGATGAAATTAGCTCAGCCATTGTGTGTAGATACTTAGGCTCGAACCAAGTGTGTGATACACATAGCTCACGCGGCGTGAGTGACATCTCCCCACGCGTCAACGTTTTTCCAAGATCAGCTATCTTCGTTGCGATCATTGGTGTGGAGAGTGGGAGGCTGAGGCTATGAATTAGTGCCTTGACTTCAGATGTCCTGAGCGATGTTGAAGGACGGTTTTCCCATGGTGACCGCTTACCCTCCCAAGCATAACAAACTTCGTGGACTCCTTTGTGCACTGATTTGGAGACTGCTCGGCCTCGTGCCTTCAATGTGTTCGAGTGTTCGAGAATCATTTTAGAGGTTCCGGAAGTAATTGGCGAGGACGGGATGTAATATATATATATATATATATATATATATATAGATGTATATATATAGATGTATAGATGTATAGAGATTCGAAAACCTGATCACCAAAGCATCAAATTGCAGAAGCCGTCTATAAGTAGTGTTTAAATTGAACAATGTCTCTTGTTCTGACAATCATTGTCATCAAAACAACAAGCCATTGTTCAGAGTTTTATGTGGACTAATTCTCATCGAGTCTTGATTACGGAGAGGTACAATGAAACTCGCTTTGTTAATGGAATGAAGAATTGCAAGTGAGGGGAGAACATAATGGAATTCCAGCATCAGAATGCCAACCTTCGTACCTGTGATTGAAGCGTTGTTTGTCTGGTCTGTTATAGCTTTGGCGAGGAGAGACCTCCCTCTAGACATTCACATGTTGTCAGGAAACCTCAGATTACCATTACCGTTTGAGAAGCATGCCATAAGCCTTCCTGTAAATCTGTCAACATTCAAACGCCTGAGGTATGATGACTGTAATGAAATGCGGTCTTTTGAAGAGCAATGATATATCGAGGCTTGCATTCTTGCAGCTACTTGACCATGTCAGGGGTATCCAAATACCCCATATTCTACCTGCGTGTTTGCCAGACCTGTGGATGCAATAGACCGCAACACAGCAAGATCACTGACACAAAGCCTGGTAGAGCAGTTTAGCCTCGATGCCCAGGAGGATCAAAGCTAGAGACTACGTCGTATGGCAATGGCAAGTCTGGTTTGATATCCTCAAGTCCTCGATGAGCGGAAATTTCGCTTACTCTGCAAATAATGATATGAACAATCAGCAAGCAGCGACCCATGTCCAGCCCAAGCCCTGACCACAAAGCCACCGCTCTTCGATCCCCACACCTCACAAACAGCCCCGTCAGCAATGCCCCCAACAATTCCTGGCCCTCAAAACACATTAATGACCAATAGCACCCTGCACCAACCCTTTCCCCATCCCCTGCCCCTCAAACCCCACAGCCTTCTCCACCTCCCCCGCCAACTTATTAACCTGCAAAACCCCCACCCCCTTCCGTCCAGCGCTCCACCCCTCCATTATCGGCAACCTCTCCTCCCCGAAAATGGCCCCCATCCGCTCCTTCCCCACTTTCTCCCCATCCCCAAACACGGACAACAAAAACGCAATCTCCGCCGCCGCCGAATGGTTTTCCCTCTTGGTGAAATGCAGTTCTTTATTCGCATCTGTCTGTTGCTGCAGTCTCAATTTCCTTAGGCCGGCCCAATCCTCGAGCGTGATATTCAAGCCGTCTTTAGAAGTGGCGAGGAGTTGGCTCACGAGGTTTGGTTGACGGGTGTGGTTGTCGCCTTGTGCGGTATCGAGGCGGGAGAGGGAGACATCGTGTTCAACGCCGCCGTGGCGGCCAATTTGGTCGAGATCCATGATTGGGAGTTTGGGCCTGGTGGTTGTTAGCGGAGCTGCTACCTACCTTCTCGAGGGAGTCAAAGCCGTACAACTGCTCAAGTTGTTCGGGCTTCAGCATGCCAAATTCTCCCAGCGGGTTTTTGTTCCACAAGAAGTAGGGTGAGAAGGGGTTGAGACGGCTCCAGAGACTTGGGGGAGGGGGAACGGTGATGGTGGGGTCGGGAAGGTAGACCGCATATGTGAGCATGTAGGCGAGGAGGGGCGAGATGCCGAGGGATTTGACGGCTTCATACAGCCGGTGGGCGGGCACGCCTTTGCCTGTATGAGGGATGAGGGAGTGGTTTGCGAGGGAGTTCACAATGGGACATGGGGAGCGGATCGCGGTGGGTGTTGGAGGAGTGAAGCGATATTGGCCCGTGGTGGGGTGGAAGTCAGATGCGTTGGTGAATGGTGGTGATAATGGTGAGGATGCCTCTTTCGATGCTGGAGCAGACATTCTGAGAGCAGCAATGTTGACAGGTGCTAAGCATGAGGGAAGTGGCAGCGTTTTTGAGAGATGGTTGTCGCAATTCAGGTCTGGTATGGAGTGTCGTGAGGGACGCACTGCAGGTTCACAAAGAAATGGTTGCCCCGTCAGGTATGCTGACGGCGATCCGCGGCTCCCACCAATCCCAACGAGGTGGGACACTCACCTTCAAATCACGCGAACTCTTGCACCTGACATAGACTCCAATGTCTCCGAATTGCGTTGGCGAGGATACCACAAATAGTAGGGCGTGACCGCTGTGCGACTAGCATTTGTGAGCAGGACAGGCAAAGGTAAGTCAAGGTCGGACCAAAGAGATGTCTCGCTCAATATCATATTTTCATTCACATTAGTGCCTTGTGCCTACCATCCCTACAAGCAACCAGAAGGTAGAGGTAAGAAAAGATGCAAAACCAAGCCTTAAATCGTACCCTGCAATCAGCCTACACGCGGCTCACTTTTGCCACGGTGAACAACCTCCCGACTTGCGAACTTTCATATACAGATAATTGTGTAGGAAAGAAAAAGAAACCGCCCCGTTGTTTCTCCTCCTCGTTCGCTTGCAAGGAAGAAAATGAAAATTTGCCATTCTTTTACCCGCTGCTTCGAAGCACCAATTTGGAGCCAGGTGCGATGACCCCTCCCTGAATCTCGCACCTAGAATGCAAGATATGAGGCCGCCATTACAGTAGAGATATATGTTCGGGCAATGATCTGATGAAGAGTGTTGTTTCTGCTTCCGTCACGCTTCGTAAACCATGTGATCGTCATTATGTGAGTTTTGCTGAGTAGATGTTCGTTGCAGAGAAGCCAGGCCGCTATCTCCAAAGCTAAGTTCGGTTCGTCAAAGCGTGAAATATACGGAAGAGGGTGTTTGGGCAGTGCACAGGACGCCGCCTGGGAGATGGGTGCGTAACTTAGAAGAAGTGGGTGTTGATCTTGGATTCTATATGAACTTCCATTTCCTGCCTTTCGTTAGCTTGACCTTGGGTATGAAGCTGTCAGAGAAATCATACCATCTTAAAAGAGTTCAGCTCTTCTTTGATCTGTTGTGCCAGCATTGGTGTGAGCCGGTTGCATGTAGCGATTTCGCCTCTTCGGTCATACTCCCCAGGGGGCCAGGTATCATGAAACACTATGCGAGGACTGAATGTGATGCCTTTCATACCTCTGCCAGGTGTGCCTGGCACACTGGAGGAAGAGCCATTGGCATAATTCTGAATCGAAAGGAAATACTCCTCTCCCTCAATATGCACAGAATCAGACTTGCCATGACCTCGTGGTCTCTCGTCAACAGGTGTGCTGGGAGCACTGGAGTTGGGGGAGTCATTAACTCGGGGGATTTGTGGGAGATTAAAGTTCGGTGGTCGAGAATCAACAATTCTTGTTGGTTGTGTTGAATTGCTAGAATCTGTGCCTATATCCAATTATGTTAGTCCTTGAACAGGAACACAGAGTCGGTGCACTCACGTTTCAAGATGCCTTTCTTAACGGCTGCCAAAACCTCGGCACGCTCTCTCTCACCTCCTACTATACTGCGACGGTGAAAGGTGTCTGCATCTGAAAATGTATGGGCTGCCTCTTGTGTCACGGCCGTAGCCTCAATAGAGTTCCGCTCTAGCTTTGGAAAACCCGTGCCACCGCCAGGCTGATCGTGTGGGCTGACATTGACGTTGACCTTTTCTCTTTCAGCCTCAACTGTCACCATCGAGACTTGTGCAACGCTCGGCTCAGGTACCGCAGAATCTGCTGCTGGTACACCAACCACCGACTTTGGTCTAAAAAGCCCGACGAGATTCTTCGAGCCTTTCTTCACGCCTTTGCCCATCTTTCTGATCATCATGGAGGCCGAAGAAGCAGTTGACGAGATGGAAAGATTGTCCGTCGATCCAGTAAAGAAATGGCCTTGACCTGAATAGATACTCTCTCCCAACCCAGCAGCTTCTTGCTGCTGGGCTATCGCCGCTTGTTTCTCTTCTTCCTCGTCCGCAAACTGGCTTTTCTGCAATTTGTTCCTTTCCCGCACTGCATTTGCGTTATTTTCAGTAGACGCCTTCCGTAATTCAGCAGCACTGCCAAATGAGAACGCTCGCCGTAGGCGGGAAGACTTTCCTTCCTTCTTTGCCTCCTTTTTGCTCAAAGCTGCCAGCTGTTGAGCCGCCGGGCTTTCAGACATGCCGCTCGATGAAGATGCTGGTACTGGCATCGGAGCTGGTTTTGGCTTCTCAAGAGGTACTGAGAATTCTTTACTTGCATGAGGTTCCGGGCTCATTGACAGAGGCTTCGATAGTGGCGAGGGATTGGTGAGTCTTTTGTTGGCCTCTGAAGACCCTCTAGCAGGGACATTGACGACCTTGGCTTCATTCTTCGCTACAGGTGTAGCTTGTTGAGCGGTAGAGGCTGCAGAGGGAAAGTCAGGAGCTCGTTTTGCCTAGACTTATGTTAGGTGTACCATTGGAATCAAATACACGGCAACATACCGAAGATGACTTGGCGCTCGAAGAAGTCGTGTTGGTATTAGCACTTTCAATACTATCATTACGTCCGTGGGAGGAGGGCGGACGATCCTGTTTCGCTGGCTGGCGTGCTTCCTTGCGATCTGCAGGTGCTGGAGCAGCGAGCATTGCAGCATACGTCTTTGGCTTCACTGGCTGAGGAGTTGCTTCAGACTGCGGTAAAGTGTACTCTTTGGCTTCTAAACTACTGATACTCCGCCTTCTGTACCTTTTTGCTAAGTCTGGTTGATTCTGTCGTTGCTGGACATTCATATCATCCTGACTGGAAAGTCTTGATTGCAAGCTCGTATTGAGCTCTCTAGATGGCTGTGCATTTTGTGCTGGAGCACCCCGATACGATGGATATGTGGAAACGGCCGGTGGACCACTGATTTGATTTGGCTGGGAATAGAGATGACCGACCGAAGCCATTCCAGACCCCGATGGCACCGCAGAAGTTTGAGTAGTATTGCTCGCTAGGCCACCAGCAGTCTCAGCTCGACGATGATTCCGTCGATACCGATCGGGCGATGCCTTGGCAACATTTGCGTATGAGGTGAGCTGAGTAGACGGTAGGTTGAGCTCGAGAGGAGCGACTGATCGTGTAGCTTTTTGAACAGAGTCATCGGTGGAAACGCTATGCTGCAAAGGAGGAAACGAGTTTGTAGAATTTACAGGAGTTGAAGGGTTCGTAGCCGATGGCCGCGGCCTAGGAGTGCCAGCACTCTGAGTCTGCACGACGGGTAATGTAGGTGTAGAAGCAGATCTACTCTCATATCGAGGATGTGCCATTGAAGTGGGGTGTTGTCGTAACGGATTTTGACCCCCTTGCATCACGGAGGAACCCTGGAACGAGAAGGGTGACACAGGTGACGAAACCGTATTTCCCCGATAACTTCCAGTTGCCATTCCCCCAACCGATGTGTTGTAGATGTTCATGGGCACCTGATTGCCTCTTTGATGCTGTTGTCCTCCGTGGGATCCGGGTTGAAATGCTTCTGATGAGGAAGGACGCGTCTGCAGCATTGTCATCGTTGAGGCTGATGGATGAGGTAATGTCTGCACCAAAGCAGCCATCATGTGTACTATATTGAGGGGCCAGAGGCCTCTTGACTATCCCAAAGTCCTACTCTTTGTTCTTTTATTTTGGGGATTGCCGGCCAACCATGAGGGGAGGGCACTGGCGTTCGAGAGGTAGCTTCGAAGCCTGTAGATATAAAACCCATCCATCAGTATACAATGTCTAGGATGTGTAAGGCTGATAACGATTGTGTGCTCCAGTGGCGTTGAAGCCACCGTGGAAACTTAGATTGAGTGGGGATTGGACCAGACGTACTGTGAGAGTATGACCAGGGATGGGAATGGGGCTGGTGGTAAATTTGACTACAAAGACAAAGGCCGAAGTGAAGTTGTGGTGATTATGGGAATAAATTGACGCTCACTGCGGCTGCAACGAGTGAAGAAAGATCGACTGTACCGTATGCTTCAGCCGAGTGTCTGAGAAGTTGGAGACAACAACGACCAGCGTGGCGAGACGAATGCCCTTCTCAGCGAAGCTGCATTCAATCAGGCAGTTGTCATGAGGAGCATCCAGTCGAGGCTACTGAACGCTGGATGGAGGAGAGAGGTGGTTGATGGAAAGGTGGAGAGAGGAATTTGGTTGGCAACCCCTGGAGGATAGCACAGATTACGATACGAATTAGCCGTAGCAAGGGTTTCGGCACCCGCGAGAAGAATGCTGGGTGACTGAGAGAGGCCGGAGCGAAGCAAAGACGCGAAGTAATTACAAGAAGTCGCTATAAAGAACCGACAGAAAACAGGAGATGAGGATGATAGGTGATAGGGTAACTGGCCTTGGTTTGATGCAGGCAGTTGGGTGTGAGCACTTGGATTTTGGGGCGAGCAGAAAAGAATTGTACCAAGTCACCCACTGCCCCTAAGCGACTGCTGATTGGCGGTGGGAATACGTGGGTTGAGTGCCCGACCAGGCCCAGAGCGGTTACTTCCCGCCTACGACTAGTCGTCTGGCGTGCAGGGCGTAAAATGCACCATGTTCTCGCCCATCTAGTGCATGGTCCTGGCATTCTGGGGGAATTAATTATCATTGTCTTCCATTGCTTTTACATTTCCCATCCATGCCTCTGTATCTCTGTCTCGACGTCAATTGGTGATCTCACAGCTCGATATGCAGTCCGACGGGAGCTCTTGCAGCAGCAGCCTACTCACCTCTCGGAATGCTTGACGCTGAGCCGCAGAGGGAACGGTCAGACCTAAGTATAAGGGTTTATGCAGGCCGCCCCACTACTACCACACACTCCGAAACATGCAATTTCTGGATGGTCGAAAAAAGGGAGGTCCCCCAGATCTCCTGGCAAGGGCCACGTAGTTATGCTTTTGCCGTCTCCCCAAAGTGGCATATGGGAGTGAGATCGACGTATCTCTTGGCAAGCCTGGTCTAAGGTAAGATATTCGGCCACCTCAGGGTTTGGATAACTCGGAGAAAAAGAAAAGCATAATGTCTCATACATCGTCATCACGCTGCTGCAAGTGCTCCAAGCTTCCCTCCGTCTGAAGCTATGCACTCAATAATCTTCCTTCCTCGCTTCTGAAAGACACAAGAACGCTGGATAACAATGGCGTCCCGCTCCGGCTCTGGAGGAATGCTTAGCTTAGCTTGAGATGCCTCGTTGCCCCGCACTAAGAGATCTGCATTGTTGTCTCTCCTTCGCCAGGGCATGATGGTGGGAAGATCTTTGATGAGCGCCGCCTTCTCTACCTTGCATGAAAATACTTGGGTACCTCGTAGCAGACCGGATGGACGCCTTCTCATACTTGGGGTCTGCAAGTCATCCTCGGGCGAGCTGCAGACGTCCCACGAGTCCATCGTATTCGAGACTACGCTTGCCGCAATCCTGTGAATAATTGGAAGATGAGCGTGCATAAGACCGTTGAGAACCTTCCATTATTCGCCGCATTAACCTTTCTTGGCCTATGGACATTGTGCACTTGTTATCTGCACATGATCTCTGCCTCTAAACTATTGAGACATCACAGAAGCTCACCGTCTGAGGCAGTAGCAATGATCTCAACCCCGCTTGCCATCTCCGCTGCCGATTGCGCAACTTTCCGTCGGGATCCCGCAGGAAATGGCTTCATACCCCAATACAGCTTATTTGCGCGGCTACCCACCTCGTCTTGTCTTGCACCTAGTCTGGCTGACCATCGACAGAATGGTAACAAGGCTGCGCCATTGTGAATCAGGGGCTTCAAGCAAAGGTTGCCTATTGAACATGGACTTTCAATAATTTGGTGGAGTTCCAACCAGCGATGTGACCAACCCCTGCATATATTGTCCGGGTCCTTGGAAAATGCGAGGCCCGGACACGATACCATACTCGCTCCTAGCGAGCACTTCGTCTTGGGTGGTTTGTGCAAATACAGTCAAGGGCATCAGCTTGATGGATGTTCATGTACATATCAAAGGTCGAGAATGATGGCCTTTGAATCGACAAGTCTGCGAGTATGATCGACATGACTCTTTGCCATGGGCAATAGCTTTGACAGCGCGTGCCAAGATTGTTGGACCGACACTTTCCGAGCTCCTCTGTCAACATGCTACTACCGCATGATCGGTTCTCTGCCCTCTCGGTTCCACTTCACCCTCGTTCTCACCCACTCCACCGCTTCCCGGACCCCGTCTCCCTTCAAAGCGCTGATAGGCAGGACCCTACTGTCTCTGACTCCACCTCCTTTTTCCCCTTCGAACACTTTCCGCACTAGGCCTTCCTTGATTCTCACCGTCTCCACACAATCTTCTCTATCCTGCTTGTTCGCCAGCACCAGTAACGGTACCCTCTCCGTCGCCGGATTGCTCAGCACCAATTCCAATGTCTTCCTACACTCCTCTAATCTTCCCACCTCCCTTGATCCGTTCATATCATTGGCACCAGCAGTATAATCGCCGTCTCCTATGTCGCATCCATCCACCACAAAGACAATGGCGTGGCAGACGGCGTAGTAGCTTGTCCACATGGAACGAAGCGCTTGCTGGCCTCCAACATCCCAGATCTTGAGGTACATGTCAGGCAAGTCAATAGTGCTGACATTTTGGCCGACGGTAGGGACAGTGGGCTTGGTAGGTGGAGGGGCAGAGGTATAGAGCGTTTTTATTGTAGTAAGGAGTGTAGTTTTGCCGGCGTTGTCGAGCCCGAGGAGAAGGATAGAGTATTCTGGCTAGAATCAGCTCACGACCAAGTCGCCAGTTGAACATGTAGCGAACCTTCTTTAGATGTTGCCCATAGGTATAGAGAGCGCGCGAGGTGGTACATTGTCGTCCAGTGCTCTTCTAGCTCAGGGGTCGAAAAGACCCATGGCTCACAGAGGAAGACTCAATCCTTCATATTGTTCATGTGACTAGTAGGAACGTCGACACCAATTGATCGCCGGAATGTATGTCAACCACGCAAGGGAGGAACAAGTCATCCTGATATGTGGCCATGCGTTTTGCAATAGCGATTCTTGTCGCCTACCGTATAAGATCCTCTACGGCTGACCAAATCTATCATGCTACTGGTCAACAAAGAATTGAGACATGAATTCCTATGCTCCCAATTGCCAGTGAAGAGGTGAAGATTCAGGACAAGTTGCCTCAATACACTGAAATCAATTAGCGTGCTGCATTGCTGATGAACTGCTCCTTTCAACAAAACTCTGCCACGCATACTGCATCCCTGCTTGCTGCATCATTCCTTTTTATTTTTTTCACATTTGCCTCGAGAATCTTCATGGCAAGCAACTTCTGCTGCTGTCGCAATGACGGCTTTCTTTTTCTTGCTAAGCTGTCTGCTATTTGGAGAAACCATCCCTGTCAGGTTCATAGCCATCGATTTTCTGATCTCGTTGAATTATTCAATATTCCGCAAAGTGCAGATTGTGCTCTACTCATGCTTATTCGTCACCGATATGCACGAGGGGAGGAGCGCATCGCCTTAGAATTTACAACATTACAATTTCAGAAACCTAAGCTATCCACATCCGATGACTGTCTTACAAAAAAGAACATTATGAAAAGTCTTCACCACGAGCGCTTCCGGAAAATCGAAGGTCTCTCAAACAGGCGCTCATACCACAGTCAGCTTTCATGCAACAAACATCTAGCAGCGTAAAACACTCCCCGTCTTCCCCCAAGGCAAATCTCAACTCCTCCCAAGTTTCTCACCAATCCCATAATGCTTTCCCTTCCCGTTCCTCGTCGCTCTCGCCGCAGAATCTAGGCGGAGGTATGTTCTCATTGAACTCAGCATAGTTGTCAGTATTCTCGTCAGCTCCAATCTTCACAGGACCCCTAAAATTACCCTCAATCCCCACATCGGAGATTCCCATTCTATCATGAAAGTCGTTTATGGAACCTTGAGCGAGGAGCCATTCCGACTTTGCTAAGGAAACTCCGTTGGCTCTTAGCGTCGAGATTTCGAACTCCTCCATGAGCAATTCGTTTTGCGACATCCAGATTGGGTCCATTATGTCCAAGTCCTTTTGGACATATGGATCCATGTGATGCGTAATGAAAGGTACAAGGTCTTTCATGACGTGCATCTTGAAGGGTTCAAGAACTGGGAATTCTTCTCTGAGCTGGCCCTCGAGATCGTCCCTCTCCTTTTCAACAGCTTGGTTATGCACTGCCTCTATTTTTAATCGCATGTAATGGACCACGAGCTTCAGGAAGTACCACGCCTCCACTAGACGTTCTAGCTCATGTGGGCGAAACGGACGACTGAGACGTTCTATGCCCCGGAATCGATGGCTCACAGTGAAGTATGAGGCTGCCTCCTCAGCCATCTGCAAAGTTTCCTCGGCGTTAGCATGGATCACATGGATGATCTCCTCAGGCGTTGCTGTCGGATACAGTATCGGAGCGAGGCGAAGAGCAGCAGGATAGCACAGCGTCGTGCGCTCTTGTACTGTTTGCAGAATACTCGTCTTTTTGGAGTGATAAATCGTGTTGAGTGATCTGCAAGAGTTTGACAGTGCTTCTGCGTCCGATAGCGAGGATGTGGCTTCAAACACCTCGAGAATCATTTCTGTGGGCAAAGACAGGAGGGTGGTCTTTGTTCTAGACGTTGTTTCAGGGCTTGGCTTCATGCCATGATGACTCTGTTGAATAGCCGCTAGATTGGTCGAGGAAGATCGAGTGCCTCGAGGATGCTTGAGACACCTTATTTTGGCCTGTTTGGGAGTACCTACATCCTTACGACGTCGTTTTCCTGTCTGCTTGGAGCATGAGATATCTTCATTTGGGTGATTCAGGTCCCCGAATGATCGTTTCTTGCACCTCTCCAAGGAACGATAGGCATTCTTAAAGGCACATTTCGAACCCTTTGATGATTTTTTGGAGGTAGATTTAGTATTGGGGAATTTACTACAGGTGTGTGCCAACAGCCGGAGCCTCTTCCTCATGGGCAGCTCGGTGTGTGCTGAATCAGAGCCTAGCTCATCTGTATAGGAACGTTTCTTCGACATGACTGTCAAAGAAGCCATTTTGAGTCTACTCTAGCGTGAGAGAAAAGCTATTAGCTGAGATTGATGGTCACAGAAGCGTGATGTTAAACAGTAACGGTTGATGAGTCAGGTTGATGGAAATGGACGGCAGAACTTGATGGTGAATGGAAACAAAGATGAGAATGACTCTAAATGTTCTGAAGTTTTCTTGTGTGTGACTTCCGAGAAGGCGTCTTCCACCAAAGTATGTGTATTCAGCTCACGTGAACAAGCCTCCCACGCTGGAACGTTTGACAGAAAACGGTATCCGTGATATGCCACAATTGAACCTTCTCCGCCTATTAAGCGTTGTATAAGAACACCAGAACAAAATGGGATATTCCAGTGTAATGTGAACCCTATACTGTCTAAAAATCCAATTCGTCAGCCAAATCCTCGAAAACCTCATTACACATCACAATAAGGCCCTTCTGTCGGCCAGTATCATTGTTTCAAGCGTCTCTGAGACGTTTGTCAAACAATTCGGGCTGACGATCACACAGCAATAGTTTCAAGACGTTAGCATTCATCACGAATTTGATTGGATGCCCTTGTTGTGTGACAAACCAAAGGACAATGCTTCCGGAACAATAAGATTCATGACACTATGCGACGGCTGCGTTCAAAGGATAACAGGAACAAAGCTTGATGCTGTGTCAAGCCCGATAAGACACTTCGTTGCGACCCGATGCCGCCGCCATCAGGAATGAGAATACGGCATGTCTGACAGTGACAACCTTTACGTCAGCATTCGAAAGTAGTCGCTTGAACCCCGGAAATATAGCAGAAGCATAGCACATCGGACTAATCGAACAATGAAGTTTATGACCGCGTGCTGCAATGGTACTATATGAGAATGGCGCAAGAAGCATGGTGCCAAGAAGAGACCTCGAATCGGTCTTTTTGGCTGCTCAGGATGTGATTTCGAGATTTGATAGCGCTGTGAAGGCAAGAGCGATCAGAGCTAGTGACAATTGGAAGGCAGATTGTAAACAGTCTTCAAAAGGTGCATAGACAGTCAATAATATTCATGTAAAAATGAAAGCCGAATGTGACAAACGGAGCAAGAATTTCATCGCATGAATTAATCAACGTCCGTGCCAATGTTCTATATTTGCCTGATATATCAGCGTTTTCTCCCTCAATGCGCTCTAAAGTAATCACATTTTTGGACACCACATGCGTCAAATTCATACACTCTGCCGCACAGGATCGAGTGTCTGCATTGCCATTCGCTTGAGGGCCATTAGTCGTAGAAGTGCAAAAGGCACGTATGTTGCGAACATACATGAGAACAGATTTCAGACTTGGCGCATTGCTTCTCCTCATGAATTCGGCTTGCCCATACCACGCTATGCTGGCCAACGAGATGAACATATCAAACCTCTCCAGTGCACTTCTTAATTCTTCAAGAAATCCAAGTTTGATGCGTATTAGCGGCTCCTGACAGCCCAGAGTCTCTCGGTGCCCAAGTTTGCTCCAAAATCCCAGGCATTAATTAGTCCTATGTTTTACCCGCAAATCTGTTGCCACCGCGTTCGCCACCACATCAGTGGGCTCCGAATGCGTAGAAACAATGCTGTAGATCATACCAGCACTCATACGCACCGAAATACCCCGTTCCCAGATTTTCCAATAAAAAAGGTAGTTTATAACCTGGAATATCACTGGTTTTCACATGGTCCAAATGTCTAGCGCTTCATTGTCAATTGCCTATTTGAGCCACGCGCTAACACACAACATAGTGAGAATAGTCAAGGCCAGGATCCTGGGTTCGAGCTCGTGTCTCGTAATTCAGGCCAGTATCTCCTTTCCTCCCCCTCCTTTCCTCCCCCCCTCGCGATAGGTAAGACTGATAAGTTGACAGCGGCACCCGACTCCGAAAAAGTCGTTCAGTTTCTCACCTAGCTCTAGGGTTGGCATTGAGTACTGGAAAGAAGCTCAGCCCCAGTCTCCTTATCTGAACAATCGCGGGATGATCGGAGGCTGGGGTGGATAAGGGTGCAAGCGACGGCCTTGCATTATTCGTGTAAGTAAACAAATTTCATTAGCAAAGGACAGACCATCTTTTTTTTCTTTTTTTTCTCCCTGCTATTCTTTTTTCTTCACAGTGTGCATGCTCACATGACCCACCCCTCATCAGGTGGTTCTTTCTCTTCATCTTTGTTTCTGCGTCGACTAAACATGCGCGACCACTTGTGTTGAGTGGCGTCCTTCTGTGAGTGTCGGGTTCGCGCGCTGGTTGAACTATCATTTATGAGGCCAAGCAGCGCTCCGGGATGCATCATTGCATAAAGTGGAATGTACCACTCAGAGGGCTCAGGATTCTCTGATTTCGGTCGAAACACTTCAAAACGCTTACCGCGCAGCTTCCAGGTCTCGTTGCGATCCCTCTTCATCGCCCTCACAACCTTCTTCTTCTTGATGTCATAGACACGTCCAAAACCCTGCGCTAAGCTGTCGATGTTGAACATGACGGAGTACGTTGTAAGAGCAACGAGGATGATGACATACGTGAGGACGCTGGAGGAAAACTTATCGTTGACGCTCCAGAGTGACGTCGTGAAAGCGAGCGGTAGAAAGAAGATGGATACAAAAGTCAACAGCTTCACATGTTCGCCGAGTCGCGTCGACGCTCTGCTCTCGATGACGGCACTGGCGTTGAACAGGGCATCTCGAAGTGCTTTTGTTGCGGCCAGCTTCTGCCTAAACGTGTCTCGCTGATTCTGAAGAACGGTGCAGTGCCGTTCCGCGAAGCTGAGCTGGACGCGATCAAGTTTCGTCAGTGCGTCATGCGCTAGGGGAATCCGAGCTGCTTTGTAGAGCTCCCACTGAGTCAGGTTGTCGGATATGCAAATGTCAAATTCTGACAAGCATTCGATCACCCAGAAGTATTTCCTTGATCTCGAAAAGGCGCCGTCGTCAAAGAGAAGATTGTCATGCTCAGAAGGGTTCATCAGCGAATCACCCCCATGCAAGATATAGTCAAAGTATGTCTGGAAGTCGGTCCATCGCTCACTGATCCGTTCCAAGCCGTGGCCGATGAGGTTCATTTCAGCACCTACCCGACTGAGTCTGCCGAAGCAGTGCCCGAGAGCCTGTGATTGACCTACACCTAATTCTTGAGTAGGAAATGCGCGGCTGCCGTCTTTGAAGAAGCCACTTGGGGAGAGGATCAAGATTGTCCAGAACCTGGAGTGTTCGCCAAGCCTACTATTGTTGCTAGTCTCAAAAGCAGACAATGGTGAGTAGAGCTGGTGAAGTCAGTCGCATACCCCAGATGCCACGCAAGAAAGCCTCTTACGGTGTAAGCGCACTTGCGGAATTGCCACCCAAGAGGATGGTCGTACAGTGGGCCATGTCTCCAGAGCTCATTCTCGATAGGATCAGCTGTCTCGAGGATCTCATAAAAGGTGGTGTGAAAGCCTGTCCATGGGGATGTCGCATAGGGATTCGTCGTGGTTCCTCTCGCTTTCAGTTGCAGGTGAGTAGAGATATGATCCCATACGCCGCTTATTCTGTCATTTCGTGTAAAGTATGGAATAGGCTGCTCTGGTCTTTTCCGCTCCGGGTTTATGCTGCCCCCAGTTGCGGCGCCCTGGTAAAGGCTGCACGCTGTCAGCTCCATTGCACAATGAGATGTATTGCACGCACATGATTCGAGACCAAGGCGCCTCTTGCGCGCCCTCAAGTCTGACTAGCAAATCGGATCCGATGGCCTCGGTGCCAAGCCTATATATTCTGGAATTATTGAACGTATCGAAGTCTACAGCAACGAAGTCATTGCCTTTGTGGCTTCGCAATTTATCGTCAAAATCACACAAGAATGCAAGGTCCTTCTCAAACGGTTTCTTTGCTTTATACAAATTCCTCATTGGCACACCCGACTGCATAAAGGTCTTGAGAATGTTTGCCCGGAAGAACTTCAACGGAAGCCGGTCGTCATCAGGCATCTGCCAGCAACTTCCTAGACGCTTTTCCATTGCCACAGACAGGCGAAGATCGAAGATCTGGTCGACCTTGGCGCCATGGGTCTCCCACTCGGTATACAAATCCTGAGGCAGCGCCTCGATGAAATGGTTCGTGTCCCATTCTGTATAGTATATCTTCGGATCCGTTTTGCTGTCTTGCAGCGTGGTCTGAACCTGAGTGGGCGAAGGTGGATGAGTGTGCCAGCCCTCAACGCTTCGCATAGACTCGGCTTCCTTGTCCTCATCATGATCGTATTGGGTGTCTAGCTCTCTTGAAGCTTCTAGCCGATGGAAGCGCTCATCATAACTGTCTAGCTTTCCCTCAATATTTTGCAACACTCGCAAGATCTGCGAAAGGCTGTCGGAGGACCTTTCATCGTGCAAGTCAGCTGGCAAATCTGTCGAAGCCATCAATCTTCGTGTGCACAGGGCGTGCCTGTCTGGGCCAAATCAGGGCCATGTATGGCATCGGTACGATACCAATAGCCTATAGCCATTGTCGGGTCACTTTTGAGGTCTCGACAGCATCAGATTGACTCTCAGAGATCGAGCATGCCCATCAAGGCACAATCAGACTTGTCCTGACGTTGGAATTCAGTGCTAAGGAATAGTACATCCTAGACTCTTACGGGTATTCTGCAGACTGCGGCTTTTCATAAAGTTTAAATTGCGAGAGCCAGAACTCCTCGGACACCACCCAATATGCAATCCACCAACAAATCTTCATTTGGCCTCCTGATGAAAAAGTGCTTGCATACAAATTTACTCTTATCGTGATTTAAAATGCTTCTTGTACCAGAAGTCTCTCACGAAAAGATATCAGCATAGAATTGTTCCGTATTAAAGATTCTAGGGTGTCTGGGAAGTTCCAGTGACCGCGAGGAAAGTGACTTGAATTTCGCTTTCAATTGTCTCACTACAGAGGGGCTATGGTCAATGAGATGTTGGACAACGTATCTTATTTGTTCTTGATAAAGGCAGTAGACACAGCTGCGGTTGTATTCTCAGACTCCTATTTGCTCCCACATTGTTTTCCAATGCCAGAACTTGGTTGGTTGAGCGCAGACTCAACAACAACAGTCAAGTCCGCATTCAAGTCCGCTTCCATTCTTAACAGCTGCAAGGTTTATCAAATCGATACTGTCCAGCCCCATACCACCAGTTTCCTCCCGCCTCCGTCTGATACTTTCCCTCAGTCCATTGGAATCCCAAATCGTGCTTTCCTTTCGGGATCAGAAAACTACCGTGAGACCATCCTTTTGCCATGCATTCGTCCGCGTTCTTTCCACAATAAATCTTATCATTCTTCCACCCATTCTCATGCGTCTCCCCAATAACCTCCTCATCCATAGTCACCTTGAAATGTTCTGCTTGATACAGATCATCAGTGAGCGTGAGAATGGTATCTGTTTCAAAATTTGAGGTCGTATAGAATGGCTTCGGAGGGCCAGGGCGAGGGAAATCAGCTGTCCAGCCAACTGTAAACGAATACCATGGCTGGACCTGGGAGCCTTTGCAAGGGTTCTTGTCGTCGGAGGAGCATGGGAATTTGGAAGCTGGAACAGTCGTGAGGTTGCCGTCGGGCAATTTGCTTTCAACAGTTGGCCCTGGCTCGGGCTGGCGTGTCACTGTGACAACTTGGGCAGAGGCAGTGGCGCAAGCGCAAGTCCAGTCAGATGGTTTCGCAAATTCTTCACCGGCGCCAGGAACGTAGATGGATGTCACATCACCACCAGGGACTGGCGGAGGGCCAGGAAGGAGTGTTGCTTTTGCTGGCTGGGGTAGGCCGTCCGGGATTCTGGTGATAGTTACGGTAGATTGACTCGTTGGTTTCGGAGCCCCAGGTACGGTGAATATGGAATCAGGCTGTCCATCTTCAGGTTTTGGAATCTCAGCAATTCCCGTAGAGCCTGGCAATAGGGTTGCATGCACTGCATCGTCGCTAGTACTAGCGGGCAAAACGACGAGGATGGTCGTCGTGCCGCCAGCTTCTGTCGGCGTCTCTGTTAAGGTGAGAGTGTCGGTTGGTTGAATTCCATTGCCCATAGTAGTAGTTATAGAAGTGATTGTGGCCGGGACAGTAGGCACGTTAGCCTTCGGAAAAGGAGAAGGGGAGATCTGTGTACCTGAGTCACCGCCACAGTCGACAACAGTATGACATTGGTCAGGTGCTGGTTTCAGCGCAAACTGATTTTGAGCCCTGATGAGACTTCCATACCCGACTAAAAACAAGCTCAAGATGCACAACATTATATGCTGATTTGAAAGACTCTGAGAAATGAACAATGTGAGACGCTCTCTGGCCGAAGACGTAAACCAGTGGATATATATGTTTGTCTGAGGAAATTTAGCGTCGATAGAAAGGAGCCGTCATATGCACGGATCACTTTCATGATTGTCTTCTCGGTCAGGTTATGAAGCCTTGAACTCAGAACAACGAGCTAGGATGAAAATGTCAGCTCGGGGATCGTCGTGAACAAGGAGATCCTCGTGCGTCCGGCGAAGCGCCTAACCAATGATGATGTTAAAGAGAGGCATTGAACGACGCCGACGAGGACCGAAATGGCACAATGGGGCTTTCAAGAGACTGCGTGGAGGTATAAATTCAAGCTCTGCGCATGGCTAAAAGAATTGTGGAGACGTGCATGCTTATTATCAGGGCCGCAGCGAAGATCATTTCCCCGCAAACAGAGCATCGGATAGCAGAAAACATGATTCTGGAACATTTGTGTCATCTTTCACGCTGCAGGTCGGCAGAAGGGACGGTTGGTTGGTGTGGAACGGAAAAGGTGTTCAGATCATGAAGTCATAAAATCGATCGTGCATGGCAAAGTACATGAAGGCTAAGGCCTGCAGAGAAGCGTTGCTTGTAGAGCAAGTGAATATACGTCCTTGGGAACACGATACTACCCCATTACCTGCGTAGGTCTATTCAGAGCTTGAGCGCTATTACCTTGCTGCTGCCAATCGCTGCCTCTGTGAAGGGGACGCTAGCTGGCGGTAATCGAAGATGCCAGCGATCATGATTTGCTGCTGTGTCTCGGCTTCTTGTTAGGAACAGAAACATCTTCCCATGTACCTCAGCAGGACGCTAGATGGCAGGCTCTTGTATCCTGGAGGTCTGTTGAACCATTGCACTATCATTCTGAAGGCTGTAGGAGGGTTCATCAGTCAGCTTGTACGGGGAATGATGAGCTCACTGCGCGGAGGGAAAGGTAAATCTTGTACAGCCGGGCATCGTTCTTATCGCTTGACAGACACAAGTCTAGATTATAAGATGTAGAAAGCCCGCACAATGGAACACGAATTGAAAATGTGGAATCGTACAGAAGTTTCGACGCTCATGCAGCTCAATAATGGCCGAAGACAGCCGACGCAGGGCGCATAGTAAACTTGACAGGGCGGCTACATCAGCCCCATATTGATAGATGAGTGGAGGGGTCGACGGAGAAGATTGGCGATGAGATTGGAATAGACTCGCAAATCTAAGATCACATTGGTGGCCAAAATTCTCCGGTCGAATGGTCAGCCAGCAAAGAAGAATATCAACACGCTTGGCAGTCAAGATATCTAGAACAGACTTCCACAGTCTGCTCGATTTCACGATGAGCCATTGGGTAGGGTCTTTCTATCAAAGGGTCGAGGGAACTGACACCAGTTGGCGACAGGGAATGGCCACTTACGAAGAAATTTTATGGCCGATTGTGGCAGGTGGTCTAGCAATCTTACTCGGGCGATCTCCTCCAACGAGTGGGATTGACATCACTCTTGACCTGCTGCTTAAAATGTAGATCGCCGCGAGAAGCTAGAATGTTGCTCTGGGGGTCGGTAGATAGACGTTTCCTCCGAATCCATCCGCCGCGGAGGTGCCGGAGATGGACCACGAGAGCTACTGGATTTCTTGGGATACCTCGATGCCGCTGATTTGAATTACTGAACTTCGTCTGACTCTACAATAGGATTGCCAGGCTTTCTAACGTCTGTCTACGCTGTGAGCCAAGACTTCATTCTTCAAGGCTAGTGCTTACCATTAGCAGTCTCTTAATAGACAAAATACGTCGACAACAACAGTAAGATGGGCAAAGTTTGCCCGAATCCTATCTCATTCTGGTCTTCTTTCACCTTTGATGGGGTAGACTTGCGCGTCTTGGCCATTTGCCAGAGGCTATATCCAAATCAACATAAAAAGTTGGGAATTCAATACATGAAGAGCAGGTGATGAGCTAATAGAACTTAGAGTGTTGCAATAATGATCCCTAGAATCAGATAACTAAGTGTGAGGTCCATTTCTGGAGCTCGAGAGACCACGTCAGGTTCGAAACGACGAGGGAGCTTGGACGGGACAATCGCGCAATGTCCCTCATTCTTGTCTGGCTCCTTTTCATGTTTGCTTTCGGGGCTGCCTTCGGCTTCCGCCATCCCCAGTCGCTGAGAAAACTAAGGACCGGCTTGTAAAGGAGGGCGATGCCGCCGAGGTACTCTTGTATCAGTAAGAGCCAGTCGAAAATAAGCTAGAAGAACACACCATAAGTAGAATTTCTCAAGCGCCTGTACGTCAGCTTCTGGCAAACTCTGCAACTGATTGTGATGGCCGCTGAAAAAAGGCATAAGGAGTGGGAGAGCCAGAGTGTGAAAGTTAGTGGTGAAGGCAGAGAGAAAAGGAACGGGTATGGCTAAAAGGGCATTTGTGATAGAGCCGCATCTTGGCAGATCTTCGCAGCCCGATTACTTTATCCAGCGACCATAGCTTGCTTAGGCATCTCTCTCTCCGCCAAGCCATCATTTTCATCCATCTTCTCGCGTTCAGACTTGCTGACAGCCTTCTCAGACTTTGGCAAAGAAGCCTCCTGCTCTAGTTTCCGTTTTTCCTGCTTACTCATCGTCAAGCTGCCCTTGGCCAGTGCTTCCTTCGGTAAAGGTCTCACGTAGGGCTGGCAAATCCACCATGGTCTCCTGCATCTCCCAACAGTCGCTAGAGAGCTCTCATCGCATATTTCGGCTTCTTTGAGCGCTTTCTCATCCAATGGGAGGGTTTCATCATACTTTGCTGGGTCAGCTTCGTAGTCCAGGAGACCTTCTCGGACTACGACTGTAACCATTTTGAGAACGTTTTCAAAAGCCTGTATGTCACCTGCGCGACACTTTGCAAGCGCGTCTCGGACTTTGGTATGCTTGGTGACTAGCGGTCGTAGGAGATGAAATAAATGAGGTTGCATGGCTAGCAGGTTGGGTGAATTGGGTTTCCCCGCCTCACGATCCTTTTTTCGCTTCTTTTCCGGCGGCTGACCATCATCGTCGGGCTCCAAAAAGGCATCTAGAGATCTCACAGCCAGGTCTTGAGGGTCAGCCGGCAGAGCAAGGGGTTCTCTTGCAGGTGGTGGCTTTTCCAAAACGTATTTGTATATGATGTCCATGTAGCGTCTGAAGACAGCGTCCATTCTGTAGCCACCCTTTCCGTTGCGCCCATACCAATACTCCCGGTCCTCTTTGCTTGATACAGGTGGAGAAGCAAATATGGTGGGGTCATACAAGTTACCTTCTGCACTCATAACAGCATCAAAGCCAGTGGCATCAAGACAAGTCTGAATATCATCACGCTGCAAGATGTTGCCATTGGCGAAGAGTACTGTCTCTGAAGGAAGGTGGTCTCGCAAGAAGCGAAGCACAGACCAATCTGCAAGGCCCGTCTTGTGTCCTTTTTGATCCCGCTGTCTTCCATGTACCGTTATGATACTTGCTCCCGCAGACAAAATCATCTTTGCATAGTCAAGTGTCTTCTCCTTTGATTCCAATAACCTTATTTTGGCTGTAACAGGCACGTCTAATTCGATGTGAAGCTTGTGTATGAGCGTATGTATGAGACCCCAGTCTTCTTGTAAGAAGGCACCGTAACTTCCCCTCCTTGCTATTCCTTGGGGGCAGCCAAGATTCAGATCAACTGCATCGCAATAGGGTTGGACGTATTGAGCAGCTTCTAGAAGTGCATCCGGATCGTTTGCACAAAACTGAACGAAGAGAGGGCGATCAGTCTGAGGATTTCCATCTAAGTAGGGATCTTTTCCAAGCTCTGCTGCCGTCGAATCATCCCGCAAGGGCTGAAAATGTCGATCTCGAAAATTTTGCGTCTCATTGAATATGCGAGAATGAAACATAGGTGTGTATGCCAGGAGCTGTTTTGAGTCGTGAACACTCATGAAAGAGCGAGTGAGTATGCGCCAAGCCTTCCCTCAATCGTCAGCTAGAATGTCCTTGATTTATGTCACTGCAACGTATCGTACGAACTCTGACTGGTCCACCATAGGTGCTAGCACCATTTTCGGACTCCCTAGGCTTTCATAGAATACTCTTCCAGTCAGTTTCCGCTTCTCCGCCGAAGAAGGTGGCAAGGCTAGAGCAGAAGTCGGTGCCCCCGTTGTGAAGGGAGACCTTGGCGATGCCATCGGGGGAAGAGAGTGCTGGAATGGTTGTATCGACCGACAAATTGAGAAAAGTAGTCTAGCCAGAGTACTTTCAAGCTTCTCAGCCCTCTAAATCATTGTAACGCAGGTTGCGGTCTTTCATGGAATTGGAACTAGTTCGATATGCTACTAGCCCATTTACGGACTAGCGTCTCGCTATCTTGGCATCTCAATTGCCCCTGATGGAGCAGAGTCGCAACCTCCTGTTTCTCAGCTACAACATCCACGCAATTCAGGAAATGCGGAGTCAGAATGTCATGCTTTGTCATGCCTCGGCTTAATTGTTCATACACATATACATTTCAAAACTTCCCCGTGCCATGCGACCTAGTCCACATGGCAACTGTGGGCTCTTGTCCCACAATTGTAGAAGGGCGATAGGTATGTGGATAGTCCATTGGGAAGGGGCTAGAATAGACTGATGAGGAGGTCGGTTGTGGAAGCCCTTTTAAGATCAAATATGATTAGGCTGGGAAATGGCTCTTTTGATGCACAATACCAAGGCTGAAGCGATGTCAATGCCGCTACTGAAGAGTTTTCGGGGGCAACCCTGAAGAATCGTTCGTGAACATGTTTCAGAAATTCGCGAAGGTACATTGAAGAATAAGGTAAGAAACCATCTATATCGTTGCAAGGGGACGTGGTCTGCGCATTGCACTCATCTTCCCAAGCCGCACCATTCAAATTCAGTAATGTTTGCCATACCGACTCAATAAGATATCGGCAATGATATGTACCGGCTCACGCGGGGTTTGTCGCGTTTCTAGGACTGGCGCACGTGGACAATGCCACTGACTCCAGATTTTATTTGGGCTCGAAGGCTGTCCTACCAGTCGAAATCGCACTTACCATCCACCTCGACAATCTTCTTGACGCTCTTCTTATACCCCTCTCTTTCCTCTAGTCTCTCTACATATGCCCACAATCTCGGATACGCCTCTTTCGTCAAGCCAGCCCTCTCCCTCGCCGCTTGCACGGGGTAGCTGATAAGAAAATCCGCACCCGTGATATCTGGCCCACATAAATACTCCCCACCGTCTGGAGAGGTCTCAAGTTGGGACTCCAAAAATCGAAGATTGTTGGCCATGTTTGGTTGGAGGTACTTCGACTCCACAGTGCCGGTGAGCATGGCTGTGAGGGGCCGGATGAAGAAGGGAGATTGTTCGCGCAAGACTGGATTTTCACGATCAGTGTTGCTCTGCATGATAGTGTTCCTCAATTTGAACGAACTGAAGAGAGGGGTGCGGCGGAAAACATACTTCGAAAGATCAGTGCCATCACCATGTAAGGCATCAGACTCCCCTCCACATAATGCATGAAATATCGATATCTCAACCACCCTTCTGTCTCACCGCCCACTTGACCTTCTTTTCCCTCCTTCCACTGCTTAGGTAGAAATGACTTTCCGAAATGCTCGAGGAGGTATTCCACGATCGGACCGCTTTCGGCGATCACGATTGGCTTGTCGCCTGTCGCGGGGGAGGAGACTGTGATGAGAGGGGCTTTCCCGAGGGGATGGATCTCTTTGAATTCTGGGGGTGCAAGCATGTTCTTTCGCTTGAAGGTCTTGAGCTCATAGGGGATCGAGAGTTCTTCGAGGAGCCAGAGGATTCGGTGGGCGCGTGATTTTTCGAGCCTGTGGAAGGAAACGTGTGTATTAGGAGATGAGGAAGTTCAGACGATGAAAGTACAACGTCGAGTTCGAATTCCCCAGGCATGACGAGCGATGCAGCATTCCAAGCAATCTTTTAACGACAGGTACAGTTGATGGCATGACAGACAGGAGGCTAGCACGACACTGATTACTAAACAAGAAAGGGAAAGGGGCGTCTATTCAAGCTAGAGCCATCATGAAACAAACCATGGCATTCGCCCTTTCGGTTTCAGACCATCCCCACAAGCCCTTAGAAAATAGCATGACTTGGATATCGCATAGGTGATGGCTCTTTTCAACAAGACAGACTTAAATGCAGGAGGCGCAGACTATTTGAAATTCAATGCTGACCAGTAGAGCGTAATCTTCACCTCATCCGCCGCCGCGTCAGGTTTCTGGTCCTGTTGTCGTGTTACCGGTGCCATGATGATTCTCAAAATCAAGAATTTCAGTTCTCAGAAAGGGCTGGAAGATGAGAGATTGTAGTGTGGTGAACAGGTAAGACCTTGTAAGGGACATGCACCTTCAAGTAGGGCGTATGAATCCGAAATGGGACACATACTCCGACAAGTTGCCGCGGTACGAAGGTAAGGCTGGGGGTGATGACGTATGGTGTAGGGCTCCAACGGGGCGGCTCAGCGGGGAAGCTTCAAGCGTGGACTTTGACAGTGGGGGGGCTAGATCCGGCGCGGAATGTCGAGTCTCCGAGTCTGTTTTCTTTTCCCACCTTACTCATTCCGCCGAGCAGTGAATAGACTCTCTGGCTCTGCCACTCACCAAAACCAAGGTTGAAGGCTGACTGCGGATGTGTAACGCCTCACCCTATTCTACCTGACATCGCGGGGGTTTCCCATCCCCCAACTCGGCCGATTCCAAATCCTTCATCCGCTGTCTCTCCAATCAAAGATGCGCTGGCCGTCCGTACCCTTAATCAGCTAGCCCATCGCAACCAAACGAGATGAACGACATACCCCACCCCTACACCCACTTCAACTCATCATACCGAGCGAGGCCACCTACAACCTTGTTATCGAGTCGTCCCAAGGGGTACGTTGACCTGCCGATCAGCTTACGCCCCCTAAGCCCAATCAATCGATCAGCTCACCTTACAGTTCTAGTCAGCACCGGCCGAGAAAAATCTTCAAGGGCACAGCTGGCCACAGCCAGCCACAGCGACGACTGTTGAGCCCCTTTTGACAGCTCGCGCAGCTCCTCTGCGCCTTCTCCATTTCGCAATAGAAGGACCTTGACTGTCCAGTGGTGCCCGCGCCGGAGCTTCACTCAAAAATATGAGGTGATTTGGACATGTGGGCTGGGGACGTTGTGCAGGATGCTTCCACAGCGGCCTCTATCACAGACGTTAATCAATTCCAATTTGACGACTTCACTCCTGAAGCTTCTGCTGTCGCAAGACTACAGGCTCCAACATCAGGCACGGATTCTCCGTCAAATGGGTCGAAATACCCTGCCAAAGTCCCTGGCGTTCTTCGACAAGGAGATCCGATGTTGTATAGAAACGGTGACGGCGCGTTGCCACCGGAGAAAGCATTCGCGATACAGATAGGATGGAGGCTATTTAGGTTGTCAGGGGCTAGTATTCTATCCGATGGTGCGTTGCAACGTCCTCATGGACGTAGACCAAGGCTGAATGCTTCTAGGACCCTCCTATTTTTCAACATTTTTCGAGGAGCAGATGCGTCAGCATGAAGAAGACGACGGACCTGTAAAGACCCTCTACATAGATCGCGACCCTGAGACCTTTGCTGATATCTGTCGTCACCTTCAAGGTCAAATCCCTTTTCTTAGCAAAAGCTTCACGCAGGCGGCTGATCAAGATTATAGGCTACTACATTGTTCCTCACGACAACGCTCATTATGTTAGACTGTACGCTGACGCCCAATTCTACTCCTTGCCGCGCCTCATTTCCCAGTTGTTCGAGTCCGACATCTACACCACAATCGGTGGTGTTCCTTTTCAGATTCCACGTGACACCTTCTCTGGGCCTGGGAATTCCTCAAACTTCTTCACGCTCGGTTTCTCTGGCATGATCGGTACTAGAGAGAATGCTTTTCCCGGCCTAGAATCTCGTGGGTTAATGCGCCCACCTCCTGTTCCACCTCAAAGTATACCCAACCGCTCTCCTGAGATCTTCGCTGATCTCATCAACTTTTCGCGCGGCTATCCGATTACGATTCGCGACCCTGACCACCGCGCTGCTCTCCTCAGTGACTGCAAATATTACGGCTTTAAGGGCTTGATGCACCAAATTTTCGCACACGACATTTCCTATAATGCCGCTCGTTCATGCACGGAAATCGTCATGCGCCTGGAAGACATCCACAAATCCGGCGTCTCCTTCTACTCCGACCCTTTACCTTCTGACCAATCACCTCTTGGTGGCTGGGTACACTACTCCCGCCCCTTTGTAGACGAAACCTCTTACGAAGTAATCGTCGAAATCGGCAGCGCGTGGGAAACCAAAGTTGATTTTCGATCTATGCGTGCCGAATTCCACGGCGACACAAAAGCGCGCATATCTTCCCTCTTCCAGACTGTTGCGGATAAGATGAATTTACCATCGAATCTTCCGTTAGGATTGATGATGAGCAGTGGAGGAGCAAGCGCGGCACCTGCAAGCCCAGCCAACACACCATTGAGCGAGGACCGCGTCAAGATCAACATCGGCGGTGACGCACACATTATGCTTGATGGCCAAGAGCATATTATGGATCCGTTTGGCAGCAGCGCGGGTCAATCAGAACATGAGGATTGGAGTAACACTCCGCTGCCACCGCAATCACCGGTACCAAGGCTTTCTCCAAGGCAATTCCAGAGCGCAACCAGTGGGAGTAGTATGCCTGGTGGACCACCAAGCAAGAAACGCAAGCGAAGAGGTAGCCTCGACGAATTCGGTGAATGGATCATCAGGCACGGCCAGTGGAGATTACGAGTGCAGGCGAAGCAGGAATACGGCATGGGATCTGTAAGTTCTAGGATGGGAAGGGCGTTTGATCCACAGAGTGGAACAAGCATGGAGATTGTGCTTTGGGCTGTAAGATTGGAGGCGGTCAGTGGGCAGCGAGGGAGGAACATGGCAAGGGGCTGGGTGAATTGACAGGAGACGTTGAAGCAGCGTGTCATTGCATGGCATGGAGGGAATCTGGATGGAAATGAGCGCGGCGTTTTGATCATTAGAAGATCCATTGAAGGAATCTACGATGGGAGGCAATCTCTGAACTTAAATCGGAAGCGGTACATAGCGATGGAACTCAGGTAGAGCTCAATGGCGGCAAGCAAGACCTGTGCAGGATAGGATTGAGTGTGACATAAAATATGTTTGGATGCATGTGTCCTGCCTCGATGATAACCGTGTTCAGACTGTTATTGCCCATACCATTCACTTACCTATGCAATTCAGGGCCGGGTGGACGATGACTGTACAGACGCGCGTCGGTGCATTTGCCGTAGAACTTGCTATTTGAGCGTGCCTATTAACTTATTAAGGAAGGCGTTTAACTGCATTTCTCTGCTTGGGCTTCGGCCACGGCATCGGTAGCCGGTATTAAAGTCAATTGATATCGCCCACAACTTTCTTCAATAATGCTGCCAAGATGTCCCTCAAGACCTCAAATATCCAAGCTCTTTCATATGCTGACCGCGCCGAGCTCCCCTCCATCTCTTCCCTCGCCAGCTACCTCCTCACCTTAATCTCTATTAAGCGATCGAACCTCGCCCTTTCCGCCGATGTGCACACCACTGCAGAGCTTCTGGAACTCGCTGAGACGATAGGAGACTACATCTGCGTGCTCAAAACCCATGCAGATATCATCGACGATTTCTCCGAACGTACTATCAGAGGTCTACAAGATGTATCCAAGCGAAAACATTTCCTCATCTTCGAGGACAGAAAGTTCGGAGACATCGGCAGTATGCGCCACCCACTCCTCCTTTCGTTCAACCACTAACATGTATCCCCACAGACACACTACAATCCCAATACACCCGCGGTCCTCTCCGCATAGCTCACTGGGCGCACCTAACCAATGCCCACCTCCTCCCAGGACCCTCCATAATCTCCGCCCTCTACTCCGCCGCCCAAGAAACCCTCACCACCCTGAACCAGACAGTAGCCACAACCATAACGAGTGGTGGCTCAGATCCTAACCTTCTGGAACACGCCCAACCCTCCATACCATCCACCAACGTACCCCTCACTCCCGATGACGACAACGAAGAAGAAGGCCTCGTCCTTCGCCACCACCGCACAAACTCCTTCAACGCCACCGCCACAACCACTATCTCCCAGACTTATGAGTCCGCTGCCCCGCCCCCACCACCTAGGCTGCTAAAATCACTTTCAAACCCTCTTTCCTCCGGAGACACTGCGGAGGACGTGGACATTCCCTCCGCGCTGGCTGAGTTAGGTCCACCACCACAAGCACGGGGGCTGTTGTTGCTGGCGCAGATGAGCAGTGAGGGGAATTTAGCGACGGGGGAGTACACGAAGGCATGTGTGGAGGCGGCGAGGGAATACAAGAATTTCGTGGTCGGGTTCATTTGCCAGGAAAGTCTGAATACGGGGAAGGAATTTGTGAATTTTACCCCGGGCGTGGGGTTGGAGGATGAGGGGGAGGGGAAGGAGGGGAAAGGGGACGGGAAAGGGCAGGTGTGGAGGACGCCAGAGGAGGTTGTAGGGAGGGACGGGGTGGATGTTGTTATTGTGGGGCGGGGCATTCTGAAGGCCAAGGATAGGGTAGCGGAGGCCGAGAGGTTTAGACGGGCGGCTTGGAGGGCTTATGAGGGGAGGTTGAAGAGGTGATCTGTGGTTGATGAAAAGACATATTTGTCATTGATGAGGAACGTACACCCAAAAAGGAGCAGGCAGGTGACTATCAAAAGCAATCTTTCGGGTCGTTTCTTTGTAATGCCTATGCACATGAAAAGATGATGCTTCCCAGCCCGAGCACACCCTCCGGTTTGGTTCTACAACCTCCTCAGTTGCCAATTGGAAACCCTTCCGATAAAGCGATCCAACACGCCACACTACGATGGACCCCAAACATACATAGCTGACGACAGTCTGTCCAGGAACAATCATGGCTGTCTAAAAGCTGGTGGATTTCAACTCTTCGCCTCACAGGTGTATCTCCTCATCATGAAACACTGGCCCCCAATCGTCATGCATAAAGCTACCTCAACTACGGGCTGTGGACCGTCGAAAACTTCAACTTAAGCGCTTTGGTACCTTGAAAAAGGTGCATTTCACACTCCACCTACAGCGGAGGTGCATGCTAAGGCAAAGCCTGTCCGAAGGGGCAAGGCGTGGTTGGGACTCGATGCAATATCCAAGTCTATCGGCCCCATTGCTCAGAACAGCCACCAAGATGCATTCTTCCGTGGCTGTTACTTGTGGAAACATGCAGGACGCTATCTATTGGGGGGAAAGGCCGCGTCCGTGATGCATTCCTGTCTTAAAAGGCCATATCGTACGCCGCACACTTGTTGAAGAGCCTCAGGACAAAGTTTGGGAAGATCTTCTCCCCGTGTACTTCAGTCCATACCACAATGACGGCACCAATTTCTAGCTCAGCAAGTGATGCCCCCGTTGTAGCAGACATATACCGAACGTATTGCAGCGACGGCTTGGGCACCGTAAGAGCTTGTACAAACGTTCTTAGGCATCCAGCAGCTTATACGTTGATCATCTTAGGTGAAATGCCAGACCTCGATGAGAATATTGACCTTGAGCAAAGAAGTAATCATCGACCCGACAAAGGCGTATATGGACCCTGATTGCATCAACAGCCAAGGAGGTGTCGTATGTGTTAGAATCAAGACTCGCCGAGTTCTAAACTAAGTCATGATGTTCTCAGGTAACTTGCCAGCCATCACCAGACAATACAGATGCGTAGGTTTCTTGAAAAGCGGTTTCCTAGCTGTGGAAACAGCTAATAGCAAAACAGCAGTAGCAACATGAATGATAATCTCATGCAAAACGCTGGTCCGTCATCGAATGCCATAATCAGTACCACTTCGACAAATTCACCACGAATCACAACTTTCAATCTCGCGGCGACCACCCTCACAGCTCAAACTGTATCTATCGATATGCAGCGCTCGCAATCCGCTTCCACAAGCCGGGCAATAACCGCTTCTCCGGCCGCAGAAACTACGACAGACATTACACACGCGCATGCTCCAATAACCAAAATCAGCATAATCCTCGGAATCCTCCTTGGCGTCTTGTTCACGGCTGGTATTATTTTCTTGCTTGTTCGTCGCCTCAAGATTTCCAGAGGATTTACTCAACGGACCAAGCAATGGAGCCCTATTGCGGAGATGGAAGATAATTCGAAGCGGTGGTCCAAAGCTGAACTTGATGCAATGTGTGAGACGAGACAGCTGCCAAAGGAGCTCGAAGGCAGTCCGGGAACCAGGAGTCAAGAGGGTTGGTAGATGAGAATCAGGCACTATAATTAATGCGATGTATGTGAGGTTGCCATTGGATCCACATATCTGAATCTGATTCGCACGGTCTTTCTTCTGTGGCAAGTTGAGTTACCTCTCTTCGTGCATCGCAATCGGTCCTGCTGATGTTTGTGCTAATCACGTCTGGACGTCGCCGGTAGACAGGCTTACTTTTCCACAATGCGATATGTCATGATATGGTATCTCCATACCGTAATGAGAATACAACATATGAGATGTGAAACATGGGACTCGCCAATGCACCTTCGCCAGCCCCCTAGGGCGTAATACTGACGTTTACGACATCGATGCCCACAATCCGCGTGCTGAAACCATCGGCTTCAGCTCTCGCTTGACCTATGAGCGCCAAGCTCGTCATTGATGTGGCGGCTCTACTCGTCCTCAGCACTGTCAGCAGAGCTTTTTCCTCAATCGTTCTATCCACAGGCAGAGGAGAAAGAAACGGGATGTGCGGAGTAGCAGACAAAGCTCCGCTATATGATGCCGGCACATCCCCGCCAATTTCCGGCCGAACGATCTCACAAAAGGCATAGATCTATGGCTACTTTCTACTTCGGACCCCTCTAACCCGCATTAGTGAAAAGACTAGCGAACCTCTGACCCCTAATTGGCAGTGTGGCGCATCTTTACCGCCGGTGGCTTTATCGTCACATCTCTCGCGGCCTCGCCTTGCCTGTACACCGATAAGAACAAAGTAGGCAGGTAAGTCTAGACCTCTTATCATGCACGATAATCTCCACACCATCACCCTCGTCCATCAACCAAGAAGTGTCTTTCCCGGGTCCGACGTTCTCAAAATATAACATCAATTTCGACACTCCTTCCTTAATTCTTCAATTTCAGTCCCGAAGAAAATCTATCTCTCTACGACCCTTCTATTCCCTTCGTTCATCTACATCCTACCAGTCCACAGCTGGGGGTTGGTGGGCCACGGAACCGTCGCCGCAATCGCCCAAAACTACCTCACCACCAACGCCCAAGTATATGCACAGAAGATCCTCGGGAAAGAGACCCTCGTCTCCGTCGCAAGCTGTCCAGACGCATACCCCAAACCTTCTTCATTTCCTGTTAACGTTGATAATTTCCTGGGGTTGTTTCTCCTGGTGTCTCTGTACCTTCTCCTCATCATTACAATCTCAAAAGATCGTGACCAAAAATGGTTTCCAGCGGACGCTATTGAAGGCCATTGGTGCATCGAGGTTTGTTTTCTGGCAAGCAAGAACAAGCAACACAAAAGTCCTGTTGACAAGCATAATCTTCTCCCGCGACTATCTGTTGTATAGCTTTTAGCTATCTCATTGGCTTGCTCTCGTGCAAAGGTCTCGTCACTCTAGTTCTCAGTACTGCGAGGAGGCTGTCAGTAGCCGGGCATGAGGAGATTCCGCTTGCACTTGCTGTCCATCTGAAATGCTATTTTGCTTACTTAGTACAATCGACACGTCATTGTCTTTTCTAAAGTCATGAGTGGACTCTTTAGCGAGCAACTGACGGTTTGTAATGACCCAAATTGATTGTAAGCTAGATGTGAAAGACGAGAAAAAAAAGTTACAGCAACAGACTTCGCGCTCGACAGTGCGAGGAGCCCTAAGCTTCTGCAGGATCCATCACCTGTGAAGAACCTGCTTGGGTAAAAGCCGGGGTTTGCGATACAGCCACTTCGATAGCCTTCAAGGCTTGTGACTTTCTTCGAGTAAATTCCGTAGCTAGAGAAGCGTCGACCAAATGTGGCTTGCCAAATTGACTTATGGGGATATCAACTTCTGTCGTGATAACGAGTTGGAAGTATCGTGCTTGGGTTTTCTGGTAAGAGGGATTGGCAACTAGACGTGGAAAAGCTGGTTTTCCATGTACCTTACAAAGGATCGCAAGATGAGTGCGAAATAGAGCCAAGATTAGGCGAATATCTGGTAGCCTCATCGTGTTGTCGAAGAAAGCTTTCCTGGAACGACAACATCTACAACACTGCAGGTTTGATATAGTCAAGCAAAGTGTGAGTACTATGCCATCAATCATAATAGGATTGGAAGGCCTAGCCTATCGATGCCGTGCTAATCGAACCAATATATCTCATGCCCGCGTGTAAGCCAACACATGAGCACGCTATGATAGCTGAAAGACAGCACGAGAGGAACGCGATGAAAGGAAATTTACCAGTGCGTGACTTTCATTGGCTTGTGATTTAGCATATCGCCATGGATAAGTTGAAGTCTCTTTGGTCATTCAAGGAGAGTAATTGATACTGATAGACATCAGCGAACAATTCATAGAGTCATTCCTAGTCAAGTCTCGGCGAGAATAGACGAATTTACTTTGATTTATTTCGATTTCTGCCAATATCCGTCGCACATTGAACCAGAAAAAGCGCATCTTCGACAACGAGCGTGCCGGTAAGATTCACAACAAGGGTCGCATCTCCATATGCACTCTCCATTGAACGTGATTTGCCGACCTTAGGTTGGGGTATGGCACGTATCGTGAATATATTCTTATATTAAAGAAAGAGGCTTTTAGCGTTTTTGATATATAGCAATTCCCTTATTTACATAGTCTTTGGTACTGGCGGGAGACTATTACTTTTAGAAGGTTGGACTATTATTTAAAAAAGTACGTAATCGTTGTCTTCGTCATAATGATTGATTAATAGCTGGAGGTCGAAATCAGCTCGAGCTCTCTTCCTAAAACCACTTTGCTACCCCATCCGTACGTCGTAGGCTGATCGATTGAACCCTTCGAGCATAGCCAAGATGATCTTCAAGTGCTTGGAATCAGTGTATGGATCTAGCCACAGTTTTGTACATGCACAAGAGTATCGCGTAGGTCTAGCTCTCAGGCTCTGAGCTTGGAGGAGGAAAGGGAGGTGGCGGTGGTCGCACGGGGTTTCTTGCTAAAGCCCCAGCAACCCAGTCAGTCTTGCTTGAGAAGAACGAGCATAAGAGGAATAGTTTTCATCGAGGGTCCGAGAAATAGAATGGATCCTTATTTGGACGAGCACTAATCCATGAATCACATGCGATTGCCCTTTATATCGAGGTACGCGAGCAGATTATCTCGTAGCATTCTCTCTGATGCCACGTAAGACGCAAAGCATATATGTATATATAGAGGAAAGGACATCACCGAGATACCTCACTGGTTGAGTTGCTTCAGAATAAGAAAAGGGAAGGAAGAGACGGTGGTAAGTTGCGAATATCTAGCACGCACTCGCAGTCCCACGTAATCTGAAGAGCGCCTTCACTGCTTACGTGGGAATGCAATCAACGCAGCACGTCCCGCTCATGTGAATGAAAGCTTGAGTGAGAACATATTCTACATTTTCCGACGTATGAAAACGAGTGAGGTGAATGGAAAATATCACGCCAGTTGCTGGTAAGGCTATGATAAGTCAAGAAGAGCTGGTTTGTTCAAAGCAGACCGATGAGCGAGTTCGCGGTGGCAATGTACGAGAATGAGGTCCATCGGAGAGCTAAGTAGGAAGCACGAATATGCAGTCCCACTACGACAGATTTGAAGAGGAGGGGAACACTGAGACCTTCAAAGGATCCGCAAGTTTTGAGGTAAATCTAGAGATGTGGAGCGCCCAATTTTGTCTTTGTCGTGATCACAAGTCTCAAAGCCCATGATAGATGTGATGGATGGTGCTTGACTCAATATGATAGTCAAAGGAGCAAAATATGTATACCGATGAAGCAGCATAATGTGGATGGTGATGTTTTCTGCAAAATTTGTCTCAACGTTGGGTATGCTAGTATCAGTAAGTCAGAGATCACTGCGCAGCGGAGTGGAGTCAAGCACATGGATGTGTCTCGCGGATGAACAGTGTGCTTGTTGCGGTGATCCTCGGGGCATCAAGTGGTGCCGACAGAGCCTGTCAAGCATCTACTCATAGTCGTGACGAGTTGTCGCAGATGCACAACAACAGCTCTTACAGCGCCCCCCAACGATGAAGCCACAGCAGGACCATGCATATTGTCGTTCAAGACAGTCCGAAAGGTCTCAGGTCAAGAAGTCCGAAATTTGTCAATAGGGTCCCGGACCGTCGGCTGTAGGCAAGGCAGGCTCGTGCATGAGCGTGCCAGACATTTTCTCGAAACATTTCCAGCTTTGGTATTGGCGCACTCCACGGCCCCGTATTTCCAGCTTTTCACTCATCGAAATCTTTAGATCTAGTGAAACACGGTTCAGGATGGCGTTCAACTTGAAGAGCAATGGCGACCTTGGTTCACCTTTGATATTCACAGCACCCCATGTGGAAGAAGATGATTTGGCTCAGCATCATTTTGTGGCCTCATTTCGTTACTGTTCTCAATGCAGCGCGTCTGCCTCCTTCACTGGGCGGTGAATCCAATGAGACATCTTCATTGGGCCATCTACCTCCAATGATGGAGCCCAACGGGTAAGTACATAAGAATTGTATGATATTGATGGCATAGGCTCACAGAAAGTCATCAGGGGAGCAATCACAAATGTGTCGGCTCCACCAGACCCGTCGCACCGTTGGCTCGAAGATTATCTCTATGTCTTCTCGAGATATTCGACCCCATTGACGACTTTATTACGCTTCCAGAGGTCGATTGTTATTTGTCGCATACAACTTTCTGAGGATATGCAAGCCTGGAAGATGAAGCCTTCCGACATCTACCCCTCGAAGAAGTTTGATTGTATCGAGCAACCACCAAATAGCTTCCATCTGATCCTGGACAACTATTCAGGCTGGGACATGACGTTTGGTCTGCTCTCGCAGACGTTACAGAACATTTCGAGGGAAGCCAGGTCATTTAGAGACGGAGTGCCACCGTTTAATTTTGATATCTTGCGACGACCTACAATGCAATTGTTGGCGCAGGGACAGTGGCGGCCTCTCATTTATCCAAGCATCAACCAGACGGGTACGATTCTGCCTAATTCAAGCATATCAGCATATCCCCCCGATCCATTTGTCGCCGGGCACGGTAGTCTCGTGTACGTATTTTCACATTATTCGCCACCCTTTCAATCGATATTGAGCCTCGCAACCACTGCAATGTTCTGCGAATATGTCATCCAGGCTCAACTCGACAAAGCCCACGCAAAGATCACAGACCAGTATCCAAGTAAGGAATTCTATTGTACGGACGACGATATTCTTGATTCAATCTCTCTGATATACAACCCAAACGCCGCTCGGTGGAATTTCACTTATGGCAACATTCTTTCCACGTTGGAAGATTTGACTATCGTAGTGGCAGCATTTGACAACCGACTGCCCTATTTTGCCTTTGAGATCCACGCAAAACTCGATAAATTAAGGCCTTTGGTGGCGACCGGGAATTGGGCAAAGGCGAAACCCGTAACTGGAGCGGTGAGTATAGCTTCTGAAACACCAAGCAAGACGGATAGGAAGTGAATAGAATGTCGCCGTATACACAGATTACATGCTTTCACTGAACCCTCGCTTATGCTTGTCGCCCCAATTAATCGCAGTGACTGATTCGAGGCCACCAAGCTAGAGAGCCCTTCAAGCATCTCAATCTCTCGGTATACTCGCTGTAGTGATTTGAAACCTGCACCATCAATTCCAGATGAAGCTGAACACCTCCATACTTGGAGGAAGTTCTCAGAAATCGAGCAACAATTGTGGTGCCAACTTCTCTAGATCCTCAACCTAACCAAATAACCACATCAGCTGCTCGCGCCTTCCAAATGCCTCAAAACCCAACCAGATACTAACCTCCAGAAAGTCGTCGCCAACCTCCCTCCTACCACCTTTGGCCACGCGTTGATCAATCTCTTCCTGTCTTTCAAACGCTGCCCTTGCGATCGCCTCTCGTACAAATGTCTCTATGTATTTTCCCACAACAGCCATAGCGTCCTTTCCTATCCTCACATCTCCGGCACTGACGCCATCTCTGTCTTTGAAATGATGATGTAGCAGTTTCGTCAGCAACGCTGGGGGAATGGTGGGTGGTGGATTGCTTGAGGAGAGCGTTGGGTCTGGCTGAGAGTCCGACTGCTGGTCCAAATTCTCACGATTCGAGGAGTGTGCGGAAACTGATGATTGCATTAAGTGATCATCTTCATCGTCATCGTCGTCATCATCCTCGTCGTCGGAAGAGATGAGCTGGGGGGCACGTTCGTGTTTACGTCGGCCGTTAGCGGATTGTTTCGTATTGGATTTTGGAGCAGTCTTGTTGGAAGGACGGGGAGGCTTAAATGCGGTCGACGCTTTGCGCTTCGCGGCATTGAAATTTGTTGGAGACATGATAGGGTGGAAATCTATCTGTTCGAGGGGCCAGATGGACGCGCCGTGGGGAGGTCATGCCCAGACTGAATGCACACGCTGGGTAGCGAGTGTGGTGCAGGCTCCTAACTTGGTCCCCGTAGCCGCCCAGCAATTTCTCAAGCATTATTGATAGCCATCCATCTACGACCAGAATGTTGAGTGGTTCCTAAAGAATGTCACAAGATCGTACCATCTATCTTTGAACAACTGCAGAAAGTCTGTATGAAGTTTGTATGAAGTCTGTGTACAAATTACGTTGCAGATTGTGCGGTGAAGCACTGGTCCACGTACTGCTTACTGTGCACTTTCATACACCTTGTCTTCTCTTGTACCTCCACATATTCTTACGGTTTCAATAAAAAGCTCGGCATCACAAGCAGAGGATGCCATGTAGTAAGGCTGGCATGCAAGTCACCTTTCATTAGAAAATAAGGCTGAAGCTTGATGCAACCTCGAAGCTCTGTTCCCGCGACTCCAACAAGCATGCTCTTTCTCTTTTCATTGATCTTTCTTTTTCTTGAAAACAATGTCTTCTGATTCTGCTGATTGCGAATTGTGAATTGGTACCTAGCCGCTAATTTCTCCGAATATGGCTCCTTGTATTTCCCAGAAGACAGCCCATATCACTACCCTTTTTATTCTGTTAAGCATTCAGGTACCCTCTTGTATTTGCATCGTAAACTGGGTCTATCCCGATCCCTTGGATTCCGCCCTCACATTCAATTACAAAGACGTTGTATACTTCACATGGACATCAACCATCGCCGATCCGTGGATGAACCTGTGGTGCGCGCCCAGCCACACCGAGAAGCAATCATCGACATACGGTAAGCCCCTCTAATCTCCCCTCATCCGCATCAGCAAACCACACACCTCCACTTCGTAAAGACCGATTGCTCACTGCAAGCCCTTATTCACAGTCTATCACGACCAAGTCCCCCAAAACGGAACAAACCCCCTTTCCTTCGACTACGATGAATACGACAAACAAGGTATCTGCCACATGCAGATCGAGAATCTCTCGGGCGACGACTTCGCCAACACCCCTACCTTCGACCTCACATCAGACGATTCAGTGGAGGCAAAGACTTTTGGGCTAGACAGGGTCAGCTCGCTCGGAGGCTCCGCTGTTACTCCTACAACCATGACCGCAATCCAGCCGACTTCAGCAAAGAACACGGGATCAACATCCTCTTCTTCGTCCTCGTCCTTGTCCTCTTCCTCTTCCCTCTCCACGTCTAGCTCGCCCTCCCCAAGTCTTACACCCACGGCCTCCTCGACCTCAGCATCTCCACCCGCACCAACCACCAGCCCCTCCCCCGGCGTCATCCACTTCGCCCTCCGACCCCTCCAGCTCCTCCAACCCCCTCAGTGCCGGCGCCAAAGCAGGCATCGCCCTCGGCGCCCTCTTCTGCGCCCTCCTCCTCATCACAATCATCCTCCTATACCGCAACGGTTACATGCGACGACGTCGAGACTCCGACGAGCAAGTCCTGCAGCAGGGGTATAAATACCCAAAGTCCATTGAGAACGGACTGTGGGCGGGGCAAGTGGTGCACGAGATCAGCGGGGTGGGGAGACCGAACGAGCTGCAGGGCGTGCCTAGGGCGGAGCTGGGTTCGGGGATGGGGCGGAGGAGTGAATTGGGCAGTGTGGGGAGACGGTGATGGAGTCGTGGCTATAATATGCTGACAGCGGGCTGGTGCGTACGATACCGTGCAGTAGACATGACGTGCAAGGGGTTACCTGGGCCCTGAAGGTCCAAACAATGAGCATAAATTGCGATTGATGCCTTTACTGCAATAATTGTGGGGATATTCCGTTGGGCTTCAAGGCGGCTACGACGTGATGATATCTCGAGCCCGCTTGCAGTTGAGACATACTGAACAATATCGCGGGCACTTCGCGACCCGAAGCATGCGCGACTTGCTCAATCAGACTTCTTCCAAGAGAGGCCCTCGAAAATAACAATACACGATTTCTCAAGGCAATTTTGTTGATGCGTTGTCACCAGTAATTGTACTTTGGGTCCCATGAAGCGACCTCCAAAGATCTCAAGGTTTGAGATTTGCCACTTATGGTACATAATTCACTTCTACATCAAGCTCACTCGCACCTCAAGCTCATCATTAGTCCTCTTCACTACCTTCCAGCACACACTACAGCACAAACCTAAACCCCCTCTCCTTCGCCAACCCTGGAATCGCCTCCCCAACACTCACAGCCCCCTTAACGGGCTCACCCCGATCCAACTTCTTATTTAGACTTACCAACGTAAATCTCAATACCGTCGCCGCAATGATCGCGATGACCGACGTAGCGCAATTAACAGACATAGCAACAATATAACGCGGACCCGCAGATTCGGGGTACATATAACTCGCATAGATCGAGCTCGCATTACTCACAGCGTTGATGGCCGCTAGTGCCGCCGCCCGCTTACTCGGTGGTCTAGGTAAAGTGTTCGATATCCAGGCCAGCGCGACTACGTAGCCTGTGTACACTCCGGCGGGCATGAGCATCATTGCGAAGTACCTTGGTCCGACTGCTGTTGTTGTAGCGGCGATGATGTAAGCGATGACAGAGAAGTACAAGGGGACAGTGATGTGGAAGTAGCGCTCGCCTGTGCGGTCCGCGTGCCAGGAGTTGAGGAATGTTGTGATGACAGCAAGGGCGTAAGGAGGGACGGTCAATAGGAGAGAGACGACGTCGGAATAGCCGAGGGTGCCAACGATGGTAGGGAAGAGGTTTGTTACGGTGCCAGATGCTACGAAGCAAAAGAGGAGGACCATCTGAGGCTTTGTTAGTAAGGGCAAATGAGGAAGAATTGAGGGCGAAGGTACCAGATTCCACATTTTGATATCTTGGAAGGCGAGTTTCATTCCATGAAAGAAAGTCTGCTGCGTGCTGCCCACCCAGTCATCTTCACCGATATCTTCGTCAAGCCGCCATATTGCCAACTGTCGTTCTTCTTCCGTCAACCAACTCGTCGTGCGCGGAAAATTTGGCAGGACGAAGTACGCTGCGAAGGCAATGAAGATCGTAATCACCCCTTCAATGATGAAAAGCCATCTCCAAGCGCGCAGACCTTTTGCGCCGTCCAGATCATTGGTGATACCCGCTGATATCAAGCCCGAGAACGCGCCAGATAGCAAACTACCAGAATATAAGAGGGCGGTGCGAAAGCCCAATTCCTTTCTCGTGTACCATGAAGAGAGGAAGAAGAGGCAGCCAGGGAAGTAAGCTGCTTCTACAAAACCAAGGAAGAATCGAATTGCTATCAATCCGCCATAGGACTGTGCGCCTGCTGTTGCTGCAGATATCACACCCCATATGATCATGCATGTTGGGAGGTATAGCCTGGGCTTCCCAATCTTGTTGAGAAAGAGGTTGGACGGTATCTGCATGAGCAGGTAGCCAACGAAGAGTATACTCAACGCCGTCAGGTATTGCGTGCTCGACAAGTCCAATCCACCCTTTGATATTGGATCTTCCAAACCAGCCAATCGAGCTGCAGCAATGTTGTTTCGGTCCAAGTAGTTCATAATGTACATGAGAATTAGGGTGGGCAGTATGCAGAGATCGATTTTGCGGACCAGACGTTGCTCTGCGGCGGCGCGTTCATGTATTGTCATCTTCTGGATAAGCTCCGGGGGTTCTCGCCTTGGGCGAGAGGAGGAGGCGGAAGCTTCATTTCCAAGGTACCGCTCTTCTTCGTCGGAGGCTGTCTCGCGGACGGCCATCTTTTCGTCGCGAATTGGAACAGGCTCGAGGGTAGACACAGGGGCGGCTTCTTTGTCAGAAGACATGATGGAGTGGTTTGCGCGACTGGGAAGGTACGATGGGCAGACGATAAGCGGGTATCAGGTATGCATGGAGACGCAGGGAGGCAACTTGTGAGATGGACGACATCATTGCGCATTATCTCTTTTGATGCTCCGGGTGCCAATGACGGCACGTGGCAAAGAGGGTTCATAGAGAGGGGAAACAAGTGGTCGCTGGTATTCGGACCAGTGAGGAAGGTCGATAGGCGGAGATGCTAGGGAATAGGGGACCAGCGGGAGGCAGATTTGCGGGGAAGTGAAGGTTCAGGGGACGGGAATGAATGGTGGGGAAGGTCTGGTCGATCATTTAGATCGGCCAGGGCTAAGATCCTGATTCTTCATCCACTGCTCTGAGAAGGAAAAGAGGCTATACAGAAATCCTCCAGATGTGTAGGGAGGAAGGAGCGTGGTCAGCTCATGCCCGCCGAGGCCTGAACCTTTTCTTGGCGGCAGCCTCCCGCTGTCACTACACTTTCCTCTGTGACCCATACCACACTTCAATAACCATGGCGCCCCACATACCGACTTGTATTCCATTCGTGGACTCACGTGTGTTCTCTTGTGAATCTCAGCCACCCCCCACCCACCTCAACTTCACTCTCCGCCACTCCACACAAGAGACCCGAGCCCTCCGAGAACCAAATGTTCCCAAATCACGGAGCCTTCGTAACTGAGCATCCAACCTCTGACATTCGAACCACCATAATACCGAACAAGATGAAACGCAAGATGGAAACACGCACCCCACCTCCTCCATCACCCAAGCTTCAACCCCTCATCACCGAATCTACCGGCGACATCTTCACGGCCCCGTCCCACTCCGTCCTTCTACACGCCTGCAACTCTCGAGGCTCTTGGGGAGCCGGTGTAGCGGCAGCATTCAAATCAAAATATCCGAAAGCTTATGATGACTACCGAAGCCACTGTATGGAAATCCCTAACAGCAGTCGGACACCAGCAAGCGCCTTAAAAGGCCATCAAGTGGGGCTTTTAGGCACGTGTTTGCTCATCGATCTTTGCAAGCAGCAGGGATCAAGCGTGAAGGGTGATACAGACGAAAATGAAGGTAGCGAAGATGTTGAAGATACGACCATTATAAATGGCACCGCAAATTCCCATGACGACCGTAATGGAAGCTCGAATGCACTTGAATCATCTCATGACACGCAAAATGCTGCTCGGCCAAAACCACGTCGTCAGCCACCAGAGTCCTGGCATTACATCGCCTGCCTCTTCACATCCTACAATTACGGCCGCAACAAAGATAAACCAGAAGAAATTCTAGAGGCGACACGCAGCGCCATGAAAGATCTCAAAGGGCAAATCGCAGCTAAGAGAGGAAGTGAGCATACCGTTGGAGAGATATGGGCAGTGAAAATGAACAGCGGTCTATTCGCCGTTGAGTGGGAGAAAACGAAAGAAGTGCTAGAGGAGGCGGGGCTGCCCATGAGAGTAGTGAGTCCGCCTTCACAGCCGCATGGAGCTGCCAACCAGAAACGAGCGATGGGAAATCAAGGAAAGAGCAAGAGGCGGCGAATTGAAGATGGAGAAGGATCGGATGTGGAGGAGGAGCCAAAGCCACGCTTGATCCCGGTCAACATTCTTTACCCGGGATACGCTTCGAAAGACGCCCGTCGGAAGAAAAAGCAGAGCGGATTAGATGGGTGGTTGGCGTGATGAATTGCACGACGATGCATTTAAGAGGGTGGCTAAATTGTTGCGTCTACAACCTGAGATACCCCAATACGCAAACAGCTTCAAATAAATGAATCGAGGTCCTCATCATCATCATCACCCAATGCCCCATTAATATACAGGCGCCCACTCCACCCATGTCCGTCCTTAGACTCCCAGAAACCCACCCCTAAATCTCCATCCTATCATCCTCCCTCTCCCCAGCACTCCCACCCCCTTCCCCTCTAACACCTCTAACCAACCCCTCCAACCCCTCCACCTCCTCCCGTCCCCTCCTTTCTCCAACCATACCCCTTCCTCCTAAATCCCCCTCCCCAACCCCACCCCCACCGCCGACACCACTCTTCCCCACAACCCGCCTAACTCCACTCTCAATATATCGTCTCCGTTCCTCTTTCTTCCCATCCTCCCCATCCTCACCAAGTCTACTAAGCTTCTCAATTTCCGGCCTCAATTTAGCGACAAGCTCGCGAAGGGCGGGAAGTTGCGAGGTGGCGAATTGCGCTTGTGTCGTCATCCCTCCTTCCCGTCCGCTGGGGTTTTGAGACCCTTGAGTAATAAAAGCGAGGGAGTGCGCAGGCGCCTTGCTGTCTCCAGCGAGAGTTTGGGATGCAGAGGGAGGAGGTGGTGGAGGAGAAAGGAGGGATTGTAATTGGGCGATCATAGCCCCATTGCGCGCATGCTTCGCTTTCAGCGCAAGATTCAATTTCTTCGTCTCTTGGACCTGGCGGTGCAGGGAGGTGATGGATTCAGGCGTGAGTGTGTTGGTGGGGAGGGGAAGGGGAAGGTCCTATCACCTCCACGATCAGCTGGCTGTATGAAAGAACTCTTTTCGCATCCATCGGCCTCATTTCGAAGGATATTTGGGGGAAGGGGGGGATGAAGGGGACTTCTACCCACCTCATAATGTCTCAACCTCATATACCCCCCCAAATCCTCCGGCACGCTCAAGCTGTTCCTCAACGTAAACAGCTCGAATTTATCGAAGTCCTTGTCCACGGTGCTTTCGAGCAGTGTTTCCAATTGGTGCACTCCATTTTCGATCTCGTCTTTTGCTGCGTCGGCGGCAGAGGGGGTTTGGGACGTGGGTGTGGGTTTGAAGCCGAGTTGGGCGGGGGGCACTTTGAGGAGGCCGTCTTCGAGGGCGTCGAGGGCTTGGTAGACGATGGTGTTCACGGCGTTGATTATGTCGTCGATGAGGGACTGGGGTGTGTTAGTGGAGGGAGGGATGTGGTGGTGGGGGAGAGGGGGTTGGCGCGCACAAGGGGGGTGTATGTGAAATGGTCTGTTAAGAGCGCATCGGCTTGTCGAGTTGTGTCAGTCATTTTGGGTATGTCTGGATGTCTTGATTGAGTTGTCGCTTGGGCTTCTGTTGTTTACGTCGTCGCGAAACGCGAGTCATGATGGCTTGGCATTCAAGGTCACGTGCTCTGGCGGATCAATGAAAGTGCAGAGATGTTTGCCACCCATTGAGACACTGTTCTTTTCTCATCGATGTATTCATGCGTCACAATCGTTGACCATGTTGTGTCTGATGCAGAAAGAGGTCCACTGCTCCCGCATCTAATGTTGACGAGCATAGTCATAGATTATCTAATGTAGAATTATGCTACTTTCGTCACTTGGACATTGGGTACTGTCGTCGAGAAAGAATACCTAATGATCCTGCTGCTTGTTGGCCAAATCCTGTGCCATTCCACCAATTGATCCTTCAGCATTGAAATGCTTGCCAACGGCACCCTGTTTGTCGAGTGGGCCTCCAACCTTTTGTGCAGTGCCACCGAGAGCACCATCAGCTATTGCACAACAATTGTAAGCCACTAATTCTCGGATGGCGACCAAGGAGGTAAATTCGATACATACCATTGAACATCTTGCCTACAGCGCCCTGCTTGTCAAATATGCTTGTGCCGTGCCCCGTAGTCTTTTCACCCTCAGCGGGCTTCAGGGCTTGTTAGCCGGATATTGCCTATGCCTCATAGGAGGATGTGAGCATACTGTCTGGTTGACTGTTTCATGCACGCCACTGGTCATTTCGTTTTGCCCCATAGCCTTATTGGCACCTTGCTCAAAGGTCTTTGCGGTATGATCTCCGTCCATGTCGAAACTTGCTTTAAAGTCGGGTAAATGTCTCTTGAATACGAATGGATGGGTTCTGAAAACGTATAGAGTCAATGCAAAGCGAGAATGGGGAAGTGAAGAAGCGCATGCAGCCACATAATGGCTTTTCAGATGTCGGCGTCATAGATATTGCGCTTCGAGAAATCTTACGTCAGAGGTTAACTCTGCGCTTCAGTATTTTGATAGAAATTCTTCGATTGAAGAGATACTGTTTTTAAGAAGCAAGCATGTCCGCGTAGACAATTTTGGCGACGTGCTTTTCATGCATCAAGGAACACGACGGAGACGATGTTTCAAGCCACCTTCGTACCCAAGCCTTACAAGATGTAGAATTCTAGCTGTTATTCACTGTCGTTGGTCATAGCATAACATCACAAGTGGCCGTCGAAGTCTTCGTGGCATATAGTTTGATCTTCGAAGCTGAGGAGTCAGAATTGAGCGAAAGACGTTGAGGATCCCAAGCGGCTGAGCGGACGGATGTCTTCCTCCCTCCCAGGATGTGCCTCTGGGCCTAGCCAAACTCTCAGTCGTAGCTCTGACCCTCTGACGCACTAAAAGAGGCCTCGAATGAAAGAATTTCCCCCAAGTGCTTATTTTCCCCCACCCATTCATCCCTCTGCAAGGGATGCGGCCGTGCCTGAAGTTCAGCTGACTGGTTGCTTCATGTCGATTGACTTTTGGAGGAACAAGACACGGTAGATTCCTGCTGTAGGTCCGCAAAATGCAGTTCACTCGACCGTTCTGGCCCATGGCGGCTTTCAAGTCTCTCAGACTCTCTGGTTCCGAGAGCGCGGATATATAGCTACTGCGCAAGCGAGGATATGCTTGGTAGATCTTGTGCCTGGCTAATAGAGCTCGACAGATTTAGTGGGAGAGGCTATAATGATTGTTAAAGGTTAAGATGAAACTCGCTTCTGGACATTATTGCGGCTAGACTGACATCGGGTGGCAGAACGATGGCCGAAAAGGATATAGACACGTCCCTCATTGGGTAAAAGAGCTGCAGTCACTAGTACTCTACAGTAGTCGATGCATTGAAGCGGTTAGTGCCCTCTCTACCGTTGCGCAGATCTCCTTTACTCCCACCACTATTCTGCCCATTTCTCTACACAGCAACCAGGAGGAAGAGGCCGTGTAACGAACTTGCATCCTGTCACTCCCTTGAACAGCTTTCACCTGATGCACACTAGCATGTCCAATTGATCCTTCCATGCCAACTTTATGAAAGCTGAGGCAGCCCTTCGTCTGCTTCTCGTCTGCATTTCTCGTATTTAATATTCCGATGTCGCGTGTTGGTCTGGGAAAGAATGTTCACCATGTCTCTCCTTACCTGAGCTATTCCTGTGCACGAGCATTCCATTCCCTTGCTTCCGTTACAAAATAAGTAATTGTCTTGAATAATTCCAATTATCCCTGTCCCACCAGATCTAGAGATTTGAATACAATCAGGTCGGGTGACCCCGCCATCACTTGCCACCAACACCAATGCCACTCGCCATGCTAGGACCGGGGACTAATGGGCATGACACATTGCCTGCCAAACTTGCCCACCGGCGCACACCCACCGCCGAGGATTTTCCTTTACCCACCAAGCAACCCTATGTGGTGACGAAACGCGATCAAGGCCTCGTCTCGCCCGCCAAATCATCCTTCACCTTCTCGGACGAAGAACATTTGCCACACGTCTTTAGCTCACTGCCATCAATGGATGACAGCCCCACGGTAAGAGTGGTGGAGCGAGGCACGCCTGGAGACCTCTCCACCGCTTCAAGCGTTGAAAATACACCCCAGCACAGAGAGCTCAGCAGACAACGAAGTCAGTATTACGCTGAAACATTTGCGAATCGTGAGCCATTGGTCAACCCACGAGATCGAGTACACAAAGATTCAATCATCATGGCCGACATCAAGACCAACGTCATTGTACGTTCGAACCATTCAATCATGTATTTACCGCGCTCACCCGAACCTTCGAACAGGTCAGAGACGAATTCCTCCTCCTCAATGAACTCTCCCAACACCTTTCTCAACGCTTTCAACGCCCAACATCCTCAATATTCATAACACTCGACCACTCCGCCTGCCTCCTCTTTGCCAGCTCCTTTGACTCCGCTTACATCCTGACCATCACCGCCCTCCCCTCTCAAATCATGCCCTCAACAAACAAACGCAACGCCGCCCTCATGCAATCCTTCATGACCTCCGCCCTCGGCGTTCTGCCCGATCGAGGAGTGGTGAAATTCATCGGCCTTGAAGACGATTACATCGCCACTGGCGGCCTTACCGTGACCGGGCAAATAGAAAGACTACAGCGCACACAGAACAATGACAGCAAGATATCTTTATTGCCAGCGGAGCCGGTGCCGAGGAAACCGAGCAGGCGAGCAACGCAGAAGAAGCCACCAGCATTATCATTGGTGCCGAAGAGCCAGAGCATGCCGGGGAGTAGAATGCCCAGTCCTACGATGTCTACTGTCTCGACGATGAATGGCCAATCATACAACTCGGCACCCAGGTGCCCGGCATTACCTGCAATGCCAATTGAGCCAAGTGCGCTGGACAAGAAAGCTATGAAGATGCAGCGGGTGGGGAAGAGAAAGAGCTTCATGGCTATGTTCGGGCGGTGACACCATTAACTCGACTCACATCATGATCACATTTAATAACAAGGCGGTAAACATTCTTGGAGAACAGCACTCAGCGCGATATCACCCAACACGCTGATCATTGGGCAAGATCTTCTTATGTCAACAATCCCGCCAGACCGGGGACGAAGGTATCATTTGTTGGATACGCCTCACCTTGAGGCTGGTTTCAAAGGTAGGCAAATATTTTGTCGCAACATATGAGAAGTTGTTTCTTGTACAAAAGCAGTCTCAGACTTTGCGGGTATTAGATACGAGAGGAAGAAGGGGACTAGCAGCAATGCAGGATAGGTAGAGATGTAGGCATAAGGGATACATGAAAGGGATTCAACTGTATTAACAATGAAATTTTACAACTCTCAGAATCACTTCCCTTTTCCATCGCAAGCTCACAAGTCATCCAGGCTTACCATTTTATAGACGTACTAGAATGAGACTCCTCGCAGGTATCTCAAGCAGTCTCTAGCAGCACACTTTCACACCCTCTTCGTCCCTGAATGCATACTTCAGCTCCTCGGCCATACGCCTCGCAGTCTCGCAGCAGTCGCACACCTCGACATCTCTCTCGTACTCAAGCTCATGCGCTACTTCCTCAGCCACATGCCTTGTAGTCTCCCAGCTCCGAGCATCTACCCTTACCACCGATCGCTTCGGCTTCTTCAGCCCCTTCACAGCTCCAACGATCAGATCTCCCATGATATCGTAATCATCATAAACAAGGTTCGGCTTTACGTTCACTTCCAGCAGCACAAACCGTAACCTCGCACACATGTCCAATGCCTCAGCTATCGGATTATCCTGAAAGTCGAGCCTCCGGAACGGCACCATGGTCTCGACGTTGGGACAAACACAAATCTCGAAGACGACATAGATGCAACACCCTTCAATCACCCCCCTTAGCCCTCTCCCCCAATCGCCTCAAAACCCTCACTTCATCCACCTCCCAAAGAAATCGCGTCCCGAGGACACGCTCCACCTCCTCCCTTACCGCCTTCGAAATGCAGAACACCTTCCCCTCCAGTTCAGCAGCACTCGCAATCCTCACCCACGTCTTCCCTAGCCCCACCCAAGTTCTCCACAAACACTCCCTCGCCCCTTCAACCTCCTCGCTCGTAACACCCTCGACTTTCAAGGACAACTTTCCATATCCAAGCGGCGCCAGCGAAAAGCCACCAGCCAAAGACCCGCTCCTCTTCATTTCCTCCGCAACTGAATTCTCGCTTCTAAACACACCATCTGACCAGCTTCTCAACCTACAACACACAGCCATCAGAAAAAAAGCGGGGGAGAGTTCTCACATTCACATTCACATCCGCACATATAATCTTTCCCCAAATAAGAACCCTATCATACCTTCCCCCTAACGCTTCACGAGCAAGCTCCCAACCATTCCCCGCACAATTTTCGAATGGCGGGGGAAATTCTCATCCAGATCTCTAGCCCCAAGGGTAGGGTAAGGAGTAGAGCGTGCGGATCCAGCTCCTTCTCAAAAGCTGACCTAGGCTGTCAAGCCATAGCCATGAATCCTCCCACAGATTACAACGGGAAGATGGAAGAGAGGAATGGCTTAGCTCGGCACGATTATATTGACATGAATCAAAGGACAACGCGGGATGAAAATTTGATAAGCCCATGATTCCCCTTGCACGCAGAACATCCAAATTTCGGTATCTTTTATCAAAAATTAGACCCAAAATCTACACGGCCATATGTTCAGTCTCTTACTACCAGAAGAAGCAGCCTAGAAACGTCGATCGCATCCGAGGCAACAAATAACGTGCGTCTATCAAAAAGCGATACTGGTCAACCCAACGCAGCAGCAGCAATATGGTCGAGATCACACTCGCTACCCGGCCTATGGATATCTATCGCATGCGGTCATAGCTAGCAATTGTCGTTCACACACTCGAGAAGCAAATTGGAAGACGAGACGAGCCTGGGGTCTGTAGCACGGATCCAACACATTTATATCCTCTTCAATCCGGGGAAAGGGATCCGCAAGGCATCCCTTGCCATCATTCCTGCACATCACCTTTCACTATCCCTCACACACCTCACACATCTTTTACTTCGGGAGGCAATTGATGGCCAGCTTCTGTCTGAAACTCTCTGGGAGCTGCTTTCGACGTGAGTGGACTATAGTGGCAAAAGAATCGATATGAATAGTGATGATACGTTTTCTATAACCTGCCTAAAGCCTATCAAGCCCCTTCCCCCACGTCTCTCCCTCTTTCTACCTCTCCCGATTCCGTCCCCTTCTTCCTCTCACACCCTCTCATAGACCTCCTCAACTGCCAAACCACAAGTTTTCCCCCAACCCAGCCTACCATCCTCTCATACCCCTCCACCACCCCGGCCTTAACACCATCAAAGAAGATCCTAGCCCAAGGCAGCGGATTCTTCTTCTTCTCCCCGTCCCCACCCCCTCCTTCCTCACCTCCTTCCTCCCTACCTCCATATTTCCACCGAGCCCTCTTCCGCTTGGCAGCCTGCATATCAGCCGTCTTCTCCCCACCAGTCCCATCAAGATTAGTCTCCTCGACTTCTGCATTCTTCACCGCACGCGTGACACGCACGCCAGGTCGTTCGCCCCTCCAAGCCTTGTATGCGTGGCGGATCCAATGCACCCTTTCCTGTGCATCCATTACTGCTTCGTCCCTTACTAGATCCACGCGCAAGGAACCATCGCTGTTCCTTGAAGCGCGCGTCGTGTCGTCTGTTCGTCTTTGTTTCCTGTCCTCGACGTGAATAGAGCTTGGGGCGGTAGAGGTTGCGCCATCGTACCATTGTGGCGAGGAGCGGTCTGAGTTGGTATGGAGGGGGAAGATGGAGCTTGAGGTGTCGATGATGAATTTGATTTGTTGGTTGTGGATGACTTTGGTGTAGCCGTGTAAGTCGGGGCCATTGATGCGTAACTCTTCTTCACTTGCGTTGCGGCTGCTACACAGGCTGCTGAGCAGGCTGGAGCAAGAACCGCGTCGGCGGAGGCTACGACTGTGGAAGCTTTCGATACTGATGCGACCTTCGAGTTGGTTGTAGGCGTGATCGAGGGAAATGGTTGAGGAGTGTGCTTCGAGAACCGGTGGGAGGGAGGCGGAGCGCATTGAGATCATGTCGCACGAGGGGTGTCCTCCCAAATATTTTCGCAGCTTTGGCGAAGGCGGCGCAGCAGGTTTGCGACGAACAATTTGGAGGGAGGATTTGCGGGGACTGACTGTGGGTGATGGCGGAGGAAAAGAAGTAGTGAGTGCGCGGATGGATTCAAGAGAGGCGGTGGAGGTGTGTCGGCGAAGTGGCTGCAGGAGACATTAATTAGACGTCCTGGGACGATTGATCACTTGAATCTTTGCGGGACATACTGGTATCTGCGGAGCTGTAATTGAAATCGACGAAGGCTGAGGGCGTGATGGGAGAGGCTGTGAAATGGAGCGTTGTGGAACGCAGGGTGGCAGCGCTTGAATTGTCTCAGAAATTGTCGAGTCGTCTCGCTGAGTATTGTGATTGCCATGCGTGGGAGGGGCATTCTCTTTCCTTTGTCCGTTTGAAGCGACCCCTTCAGTTGGAGCTGTGAATAGTTTGTTGGTTCTATCAACAAGATCTTTAGCAAAGGGCGACGTGAGGGGAGATGGGTCGTTGCTATCGATTTTCTCCTCGGCTGCGACTGGTGGTACTTTCGAGGTAATGGTTGTGACAGATGTAGTGCTGGTGTCTGCGCCTGAGAGCCGGTATAGAAGCCATAGTTGGACTTGTGTGGAGAGCGTATTCAAAAGAGTTACTATGAGCGTCATCATGTGTAAAGGATGTGTTCTGCAGTGTGAGCTCTCTGGACGAATGTCGCAGGATGATCAGCCCAAAAGACTGAGGTGCGGCATCCAAGTTTGGTCATATAAATGTATTCAATCAGCATGATTGATGAAAAGAATGTTACATCAAAGCCGTCAAAGCCGGGAGCTGAAGTGCATGATAACGAGGTGGAGCAGGCTCAAGGCCCTGGGTTGCACTTTCCTCGTCTCGATAAATTACCGAATTTCGGATAGCCACGTATCGATCCCATAAGTTCGTACTGCTCTTAAAGCCAGGTCATGTTTTCTCGGTGAAGCCCATGATCATTAGCCATAAAGCTTGGATCTCAGACTCTGTCAAAAAGGGGAAGTAGCCGCCAGTGAGTTCGTATGGGAGACGAAGATGGGTGCCAATAGTAGCGACGGACAAGACCCTTTACCCTCTGCTGAAAGTGACTGATACATCCTTCATTGTATCCCGTAGCTCCAGACAGGCCGTGTATCGCCTACAGGCGGATTTTAGTTCATGAAAAGTCGGACCCAGCAACTTTGTGGTAACCCCGAACGTGGAGCAAACCACAGCTCAAGCTTAGAACAACACCACAAACCTCTCACCCCTTCCCCGCCATCCTCACAGCCCGTTCTCTCTCCTCTCTCCCTTCATCCACCCGCCCAAGAAATTCCATCCTACCCAGGTAACCCCCTTTCGCTTTCTCCGCGCGATCCAGCTCCTCCCTAATCCCCTGCCTCTCAACCTCCGCCTCCCAATCCAATTTACTTTTCTCCACCGTATTTAGCTTAACATCCTTCTTCTGCTTCCACTTCCAATTTTTGCTCTCTTTCTGCTCCCCTATCACTTCGATTGCGCCAACGCCGCCGATGGTGGAGGGAAGATCGGCGCGGCGGGAGGCAGGAACGCCTTTGATGCTGCTGGTGGGGTTGGGATCGAGGAGGTTCTTGCGGGCGAGAGGGCGGTGGTGGGTTGATGATGGAGGGGGCTTTTCCTTGTCTTTAGATTTGAGGTAGGCGACTGCTTCGGGGGAGGAGATAGGGACGGTTTTGCTGTTGGTGTAGGTTGTGCCGGCGAAGGTGTATGTGTTGGGGATTGTAATAGTTTCCTCGGGTTGAGCTGTGGGCTGTGAGGTTGAAGGTTGTTGGGTGACCCCATCCACTGCGGATGTAGAGGCAGTAGGGTCTTTCTTTGTATCGGGATCGGTTTCTAATGGAGGTGGTGGGGGGCCGGTGTCGCTCGTCTGGGGAGCGTTCATCCGTGCCCATACCGAATCTACATCAACAGTCGCTTGAGATGTCGTGGGTGTTTTTTTTTCGAACTCTCTTGTCTAGCAGAGTATGCCGTCAGCCAGTGGTCTATTTGCGAGTCCAAAACCCGTACTCACCCTCCTCGACCACTCCGTAGTCGTACACGTATACCCTCAGGTCCCTCTTCATCATCATCGTTGTCTCCCTCTTGCTCAACGCCTTCCTTCTGTTTACCCTTGCCTTTGCCCTTGCCCTTTCCCTTTCCCTTTTTCCTTCTCTTCTTTCGCCCCTGCGCTATAATGCCTTCGTCTCCACTCCCCATCTCTATATCTCCATCTGCGTCGACTTTCCGTTTCTGAACCCTCGCTTTGGGCTTTGCGGCCTCATCTGCGCTGGATTCATTTTCTCCGCCAGAGGAAGGGGAGAGGGAGCCCGCGAAATCTGAATCGGCGGAGGAGTCGTAGGCCTCATCATCGTCTTGTGGGGGAAGCGCTGGAGGCATTGTAATTTTGTGACTGAGGAACAGAGGATTTAGAGAAATTGTTAGGGGATTCAAATAACAAAAGAATCGTGGAGTTTCAAGGTTTCTGGTTGTTTGAATATTTGCCTCATGAAAGAAGGTTCGGCGCGCGACCGCCGTCACATGATGCAGCTATCCATGCCAATGTTGTCAGACATATCCTCGAGACGGAAAGCCTTAATAGATAGGATCTAGAGAGTAACTATACAGCATTCCGTTGTTGAAGCTGAATTTACAAGTAAAAGACTAAGAATATCCGCCGTGCTTATCACATATTCCCTTAGAAACCCATACCAAGCACTCAGATCAAGTGCCTTTCATCTCATCTTCAGGAACTCGAACCCATCCTAGATCACCTGTGAAGAAAGTTCCGCAGCAACTCGACCCCCAAGACCCCATCAGAGCTAGAACAGAGTGTCCACTCCACTGCCCCCTCTCTCCGCTCTCTTCCCTCTCCCCAATCCGAAACTTCCCCCTTTCCCCTCCACCACACCAGAAACTCCCCTTCATGCCCTCTCACAACACCATCATCGCCCCCATCACCCCACCCAGGCCCGCCAAACACCATTTTCCCACCACCACCCCCTCCGCACCTCCCGTCGCAGCAGCTGAAGTGCTCGAGCTTGCACTTGCACTCGTACTCTCACTAGCCGTAGTCGTCGTCGCAGCTACACTCACCGTACCAGCCGTACCACTCGCCGAGCTGCCACTACTCGATACGGTGACGCTGGTAGCATTAGCACTAGCACTCGCCTCTTCACCCTCCCCAGTACGAGTCCGAGTCCGTGTTGCGCGTTCGGCGGAACGTGAGGAGGCGCGGGAGGAAGCTGAGTCGAGGATGGCTTTATTTGAGGCTCTGTGGGGAAAGCGGCGTTAGTATACAACATCCTGTCAAAACTTCTCTGCTGCTTTGCGCTGCGGGCCCGAATCACAAATACCTAGACAAGACACACACCTGCCGCACACATGGAACACACAGAGACATCACGGTGCAAAGAAAGGAAATCACATACGTCTCACTCCCCAAATCCCCCACATAAACACTCGCATACGCCGCATAATAACTACTAGCCCAACTCCTCAAACTCTCCGGCAGAACCGTCACGATAGGCGCCACCGCATTCGTATTCCCCGTCGCCAATTCCCTCGCATAGCTCTGTTCCGCCCTTTGCAGACTCCGGGACGGGATGGCGGTCTGCGTGGCGAAGAAGGCTGTGACGAGGGAGTATTCGGACTCGGTTCTGTGGGCGGCGCGGAAGGAGCGCATGTCGGAGAGGAGTTTGTGGTCGGGGGAGAGGGAGGTATCGTTAAAGTCTTGGGTCGGAGACGGGTAGTCGTAGAATTGGATGGGGACTGGGGTGACGAGGGTGGTTGTTTGGGCTGAGATGAGGGGTAGGAGGGCGGTGAAGAGGAGGAGGGGGGTTGAGTTGTGCATTGCTTTCTGGTTTTGTGCTACAATGGGACAATCTGGAAGTGAAGGAAGGACTGATGTTGGAGGATCAGGGAGGAAAGGACGACACTTTATCTTGTGACCTGCCGTCTGAAATGGCAGAAGGAAAGGAAAAGCAGTATCAAACTGGTTTTTGAAGGAGAAACGACAAAGCAAATGTGGCTGACGTAAAACAACACGTACGCAGTCATATGGCGCCGGCAGGGGAACAGCCTCATTAATGCTGCGCTCTCATGTCTTGCGGCCTCTTGAGACGACAGTGCCTCAGCCCTTACAATCATCTAAGAATATCTCGAAGCAACGGGAGCAATTTGCGGGGTCGATGATCCTAATCAGCCAAGCAGTGGTTAAGCTTTGCCAAGGTGACATCGTCAATTCTAGAATCCTATAGCTCTGCTAGAGCCTTGAGATATAGCCCGTTCATCTGAGTGGGTGACGTTGGGGTAGTGAGGCTTTGAGCAGAGCATTGCTGCTGGGCCGCGTCGTCGAAACAACTTGACGCGTGGCAGTGCTAGTCCGAAACGGGCATGGATGCTTGCGCTAGTCCTTATTGTTCATATTGAAAGTCGTCCCGCCTTACACTGAACAAGAAAGCTCAGCCGGCAGAGAGGGTAGCAGTCATTCTTCCAATGGAGAGATCGGAACGAAGATCTAGGTGCATATGATTACAAAGGCTCAGTGAACGTATCCGTGCACATAGCCCAGCTCCCCCTCGGTGAATGTGCCGTTTGCCTGAATTTCTGATGTCGGCTGGACCAACGAACGCGCAGAGCCTGAAATGATGGCGATACTTTTTTGACGGTAAGGTGCTTTGCGCAGATGCGTTTGTGCCAATCGATCACTATACAATGGGAAACGCAATCTCTGTCCACATGCTGCCTGCAGATTGACAACCGCGTTAATGCGTATGGGCATATATTTTTCATTGGACCCTTAGCTGTGTTTTATCTGCTTTCTCGAATATTTGTTACAGTAGAAGCTTTTGCTTCACTTCGAGCTGTGCTGAGCGGCTCTTTTCAGAGCGTACATTGGACGCTTTTCTTACCTCGTATATGAAGACCAATAAGTACTGCGGATGATAAACAGCTTTACAATTGGCTAACGCGTACCTTCCTATTTTCACGCTCGAGATTACTGTAATATGTACATAACAGATTCCAGTTGCCACGGACGCTATTCTCCGCCGTCTGCTTGGGTAGATCCCCGCCTCTTTTCGAAGGCCGTGCAAATAAAAAACGCGAGGAGCTTGCTTGCTGCCGTGACAGCTATGCTAGTCATAACCCATACGCACAACTCGATTACTGTGACAGCTACAATCGATGTATAGAATAGTGTGCCACAAATGTAGTAGACTGCCCACACCAGCTGGACGAGCCACGGTTTGCCACGTCCTTGGATGGGAGAAATATCTTCGAGGGGGATGCTAGACTGGCGTGGAAGCGTTGTTTGAGCTGGTGCTGGTGGCTTCGTGGGGGCTGAAGAGGAGGATTGAGGCTCGCTTGCAGTGACTCCATGAGCAATTACTTCTCCGGTATTCACAGTCGTCGATATTCCGGGCTGATCTGTTCCACGAGGTTTCTCGTCGACCAGGGCTTGATCAGTCACGCTTTGAACAATTGTTTCTGATAGAGGAGTGATCTTTGAAGGTCTTGAACATGCCGTGTCGATAGCCGCAGGGACGATCGCACCCAGGTGCCACGTGACAATGAAGACTGGACGTTCGCACGCAAGAACCGATCTTTTTGAGTACACCTCGATCACGGCAAGAGCAGCGTATGTGACAACAAGCCCCGAGGTACACATGGATAAAGAGAGTCTAATATTCTTGTAGGACATGGATATGGCTCTATGGTAGAGACTTGACGAAGACATCGCCCGTTGCTTTGCAAAGAAGTCTGCGTCGTTCCAAGGTACAACACCTAATGCACGTACAATCGCCTCGACTATTGCTGGTAGCTGGCGTGATACTGCGATCACACGGCGCTCTGGCCATGCAACATCCTTGAGTGTGAGTGGAACCAAGCCCATCACAAGAGCTATGGCGTCGAATTGTTTCTTTCGAGCTTCATCCGCTTGCGCAATTAGACATATGATTGTCCACCAACATCCATTGTTCGTCCCCCCAGTGTATTTAAAGTACTCAGATTGTGAGTATGGCGTGAAAGGGGAATACACTAGCTCTGAACCTGGTTGACAAGACATGGTCGTCAAAGGAGGTAAATTTGCCAGTTTTCGTTTTTATGGCCAGGTCTCACTGACATCGAAACTCAATACATCCAAGGTATCCACCCTGATGTGTCCAGCCGGAAGATTGTTTGCTGTGAAGAGATAGGAAAGGATCGAGAGTCGCTGTCAATGCAATTTCAGCCTGATTCTTTCGGACCCCCACCCGGTGATAGGATATAGTAGCGATCGTCAAGTTGAAGGGCAGCCACCACCGTACGAGGACGCTAGCACCGCTGGTGTGTAGGGCGAGGTCCAGATTAGTGCTTATGCAAAGCATCTGGTGGCATCCAAGAACTGGGATACATATAAAATGCTCACGCTAATTTAACAGAAATGTAATCGTGAACACTTCAAACAAATTTTGGTGACTGTCTTGCCTTCAAGAGATCTGTTCAGCGGGCGGGTCTAAGCCTTTGAAGTCCAAGAGTATTACTCGGACTCAAAATGTCAATGAAGGGTCGACACTCGCGCCAATTTTCAATGGAAGCTCAGCCCCCTGGTGCCCCTGGATCTGCAGTATCAGCCTTGGCACATTCATGCAAAGCAAGGGCAACAATGCGGATTGAGAGACGTCGACGCGTTTGGCTTGAGCTCATTGAACAAATTCATTACTTCGCTTGCCCGATCCCCCAATATTTATAAAGAAAGAACGAATCAGAATACACGAGCGACAGTCGAAGCGCTTTCTATGTAGCCCCGAACCCACCATGCTAGATTGTCATGCCTTGCGCCAATCGATGCATTGAACGAATGTAGAATTAGCTCGCAGAGGAACATCGAAGATTTCTAAGCAGCCTTTGCAGCTTTAGCCAGCTTAAGAGGTGGGGCGTCAGGTAGTTCGGTGCCGAACACGGTATCCCAGAATCGGCTTGTTACGCCGAATCCGTTCTCATAATCGGCGTAATGATGCTGTAGATGGTACTTCTTAAGCTGCTTGTAGTACGCTGGTAGTCTGCAGGCGTGTCAGTAATCTTCAGAAGTGTATCAACTGCACGCTTAAAGTCTAACATAAGGAGACTTACTGCTTGTGATGCAAGAAATAGTGGGTCTCATCGTAGCAAATGTATCCGAAGATGCCGCCGCAGAAGACTGCTGTTGCGGCATACCAGTCATAGTAGAATATTGTGTGCGAAAGCTTGAGAAAGGGCGTAGCTAAGACCACAAAGAGCGCAGGCGGCATTACAAGGCGATACTTGTCCATAGGAAGGTAGTGATGGATGCCGTGAAGGAGAAAATGGCCTGTGATGCCGACTCGGTTGTCTGGGAGATATCTGCACGGTCACTGAGTCAGCATGATATCTGTCTGCCTTGATGAATGACGCTTGGCTCACTTATCAACATGAAATAGGCCTCGATGCAGACCATATTCAACTAGAGTCCATATACAGAGACCAAGTATCCAATAGGCCGCGGTTTGTATCGGGGTATTGAATCCTTGGTTGGCCACCCAAGTTCCGTATGCGACACATGGCAGCCAGATGAGGGGAACGACCCACCAAGGGGTCAAGCTGAGCGGTTCGAGGAAATTTCCAAACAAGGGAGCTGAGGCGCCTCCTTTGTAGTATCGTGGCCTGTGGACCTGCTCGAGATAAAATTCCTTTGAGTATCCGCTCCGCCATATTTGCATCAAGAGAGGCTTGTCGAGGTCAAGGAATTGATGTTGTGCGAAGTCTTTCTTTGCGTCCGTCTCTTTCGTGAGATCCTCTGGTCCCCTTAAGCCCGTATTTGCGAATACTCCATGCGCATCGTAGTCCTCTTTCGCCGCACCATTGCCATTGATGACTGCGGTACCGGTTGTGTTTGGAAGCGGCGGAACGATATCGTCTGGCTTATCGTGTTCGACAGCTGCCTCGACCATGGCTTCCGTGGCGACATGGCCTATCAATCTTTCGTTGAGGATCTCATATGCGACATCCGAATGCTCATGCTCGAAAGTGTCTTGCATGATTTCTGAGACATCTTCACCAGCATGGTCGAGTATGAATTCTTCTCCTCCCGGATGCTCCAACACAAAGTCTGTGACATCGTAGACATTCGGGCCCAGCGTCACGTAACACGATTTGAGAGTCTTGTGAAGGGCGATTTCGGCAGTAGGTATTGTGGGGAGGGCAGTCGTCGTCATGGTTGCTGTTGCGGACATTTATATGTTTGTTTAGGAGGGTAGGAGTCAAGGGGAAAAGATTCAGAGGGCTGATTGAAATACGCGGCAAAACATGCTATGGGTGAGGCACGGTCGAGGCTGATGAGACAGGTTGCTGACCCGAATGACTGATGATGGAGGCTTGGGAGGGTGGCGATGAATTCTCGGCGTCGAAATTGCACCAATCGACTATCAAAAGTCAATCTGCCGGGTCTGGCGGGTCTAGATTACACGGACTTAGCGGGTACTTCAACAATATATCTATATATCGTTAACGAAGGGGATTTGCAAGAAATTTCCTATGCATAATGTCCGCGTAATAAGTATCTCAACAATTCTTCTGACAGAAACTTCTGTGTAGAATCTGAAATCGACAAGATAATAAGCCTGCAGAATTATGCCAAGACCAGAACATGCAATGATTCTGGTACCCGAGGGACGGACTCCGGCAGAGCACAACGTTACTCCACAGAGCCCCTGAATCTCACACTCTTCCCCTGGCTTTACACGTCACTGTCATCAATTGATCCATTCATAAGGCCAGGTGGATGATGGACCTTTGACTTTATGCTCGTTCGTCATATTCGTACCCTAATGTTACATTCCATTCTATGCACACCCGAAAGACCCCAATGGCCCAGACCCGTATTTCTGCAGTCCAGCCTCGTTGATGCCTGTGCCTGCATCTTAATGACATCATCAAGGCACACTCACTCCAGCGCCAGCCTTCTGAACTCCGTGCTTTACATGTGACCATCTAGACCAACTCAACCTTACTCATTCCCCGCGCAGCGCTTGCCTTCAATTTCTTGTCAACGGCAAACCCGAGGCCCACCATGACCAATGCCAAGAATTCCATCACCACGAGTAAGACCACCAGGTCATAGGATGCGCTCGAGTTGTTGCAGATTTTGTTGAAGTTGGTTGGAGTGGCGTGCTCCTCGATGCCTTGCCATTTGCATGTCCATGAGTTCAGCGTGCCTGTCGAGTTGCTTTGGGCGACGTTATTTGCGATGACCGCTGCAAAGATGGTGGTGAAGAGTGCGATGATGAAGGAGACGATGGCGAAGAAGGCGGAGGCGAGATTGAGTTTGCGCGTCTTGCTTGGCTGCCATCTTGTTAGCATGAAACATTCTGCTTGTGGTTGGGTCAATTGCGTACCAATGGAGCGAAAGCAGCAATCACGTATAGAAGGCTGAAGATGGTGATGATGATACCGCATGCGAGGACTGCGTGCGTGGGCCGCAAGTCGACGTTGTGTGGCCACACAGGCAGCAGCCACTCGGGTTGGACACGAGTGTCGGAGTACGTTCGTAATGCAACGCCGGCGCACGCTGTGACTGTTGTTGCTGCGGCGAGGGTAGTGATGGCAAGAGCGATACGGAGCCACTCTAGCATCCTCGAAAACCTGATGTACTTGGCGGTAGCGAGGTCGTCAGTGGTGAAGGACGGAGGGTCAAGACTCGGGCTCCGCCCATAGCCTGAGATTGGCGTGGAGTGGGACGTCATCTGTGGCTTCGAGGGCTTGGGGGTCATCACGCGGAAAGACATGCTGGTGGGAATAGAGGAAGGGAGCAAAGAGAAAGGTTGAGCCAGCAACGACGAGGTGAAGAGAATGGTGCAACGGACGAGCAAAGGATGGGAAGTCGACCAGGTGGCTCTTGGACATATATGATTGTTGTTACCCCTCACCAACCGTCATCTGAATCTATATATATCATGCAAGAGACTGCGAGATTGTCCAATGGGGCACGATTAGACTGTTTCATCGTTCATCTGAGGCTCTGACTGAATGTTTATAGCGAGACGCCAGGCCCGTAATCCAGCCATTACCGTGCCTGGACCTAATCAGAGGTCGTCTCATGTCCTGCAGACGCATCAAGGTTCCGGGTATTAGCGGACAGACGGTGGGGGAAGGTTGAGGTACGATTGGATCGGTCCCTGAGTCGATGCATGCTGTTGACGGTCACGGCAGAGGCTCGAGGGAGCAAGGTATGCTAATTGGGTCGATGATTTGAATGTCAGGAGGACCGAGAAGATGCTCAGCGCCTCGAGGAGTTGTAGTCAGGGCGTCCTGCGATGTGAGTGGTCGAAGGGAAAAGCGAAGTGCAGGGATGCCGTCGACGGCTTGGCGTTGATGGCGCCTAGTATTTTTAGCAGCCTCCTCTACAATTAGAGATCCTGACCTGGTCGATGTATCTTTTGCCGTTCTTGAGGGTATGAGGGCTGTCGAATAGGCCGGGAACGATGGAAAGCTCTGGAGAACCTCTCATCGCTCGAGTGACCTACTACAAGTGGTCGTACGAGGCTCGCGGAAGGACGCTTTCGTAAATATGAGATAATGGTCTGAACACATTGGATGAATTAAATTTGCCCAGAGTACATCCCAACGCAATCCCAAAAAGTGATCTGCGACAGACTTACTTCTACATAATACATTTGGATGAACGATACTGGAATCTCAAGGCTCATACTTTTACCTCCCATTCTTCATCATGACCGACATACCGAAACATTAAGTCTCTCCACAAGTTCTTTTGGCTCAACCACACCTGCGTAACAAAAGTCGATGTCGACGCGAGTAGCTCGCTGTAATCTATGTGACGGTCGAAACGAATGGCGAAGCAACACCAGCCAGAGAGGTGCACAATTTTGACTCCGTAGACTCGGGAGCACGTATCAAACATATGTAGCTATTCGGCTCGAGCGCGAAGGCATTGCGGATGAGTAGTCATGTGTAGAGGCATGCTCAGGCAGCCCGTTCATGCAGTCATTTTCACACCTGTTGGCAAGGCCTCGACTTCTCGCCGCAACCGGTTTACGCAGCAATGAGTCTTGCTTCTGCTTGCCCTTTTCACGACAACCTTGCGACCCGCCGCCGCCTCTTATCCACTCATCTTCAACATCTTCCTTTAGCGCATCTTCAGGGCTGAGTTCCCATATCCTACGCCACCTCGGGTCAAATTGCTGAAGGCCCATCTCATCTCGTGTCGTCTTCATCGAGACGCCAAGGTGTTTGCAGTCGGCCACCGTTAGCTGGTCTTTCTCATCCGTCGCATACAGCGCCTTCATTCGAGGATCAATGCTTGACATGTACACATTTTCTGCTGGGCCATCATATTCGGGCGCAAGGTCTCGAATCTTGATGCAATGCGCTTCCTGAATGTTCCATCCTGTGGTAGTCCATAATTGGCTTCGCTTGCCGGTCCTCTTTTCCGACTCATGATGGATGGTAAGGCTCGGCTTCTTAGGGTTGGTGTTCAAGAGCAGTACCCATCCGGTAACGAGACTCCTTATTTGCTTTCCTTCCTCGTCACGACTATAAGGGCGGGTGGGCAAACTTTTGTTATAATTCTGATTTAGAATATCTGAATCGTAGCGTTCTAGCATCGCCAACATGGAAAGCCTTTCGTTTATATTGGATTTCTTGCCTGGCGTTTTTTCAGGAGAGGGTTCTTTGATTGAGGGTGTACAATGGGTTTTGTTCACATGCGCTTTCAGGTTGTCTAGTCGGCCGCCCTTGATTTCTTTTGGGCAATGGGAAACCCAGCAGGAATACTTTATCTTGTCCTCCTCATCTTCATGGACAGTTCTATGGCGTTTTAAGTGCTCAACTCGATCGAACCTGTCATGACACCCAGGAAAAGTGCAAACGTATGTTCTCTCGGATCTTTTAGTGGATTCTTTTCCAATGAAGGGTATGCGTATTTCTGAGCTCTCGATATTACCTTCAATGACCCCTTGACATCTGTTCGGCTCAAAACCCTTCCGCCGCTTTATGTACCTCGCTTTTAATCTTCTTTTATTTGCTGAGGAATCCCAAGCGAGAGAGTCAAGCTTTTGCGTAGCGATTTCCGAACTCGCTTCATTGCGCACATCTCCAAACGAGTTCTGCACATAGCTATTATCAATGTCGTCGATAGATGAAGATTCTCTCGACTTGTTGTAAGTGCTATCCTGCGATAAAAATGCAGGAGCTATGCTGTCCGATGGTGAGGGGTACGCAAGGGTTTGCTGTGGAAGTAGCTGGTTTACTGACTGGAACCCCAGATCGTCGAGAGAATTTTTATACAGACTTAAAGGCGAGGTTTCGCATGATGAAGGTAGTGCAATTGGTGACAACCTGTTATTCTCAGTATTGACCGCTTTTCGAAGTTGGCTACAACCGTCGTAAGATCTGTCAAAGGAGAGGGCCATGTGGAGATGATCTGAACGCTCTATGCCTGAGATCATGTTACCATGATAGTGCTCATAGGTCCGGAAGTCTGGCACAAAGGCGTTTTGAAGATGTTCCTTGGCCATCTGTCTATATGAAGGAGAGGTGCTGTGGATAGATTCAATTGCTTCTGCGAGCTCATAATCGCTATCATTCAACGATTGTTGGCTCGAAGGGCAGGTAGACGGGGCGGTATCGCTGTCAGGAGGTGTGATCGGTGTTTGAGGATCCGAATGAAAGCTTTGAGACGTGGATACGGATCCAAAGGAGTACGCAGTCGGAGAATAGGCTGTACCTTGAGACAGCGAGTCTGTACCAAGCTTTGGCGTGGTAATTTGAGGCACTCCAAGCATAGGTTTCGCCGTAGCTGACGTTTCAGAGACATTGTGGACATGGTCGCCGATTGTGGATGTGAGCTCACCACGAGATTGATGCGTGTATTGGGGAGGATAGATTTCTTGCTCCGCTGGAGCAAATAGACCGCTGGACGGAAAGTTTGCAGAGCCCATACATGGATTATGGGTTCTTGGATCAATGGTCTGAACCTGCCCATAAAAGTCATGTTTATGGTCGTGAGTCAGCATGCTGCTATCAACGTCAGATAAATGTCTGAGAACCATGTTGCTGCTGAGTTCTTGCGCTGAGCAAATGAAGCTATTCTATCTGGCGTCTGTTAAAGATTTCAATGGAAGCAACTTTGGAGGATCTCATGAGTATGTCAAGGGAAATTGTCTATTATGCAACCTGCCACAAGGCTCCAGGAATGAGGAACGACTCTTTTTGATCCCGCCCCCCATAAAGGCTCTGGCCTGTGCTCATACAAGACATCGGACCGCAGCCGGTCCGCACCAAGACTGAGGATGACTGTGGAGTATTGAAAAGCAGCATTTCGAGCCGAAACCTGCAAATTTCCATTGCAAAATTAGAAACCAACAGCCTTCTTTTCAACTGACAGTGGACGTTCGAGCTGTCACATTAGTCAATTTTCCGAGTGTACGGGCAAGATTGGAATGGGCATCGAGTCAGCAGTGGTTGACGTCTCACTAGATGGAGATCGATTTAGCCAGAAGAGGCTGATGTCTCAGCACAGGTATGTGCTAACGATGAAAGCCAACCACAAGAGGCAGAGATGCGGGAGGCTTGCAGCGACATATGTAATGCAAGTCTAAGTTCCTAGTCCTGTGACAGTAATTTGATATGTTTCGTTCCCCCGGGTCGACCAACCTGATTGTCTGAGAGATAGTGGGTGGATTTTGTGCACTGGCCAACAGGGACACTGTACCTGCTGTCCCAGCTCAGTGCGATAGAAGCCTTCACGCCACGCTTGGCTCTGCTGGATCGATTTCAACAAGTCCATAGAACAAATGGCCCCACATCCTTCCAAATACCAGCTCTTCTGGCGCTTTGCAACTCGACCCTGATGACTAGAATTGTGCTCGACATCTACCGTCGATCACGGATCTAAGAAAGGTCAGTTTCATTGCCACCGTCATCCACACCATCCAAACCCTCAAAGGCGCAGAATTTATCTCCCTTAGATCCGACCGTTCCTTCTTCGACCCGGTAGCCTTCTTGGACTTCGCTGCCCTCCAACTTCGACCCTTTGCCAATGGTGCAGCGTCTGCCTAGTATGCAGCCCTGCAGGGATACTTGATCATCTACCTGTGCGCCATCCATCAATATGCTATTGATGATCCTGACACCTACCCCAATAAGGCAATTAGCGCCAATGCAGGAAGACTTGATCGTACAATGAGTAGCAATTGAGGTATTCGGTGCTATCAAGCTCGTCTTCTCGTCAATTGTAGATCTTGGTGCAATCAATGAAGAGTCCGCCGAGATCTTAGTAGGGTGCGAGAGCCGGGTCGGAGATGCATCTGCAGGCGGACTGATAGTTGGAGGTAGTGCCGCAAGCCTAATCGATGTGCTGAGTAGTAATGCTGCCGTGTCGACCCGCCTTATGAGCTGATTCGAACCGCTCGGATGCACGTAAGATAGAATACAAGGCGGTTGAAATGTGGGTTTTCCGTTGTAATGTCGTGAAGTATATGTGCTCGTATGTGTGCTGATCAAGTTCTTGAGTTTGTTAATACTGATCTGGCTCTGATCTGCATGGCCTAGCGAAGAAGTAGGCTGCCCGTCCAGTGCTTCTTTCATGTGCAACTTCTCTGCTAATCCGGTCTGCCAAGTTCCTTTCGCCCACCATCCTACGACATCCTCGCTAATACTATCAAATTTCTCGTTTCGCGTGATCATGCTCAGCACCCAGTGTGGGAAAAAGTAGACGTGAGAGTCGCGATGGGTTGTCAGTATCCTAACACGACCATGCTTACGAATAAGGCCGCTACGAACAGGAAAGCCGCCTTTTTCCTGTAAAATGTCGCGAAGTGTGTCAGTCGGTGTAGCGTACACAAGTTTCGAGATATGCGGACGTAATGAGGATGCTGGGGGCAATGCGGCAGGCTGAGGCAGCGATGCAGTAATTATGAGATCAGTCTCGGCACCCTTCACACGATCTTCGCCCTGCGTCTCAAAGCAGACACCTAAAGCACCCTTTCGAGTAATATCTCCGCGACGATAATTTATACTCCGAAGACTCTCCTCCTGGGCGGAATTTGGTGCACTAAACAGGGAGCCTTGTTGCACTATCCACGACTCGAGCAGTGATTCTCCTGGGACTTCGCATACGAGGTCGCACGGCAGTATCACGAAGTCTTTGGTAATGACTGACTGGATCTCCGGTAACCTCAAAAGCTCAGCCGTACCTGTTGTGTGTGTCAAGCCCGCGGGAGCAACGATATCCGCTTTAGGTGATGGTAAGGAAGTCAAATGAGGATTTTGCGACAAGGCAGCCTCCAGTGGCGGGACAGATGATGGTGGTGTGACGAGGTGAATTTCTTTCGTCAAAATTGATTAGTCAGTGGTTCCTAGTACAAGACTTCATAATTTGTGTATCAAGTTAGTGTTTTGCTGCCCTGTTGTTCTCTTCACGTGTAATGAAATGTTGGTAGGCAGAGATCATGCATGTGAGAAGACTATGCACACACAAATGGAATGACCTACTGTGAATGCCCATTTGATAACACCAATCGAGCGGATACCATACCATTGGGCGATTGGCGATAGGGACCAAAGCTTTCGGAAATTCTTCAGGATTCGACGTGAAGGTATTTAGAGAGAGCCCTGGACCACATAATATCACAGCCTGGATGCCAGGTGAAGGCATTCTCGCTGCGTAAGGCTCGTTTCTCGCTGATGTGGGCTAATTGAGTGAGCAATTCAGAACTTCAATTATATAGGTAGGACGTCCTGTTCGCACTGCAATGCCAAGAGATTGACCCAGCCCTCCTCCCGTCGCTAGCAACCAACCTGCGTAAACATCAATCCACTTGAGGTCAGGGCCAACCTCGATCCCTACCGATGTGACGATTCCTCCAGTCATCTCATGACATGCCTTATTCCTACGAGCGCTATGAAACGCGCCGCCGACAGGGATATGGTGCTTCCTCTGGGCGAACAGCATGGGGACACTGGATTCCTCTAGCTGTCACCGTGACCATTGCGACGGCAGGCGTAGTAGCATGGATTTGGAACGAGCGCAAAGATGACGATGATGACCACGATTACCCCCCTCCACCACAAGGAGATCGTCCACCAGATGGCTATGGCCCACCACCTGGCACCGGCTACGGCGCTTCTGGTCCACAAGGACCTCCAGGAGGCTTCGGCCCTCAAAGTGGCTACTCGGGCCCCCCACCATCTAATCTTGACAACATACCTCCTGGTCAGACCCCTTACGGCCCCGATCCGGAACAGCGCGAAATCGGGGACGATGGCATCGTGTCGAGGGTATCGGGTGCATTACGGCGAACACCAAGTCCGCAGCAGATATTCGACGGTGCTAGTAAGCGTGTTGTGGCTGGTGTCGCTGCTGCTGGTGCTGCTGTTGGAGGTGCCCTGGCTTCGATCACGGAGGAGGAAAAAGGTGGCTATGAAGATCACACTAGATGGTCTGAGGAAGCAGATTCGCAGAATGACTCGTCGCGAAAAGGGCCTGAGTTACGTGACACAGAAAGTGCGACGATCATAAGCCAGACCCAGACAGGTAGCAAGTCAAGCAAGAAGAAGAAGAAGAAGAAGACAGTAGTGATTGTCGTTTCTGCCGAGACGGATCATCAATATGAGGAAGATGCGGGATATCATCAAGAGCATGCTGTAAGACCATGGTGAATCATTCAGTGGATCTATAAGCTTACATTTGGCAGTCTATCCTATCTCATTTGCCGGATCACGTTGATCAGGATACACGCGTTTTTGTCTTGATCTACGACCCCACACTTAAAGAGCATCCCTTAGCCTCGAGTGAGCAGCAGACCCAGTCTATGTCATCATCATACTCTAACATCGGACATGAAGACGCTCAAAGTCGTGGTGAGGTCAGCCCAGCTCAAAGCACACCTGTAAGATCGAAAATGTTCGAAACTCTTTACGGCCAGGCAAAGGTGATTGTTGAGAAAGAAACGATGATCATGCCTTTTACTACGCCGACAGCCTTTGTGCAGATGGTGCGACAATTGGAACCAGAGACTGTATATCTGCAATCATCGTTGGCTGGCTCCCATGGCGAACAGCTAGACATCATGAAGAATTGGGTCGGTCAGATTGTTCTTGTCGTAGGCGACGAGAGCGGGCACGGTAAGTGAATGATACTTCCTTTTCTCAATTGTACAAGTCGGAGATTTGGCTAGCCTGGCTACCATTGTACTCCTATTTTGATGTAGTCTTACTATGCTATGGCTGCAAGCTATCTCATGCTAGCTTGGTTTCAATCCTTTGAGATCTACGCAATGATTGGGAGCATGACTAATGTAGTATACTTAGGTGGGTTGGTCGATAGTGAGGACGAGCGAGGAACTGACGACGCACAAACCAGATGGTGGCTTCAAGACTCACGAATCGGGCTGGGTAAGGGCATTGAAGTAGTTGAAGGGCTACGCATTGGGGAAGATTGGGGGAGACGGATCAAGGGTCATGATTGAAATCAAATAAATGATCAGGGTATTGTGTTACGAGAACAGGCGCATGATTCTGGTAGGGTGGTTTTGCTATTTGGAGGGTTGTATATCACGCTATTGTTCTGAAAGTTTTTCAATGTATGGAGAGAGCAACTGGGTCAGCGTATCTAATACCAAATTTGTCTCGCAGTAGGAAACAGCTTTCATGTCATGATTCATTGTCGACCCTTGAGACTACGATAACATGCCAAGCCTTCAGGTATAGAAGCGGAAGTTTTCCGCGTACATCTACTACTTCAATGCCCTTTCAACCGAGTCTACATGTCGGCAGACCAACGCTAAAGCTCGGCTGACCAACGCTAATCTAAAAATTTAGCGTATAAATAAATCCCTTATACTAATTAAGTTTATGGTCCGGTGAGCTTATTTGATTTCATTAATTAAAATATTTTTTAAAGTATTAAAATCGATTTAAAATCGATTAATAATTGTTTCTCTAAGGATTTTCTTAGAAAATTCTTAAGAAATTCTTTAGAGAAACAATTCTTAATCGATTTTAAATTGATTAAAATCTTTTTTTATTTAAATTGAAAAAAATTTAATTAAAAATTGATTAAGAATCGATTATAAATTATTTCTCTAGAAATTTTATTAAGAATTTACTATAAAATTCTTAAGAGAAATAATTTATTTATTCTTAATTAATTCTTAATCAATTAAGAATTGTTTCTCTAAAGAATTTCTTAAGAATTTGCTAAGAAAATTCTTAGAGAAACAATTAGAAATCGATTAATATTTTATTTTATTATTTTAAAGTTTAGTTTTAATCGATTATTAATCAACTTTAATAATTTTAACCTCGGCGGACCAATTGAATATCCGCTAAAAATTTTAGATTAGCGTTGGTCAGCCGAGCTTTAGCGTTGGTCTGCCGACCTGTAGACTCCTTTCAACCCCCCTCCATCCGATCTCTATGATTTTTACCATCCAACAATTAACTTCGCATTCAATCTCGCGCTTCGATTATTTGCTATTAATTGCCGCGCGGCCGATCAAAGGAGCGTATCACACGGCCAGGATCCTCTTGCTCGATAAGCAAATAGACTTTCAAATGCGACAATCTCGCGGTCAAGCTCAGACGTTCTGGGCTTGTCGATAGTCCTCGGTGCCCTTCCGGATCTTGCTGGTGGCTACCTCCACATTACCCGGAAACCCTCGTATTTGCTTCGGTCATGGCGACTGCTGTCGCATCCAAGCCAACGGCGCCCCACCAAAGCAACAAAATGAAAAGACCACCACTTCCTGCCGTCCAGACGAATGGAATACAATCATCACACTCTTCGCCTTCACCTCTTATGAGCTCGAAAAGACCGCCGTCTGGCTTCAAAGCTCCGCCGACCCCTACAATGAACAGCGCCTCAACCACTGTTAACGGCGTGCAACCTCGTCTAAGTCAGCGACGTAAGGACTCACAGAGGCCTGGGGATGTATCACGTGGTCGACCTGGAAGAGATGGAGAACGGAGAGTAGCCAAGAGGCGTCCTGAACCATATGGTACATCTATAATCCAGATGCTGAAAGAAACATAATCATTGTTGCTAACAAAATTAAAGTCAAAACTCCTGGATACATTCTTAAAAAGTATCGCAACCAATTACCCTCTCTGATTATTCACCTTCACCCGACGAATTTCCGCTTTGAGCAACAGCCAGGGAGCTTCTCCTACAGTTCCCCGATGAAAATCGTTTTAGAACATTTGAAGTCGCAAACAGTGCCCCATGACATGATTGAGGAATTAATGAGTGCTGGAATCAAGTTTTACGAGGGTAGGGTTCTAACGCACAGCGTGCAGCCTATGCTGACCAATTTCCAGGTTGCATGATTGTCCAGGTGAAAGATCATAGAGGCAATAAGACAAACAACTCTTCATCTGGCTCTGAGTCGAAAGGAACAAATGTTCCTCTGTCGATACATAATTATGAACAATGGGTGACGCCCTCCCCGTACATGCCGTTTCCTGAGCAGAAACGACCAGAAAATGACCCGAAGGATGCTTCTATCCCCAGCACTCAGTTATCTTCTTCTAAGGAGAAAGACAAGTCTCACGAGCCAAAAATCTACACCGTGGTTCTCTTCCCAACTGCTCAATCAATACAAGAAGAGGCTTTCATTCAGGCAAATACACCCGATGCCAGGCAAGGGAACCGCAAAGGGCAAGGCACAAATGTACCACGGACACCAGCCTCCGGGACTGTACCACCAACCCCCCTTTCCGCGATTCCTCCAACACCATCTGCTTCAGTCCCTCCGGCCAAGAGACAGAAGATGTCAATATCTGGCGCCGAAATTCAAGGATTCGAAAGCAAAATCATTGCAGCAACCGCTCCGCCCTTGTTCCTAGATCCTGTAGCTGATCTTGGTCAAGCAAATGAGGTTCTAGAAAGTTTGACCGGTCCTTTGCATAGAGAGAAGTTGCCATCCCCAAAGACTAGAAAACGAACGGTTGCCGAATTAGCGGCCGATGAGAGGATTGCTGCTCAGGAACAAGCCTTTATGCTGATTATGGACGAAAAGGCCAACACCGCTGGCAAGTCAGGAGCAAATGATGAAGATGGTGCCGCGCCATTTGAGCCGAGCTTCGAGACTCTGAATGCCATCCAAAACATCAAAAACCACCACAATGAACGTGCCCGCTTGATTGCGCAGCAACAGAAGAAACACGAAGTTGAAATGAAGCGTCTCGAGCAGACAGCAAAGGTAAACCGTCAGCACAAGGACTTTATGGATCAGCAAGAGATGCAGCAAAAGAAAGCAATGGCGCTAAAACGACAGAACGATCTTGTGCAGCGGCAGCGTTTAACCCAGAACACAATGGCCCATGCCCAGGTGAATGGGAGTATGCCAAATGGTTATCCGCCTGGTCCTCAGTCGCCACCAATGCAACGCATTGGCACACCTCACAGCAACCCCTCACCTACCCCCGGACAAGCAATGGGATCACAAATTGGTGGCGTGCCAATGCAACATACCTCCTCCGGACAAGGAAGCAGTCCTGGTCGGCCTCCATCATCGATGCGACAGAGTCACCCTGGGGCTGCTGTACAAATGTTACGTGATCAAAGCAGGCAGAACCCCAGTCGTACCAGTACCCCGCCAATGAATGGAACTCCGCATATGGCCAACGTTACTCCCAGCATACCTCATTCAACTCCAATCATTGGACAAGGCACCCCCGTCTCTAGAATGTCGCAGGCTAGTCCACCAAATGTCATGCAGACATCCATAGGCCAACCTATGAACGTGCCGCAAGGAATGTCTACGGAACAGTATACCAATTCGATGCGAGAAAATCAGAGACAACAAGCTGCTTTCCTTCAACAACAACAGGCGATGCACAATCAACAGCAGCGCGCTGCGATGCAACAGCTTCAGATGCAACAGAACGGCCAAATGTCCCCTCAAGGCACGGGGGCACACAACATGCAACAACAGATTGCGATGCAGCAACGGCAAGCTGCAATGCGAGCTGCACAGAACGCAGCAGCGGCTGGCATGCAACAACACCAAGGCATGCCGAACGGTGCTTCCCCAGGTATGCCTCAGCATCAGAACCCTGGCGCAAACCATCTAGGACAACAACAACCTAACCAACCACGTCCGATTGCGCAAGTTCCTCAACAGCAAGGTTCCAACGCCTTTCAGCAGCATCAGCAAAAAGTCTTTCAACAGGAATTGCAGCGGGTCATGTTTCAAATTACTCAACAAAATGGAGGAAATCCGCCTGTACTCAATCAGCAGCAAAAACAGCAAGCCCAGGCCCGTGCGATGGACCAGACCAATGCTATCATCCAACGTATGAAATTAGATAACCACAACAAGAGTATACAAAATCAACAGCAGGCGCAGATTGAAAACACGCGTAGAATGATGGGTCAGCGTCAACAGGGTGGCATGCCAATGGGACAAGGTATCAATGGAATGGGCAATCCGCAGATGGCAGGAATGAGACAAGGTCAACAGATGACGAGGGAAATGGCGGCGCAATACGCGCAAATGCAGCATTTTGCCAATTCAGCGAACATGAATGGGATGGGCGGTATGAATGGAATGAATGGGATGCAGTGAGCTCGACTTGCTGGCGGTGATGGCGCTGGAGCTCGACAAAGCACTGATATTCATGATACCCGTTTGCGACTATGTGTTTATGATTGATTTGCGAAGTGGCTGGGAAACTTCTCCCTTTGCGTGACTTTTGTACAGTCAGGAACTACCATTTGTAATCAAGCTGACTGAATGTACTTGGTCCATCTCCGCAGTTTGTTCTAGTTTTGTGTAAAGAATATATACGGTGGCTTTATATCCTTGTGTAGTATGATGGGCGAGGGGTCGCCGAATATCAATCACGTGACGCCGGTTTTAAGTCCACAGTACGCTACCTTACATTATTCGACTTGGAGTGCTTGGCTTTTAGAAATCTGAATGCACGAAAACCCACTGGATGATACAGAGTCTCCTAGCGTTCTGCGCTCAATGGAGATGGCAGTCAGTCATCTCGCTAGGTCTGTTGGCCTATATTTGTCTTGTTCGCACCTTGCGCTACCGACGAGGTACAAGCTTGCAGAGAAGATACGCACCAGCTGGAAGACAAGGCTTTCGTGACTTAACAGCGGCGGATGCGCAGTCCATTCTGAAAGCACTTGCGGAACTTGAATTCCCGAGTCTCTATGGCGTTTCGATGGTAGTAGCTCTATTCAGAGTGGGTGACAATGAGAAGCTTTTCAAGTCCTGCTCCTTTCGGTTGACCAGCGCTTAGACCTATGGCATACCCACGATATCCTCTCTTCTCGTTGCTACAGGAGAACTCAAGAATGCTGAGACTGCATCGAAGCGCGCTGCTGACACGGGGGTCCTCCTGCTCGAACTTGGGCTGAACGAACCCACATCAGAAAGAGCTATCGAAGCAATAGCTCGGATGAACTTTCTACATGCTCAGTATCAGAAGTCTGGCAAGATCAGTAATGATGATATGCTCTACACATTGGGCATCTTAGCCCTTGAACCTTTGAGGTGGATCAATCGGTATGAATGGCGAAGCTTGACTGAGCTGGAAAGGTGTGCTTTGGATACCTTCTGGAAACATATGGGTGACGCAATGAGAATTGAATATACAAAATTGCCTTCGGCAGCAAACGGATGGCAAGACGGCCTGCATTGGCTTGACGAAGTGCAAGACTGGAGCAATCAATACGAGGAGGCGCATATGATACCTGCTGGTACTAATAAACTGCTTGCAGATTCTCAATTCAACTATTTACTGCCTACATGGCCCGTAAAATATCGCTATATCTACAAGAAGATTATAGTTGTATTCCTCGGACATCGGTTGCGTCGGTCAATGATGTACGCATGACGAGCTGCCCTCATCTACTGATCTAATAGTTTCATAGGTATCCTGACTCTCCTCAGATATATCACCGTCTTACAAACGGCGCTCTGGAGATCAGGAAGCTTTTACTTCGTCATCTAGCTTTACCCAGACCCTATATCTTGCGCAATCGCTGGATAGAGTCTACACCTGATAGCAGGGAACGTCATTACGCCTTATCTGACTATCTAGCACATCCTTGGTATGTAAAGCCCACTTTGATGCGACGATGGGGACCGCGGGCTTGGATCTCGCGCCTCTTTGGATATAGGGTGCCTGGCGATGATGGTGACAAGTATCACCCACAAGGCTACATATTCGCAGAAGTAGGTCCGCAGGTATTCAGCGGCAAGGGCAGCAAAGATATGGATCAAACCAGGGCTCGATTAGTAAGCGAGAGCCGAAAGCGATGTCCCTTTTCGCCTTCGTAAGAAACTGAAAATGAGCCTATATCTGGAATTGAGCAGATATGTATAACGCGGTGATGGAAAACATCTGCGACACCAGTTATTCAGATATAAGGCATGCGCCTCGCTAAACGCTGTCAGAGCTAGCCTTGCAGTAAGCCAAAGAGACATAAAGCCAATGGCTGGATTTAAACGCTGACCCCATTCCTCCAGTCCTAAAGATAGTCGCAGGAAATACACGCCTTGGCAAGAGCTCTCCTCGTCCTGGCTGATATAGCCTTGTTTCAAGAATCTATTCCTGGGCCGTTGGCCATAACAGTTGGGTTGCAGTTTGCATAAGGGTCAGCTCTACCGCAGCGAAGATCCTTGTCTCGTCATTGTCATTAGAGTAAGCCCTTCGACGTCTCCTTAGTACTCATGAGTTATAACTTAGCTGCATGTGCTTGTTAGCCAGTTTCAGTCTCGTGAATCTTCCGTTTGTGCCCCCAACGGCGCAGACTATATCTTTCGAGAGAGATAAGAGTCAAATTCGCCCTGATAAGAGCTCAGCACAATATAGTCATCCTCCCTTGAGCGATTTGGTCATTTTATCGAGGCATCTGACCCTACTCTGGTTTTTGAATTGAATAGTTGTGAGTTTGCCTCAGAATATGTCAACTGCTGTATCTGCTCTTGCGACCTCCGGAAACACAACGATCACGCAGAATTGGAGCAAGACCGAAGCCAAATTTGGATGGGTTAGTCAACCTAATCAACGCGGAACGCTCGATATAATATGGAGTTGTGTTATTACGCTTGCACTCTGCGCTTGGGCGATGCTGCATCTGAACGTGCCTGCCAAGACAGACTCTGAGGTCAAGATTTTCCTCCGCAAGGTTCGATGGATGACTCTTACTATTCTCGCACCTGAGCTGGTCATGCTCTTTGCAAGCGGCCAGTGGGCTTCAGCCAAAAGATCAGTGATCGATGTGCAGCGCCTGGGTCGCCACGACTGGACAATTGTACATGCATTCTACGCTGATAGCGGAGGATTCGTGCTTCATTCTGAAGATGTTGTGCCTTTCCCTGTCACTGCAAAGCAGATACACTATCTTGTTGAGCAAGGACATCTAGCTGCACCCACCATAACGAAGAAGGAGATATTAGACAAGAGCAAGGCAGATAGGCTTGCAAAGGTGATTGCAGGTTCACAGGCTATTTGGCTGGTGGCTGAAGTCATTGCTTGAGGCATACAAAACCTACCGGTCACAGTCTTAGAACTGTCTACCGTAGCCTTGGTTACTTGCACTGCAACGACGGCTTGTTTCTGGTTTCAAAAGCCTTTAGGAATCGAAATTCCTACCAAGCTTCACCTGCAACGCAGCGTACGGCAGGTATTGGATCTGGCCGGTGACCAGGCGAAAGAATCTTATCGGGACACTCCACTGGACTTTGTCGAATCCAAGCTCAACGCAACGAATCAGTTCCCATTGAACGAGCTCTGGTGCATGCAGCAGCGACCTCTCCCGCACATACCAAACGACCGCGATCCGCAACTTCACAATCTCAGCATGATTCTAGCTGTCACACTTCCTACGGCAGCTTTCTCGCTCTTGCATCTCGTTGCCTGGCATTTTGGCTTTCCAACAAAGGTAGAGCTGCTGCTATGGCGTTGGACTTGTGTGTCAATGACCGTTCTTCTGGGAAGCTATTGCATAGTCGAGGCAGTCAGCATTGTGGCCGAGGGCTTTACGACCAGTGGGCTCACCACTCTCGGGAGCTATAAGCTCCGATGGCCTACCAACCTCTTATTTTTTGTTCCAGGCTCCCTGTATATGTGCGCACGTATGATCACAATCATAGAGATGGTCATCAGTCTCCGGCTATTGCCCGCAGGGTGTTTTGCAACTGTTCAGTGGACGCAATTTCTGCCGCACTTTTAGTTTGCAGAGCCTGAACGTGCTAAAGCGCAAGCTCTAAGGCGCAAACTCTTAGGCGCGTTGACCGAACAAAGCATGAGAATGAAAATGTAGCTGTGCCATAATCGGAGTTGCAGCCTACATTAGCTCTCGAAGATTGGAGACGAGAGACAGAAGCACCACCTCATCGCCTACGAACCTTGATTTGCTTATGAAGACCTATCAAGCCATCAGGATATCGATGACATTGGTTCGCGGGTTGAGCTAGTAAATTTGAGAGCAACCAGTGTCGCTACAGGCGAGATTCCGATATAGGTGCTCGCGATTGCAAGCTGAAAGTGGCCTTCCTACTTTCTGCGGGCCTTCCTGACGTCTAGGAAGCATGAACATGAGGGCAGAAAGCAACGAAAGCACGAAAATCGCTATGCTTGCTGACAAGTACCTCAAAGCGACTACGAGAGAATTTTGCGACGTTCCAGACCGCGCAAAACCCACCATAACTCACAGCGCGTAGGATGTTGTTTTAAAGATATAGCCAATGATGCCAAGAAGGCCAACGACAAGCTGCACCGTACTGCAGCAAAGGGGGTCTCCTTGTCTCAGCGGCGAGGATGTGACTGTGAGGTACGAAGAGACCTGTATTGCTCTACATTGATCAATTCTACCTTCCTTCGATATGGATTCATTTACATGATTAGAGGAGAGAAAAGGTGACCTAGTCATTTGTTCATTACGTGGCGGCTATGATTGAATGACAAAGAAATCAAAAGCGCATTAGATCTCCTATTTGACACACCACCAAAGTCTCCCCTCGTAAATGGATCGAGCAGTGGGTTTTTGTGGCTGATATGTAATGCTAGAAAGGGGCTATTGGATAGACGCGCGCCAACTCCGCTTTTGCGTCATTGTTTACTTCGCGCCTAACATGACTGAACCGATGACAACGTCTTAGAGGTCCCCCATCATGCCTCTTGTATGACCCCAATCAAATTCCACATGATAGAGTAACGAAATTGCACAATATGTCAAGTTTCCCAGCTGTGCGTAGTGCGGTGCCCTCCCCAGACGGCTCCCTAGTCGCAACGCTTCAAAAGTCCCGGCTTCTCGTTAGATCTGCTGCGACAAGTGAGGTTATCGTATCTTGGCCATTAGCAGCGGAATTTGTCATCAAATGTAATACTATCCAATGGTCGCGTAGTAGCAGAGATCGTACTGCCAATGAGCAGCGAATTCTGCTCGCGGATCAGGACAGCGTGCGAATATACTGCACTGAGGATCCGAATTGGCAAGCTTCTGTTGACAACGCAGCTGGAAATCTTGGCCAACTTTCCAACGTGGTATTTGGACATTCGTTGAGTGACATACTTGTTTTCTCGGATTTCGGCGTCAAACTCACCATCTGGTCTCTCATCACGAGGCGAGGATCCGAAATCAGGGATCCAAAATCTTCCGTGGCATGCTTTGATATAAGGTCAGAAACGGGTCATCTAGCTCTTTTGACACGAACGACTGCGCAAGATACTTTACTTTTGCTTCAACCTGCGACTTTCGAATTACTGAAAAGTGTAGAACTCTCAACGGTCGATGCCCAGGAGGTTCGCTGGAGCCGTGATGGGCGTTGGATTGCTATCAGAGACATCGCAAGTGTAGGACACAGAGTTCAAATCTACACGGCAGACGGGCATCTTTTCAGAACATTTAGCGGAGTGCAAGATCCGGATCAGATTGAACTGGGCGTGAGATGTATGGAATGGACGGCGTCTGGATTGCTTGTCATTGGCGACTATAATGACAATGTCACGGTGCTAAGCAAGACCACGGTAAGATGAGCCACGTGGATTTCTGGGAAAAGCTGATGGACATTTAGTTCAATCCTTTAAAGACATTACACCATACGACTCCCATCAGTCTTCCTGGTATTGAAATTTGGGAGGAGCAACTCAAGGCTGGGATGGAGAGAAGCTACGCCTTGGCCGCTCATCCTGCAAATCCACCATCTTCGTCTGCAATTACCAAATCGCTTCCCGCAAAGCAAGGTGTCTCCGTGATGGCTTTAAACTCTGACCAGACAATGCTCGTGACAAGGTCGGACGCAGCACCTACAACCGCATGGTTATGGTCGATGAAGACTTTGAAGCCAATTACAGTCCTAATTCACCATTCTCCGATAAGACATTTGAATTGGCATCCGCAACAACCTGATCTACTTCTCATTCACTGCGCTTTTCAAGAGCCTACGGTCCACTTTTGGAAATCTAATTGGGATAGTCCACTAGCGATTAAGCTTCCACTAGAGAGAGCTGCTGGGAGGCTGGAATCATCCTGGGTCCAAAGCAATGACGCCGAAAATTTCAGTGTTCTACTAAGCTCTTCGGTATCCTCTATAGTCTCTCGAATCTCGGCTGCAGGAGAACTTGTCCATGTCAATAACGCATCACACACCAAGACAGAGATGATGATTGATGAAGCTGGCGTTGAGGACATGTTCGACGAAGGAAATTCACTTGAATTCTCGCCAGTCAGATTTGAGGACACCATGGGATATGGAACTTTGAACGACCTTGGTAGATCGAATTTGGGGACTACTGAGGCAATCGTTGATGACACCTTTCATTATCGCAGACAAAATCAAGCGATTGCTTGAGATTGTGTGGCTACTACTTAAAAAGCTAAGCCGCCAATGATCACTATATATTCCCTCGGCTGAAGGATAAGTCGTCACTAATACCATACGGGCTCTCAAAAGCGACGGAAAAAGACATACAAGCGAAATTCAGACGAATTCATCTTACCCAATAGAATTCGGGATGAGAGTTCCTGGGCTTGGTAGATTATAGCTTCGATGAAGCGTGAAACAACTCTGGCGGTCCCAGCTGCAGCGTGGCATCCTCCAGTGCTAAACCCATCCGCCATTTCCGCCAGCCAGGCCACCAGTTGTCTTCCCTCTTGAGCAGAGCATCGCCCTCCGAGCTTCCTGTGCCAGCAGCTGCGGACTTCTTTTTTGGCTGCTGCATGTCAAACCATACGATTTTCGCTCTTGATGTCTTCAAAGACGGCGCCAATCGCATCCAGGGTGTTGTTCCAACTTCAACCTCAGCGTTCTCGCCCGTGGGCAGAGGTGGCTGCAAACAGTGTGTTGGGAAGCCAAAGTATTTCTGCCAATCACTCGAGAAAGGAAAGCTTGGCGTATACGACGTTGGATGGATAGTAGCAGTGAAAAAGGGCTCATCGGAAGCAGGATCAGAGACTTCTACCTTTAGAGGTAGCGGAGCTGAGGTGGTGGGCTTGAATTTGAATTGTGCGATATGTCTAGTATATACATCAGCCAAACGCTCATTCTGCGTCAAGGATAGCGAAGGAGCTTCTCCTACTTTGGGATATTCCAATTCTTCCTCCCATTCAGACACGTCGCTTCCTGACTGACCCAAATACCCGTGATTCTGAGATGTTTGCCCTTGCAACCCACGTCCTCAGGGCCTTCGAAGGTGCCTGGCATCACCAACAGCTCATCATACGTTCCTACTGGAGTGTCGCTATATCTGAGTATCTGCACGAAGCCACAGCCACCTTTGTGAACTCCACCGTGCTCTTTGCTGATCCATGCTCCAGAACTAGCTTCGAGGGGTGCGTGGGTCTTGTCCGTAGGGAGAGGAGTTGAGGCGGACGTAAAGAAGGGAAGGACCCAAGCCTGTGCTTTGCATGTCCAAGGAGGTGGGGCTAGTGGCAGTGAGGAGGGTTCTGAGGTCGCCATGACAAGAAAAGTATTATAAACTAGCAAACGATGCAAGAAAGTGGAATGGATAGCGCTCAAAATTGGGAAAGTAAGACTGATGCATGCGAGGGATCTAGAGCTGCGGGCGTCTGACAAAAACGGGCTCCTGCATAGTTAGCCTATCAGCAAGTTATACTGAAGACCATAGGAGGTCATTCTATTAATATTAATCAAGCTCGACCAAAGGTCTTGATATTGAGGAAAATTCCCAGCAAGACATCAAGTCCGCATTTGAATTTGCCTGAAAAGAACATCAAATTGAGGGGAATTTCCGAAATCGACCTAATTTGGACTAGCTTCGCCAAGACCCCACATTCGGTCGGTCATCACGAAACCTCGCATCGTGAGCGACAGCACTACAAATCTTCACTAATCACTAGCAAAGATGGTACGCCCCTTCAATAAATGGCCTGATTGATGCAGGACCTGACTGACCTCTCGTCCAGGCTCCTGCAGCAGCCACAGCAGGCAAGAAGCAGAAGAAGAAGTGGTCAAAAGGAAAAGGTACTATCCCCCAGTTCTTCTACCTCCATATGCCGTACCGCTGACATATATCTCCCCGTGTAGTCAAGGACAAGGCCAACCACGCCGTCGTCCTCGACAAAACCACCTCCGACAAACTCTACAAAGACGTGCAATCCTACAGACTCATCACCGTTGCCACCCTAGTCGATAGATTGAAGATTAACGGCAGTCTCGCACGACAGGCCCTGCACGATTTGGAGGAGAAGGGACAGATCAAGAAAGTGGTGGGGCACTCGAAGTTGACGGTCTATACGCGGGCGATCACGGCTGGGGAGTAGAAGGCATGATGTGGTGAATAGGCGATAGAATGTGGTCAGCAGAGAGAGGCTAGGAAGCATGAAAGACAGCTTTTGCATCACTTGCCGTTCACTACAACTACCCATCAGAATGCTCAACGTCTATATCTCATCGCTAGCCTCATGACCCTCCAACCACCTCATCAGCCTCCCTCCTCCCCCTCCCCTGCTTCGCCTTCTCACACAACTCCTTCTTCGCCCCCCACCCCTCCCATCCACTCTCCACCCTCCTATCGACCATCCCCCGCCAGAAATACTTCCCTCCCTTTCCCCCATCAAACAATTTCCTCCAACCCTCCACCGCCTCATAGACTTTCTTCCTCGCAACCCTCGTCTCCTTCTCCCTCAGCAACTTCCTCACCGTCCTCACCTCTTTGCTTATTCCCCCTTCCCCTTCCCCTGTTTCGCTTTGGGGGCTGTCGGGGATAGGGATGAACATCTCCTCCACACCTCGCAGATCGCCATTTAAATCCACGTCGAAGCAGCCCGTGACGAATGCCCGCGTCGCGTCGCGGCCGGAGAGCACGTGGTACATACCACCGGGACCGTAGATGTGCGGGGAGGCGGAGACGTCGTAGATGGAGCCATTGAGCGCAAGGAGGATTGGGAGGGAGGCGTCGGTGCCGTTGTAGAGGGATAATTCGGCGTCGGTCAAGTTGAGCGGTCCTTTCTGTGTAATCCGTTAGCCTGTGTTTCGGAGAAAGCAGGAGGGGGCAATGATGGAATGGGGAGCCTACAAGCCAAGCACGTATCCTCGCCGGCCGCGCCCATGAAGGTTTGTAGCCCCATGTTAAGGAGGTGCCCGTGATTAAGTAGCTTAGGAGCGTGGAAAGTAGAATAAGGCCCGAGAGGGCGCGGACGACGTCGAAGAAGGAGACGCGGACATTGTCTTCTTTTGCTGCAGCCTGTGATGCGGAGCGTTTGGGCGGGGTGGAGACTGTGGTCGAGGAGGGGGATGTAGGTGGGACAGAGGCAGCCGCGGGGACTGATGTCCGGGCGCGAAGGTTTGGTGCGGACATTGGAGGCTTGGTACGTTAAAGGTATAGGTAATTAGGAGAAAATTTGACGGGCTGGTAGAAGCACAGAAAGAGGATGGTAGTGGTGCTCGATTTGAAGTTAAAGATCGTTCATTTTTTGAAATTGATGTATTATATGCATGAGCGGTCATTGTCGCTCGCACCTTCTACAGCTCTGTCAGGCCGCCTGCCGCAACCAATGATTACCCTTTTAACCAGTGGTGCCCTCTGCCTGTGCTAAACTTTTATACATGACTTTTATACATGACTCCAGTCTCACTCTGTTCTAGAGCCGGCCCTCCTGATACACAACATCATTCTCTATATTCCCTCTCCTTTCCTCTATGCCCATCAGGCTTTCAGTGACATCCTTGACCATTGCATAAAATCTCCGGAGCTCGGAACGTAAGGCTAATCTTGCAGGCGTTTTGTCGGCATCGAGTGTCCCAGTACATTTTTATTATTAAAAGGTGCTTCTGACGTAGTCCATCATTTGTCTTAAGTGCTTCGGGACGTTGTTACCAGAGGAATAGTTCTCGAAGGTCGTAAATAATCTTTGTGACAAGAATGTGTCATCAAAAGTGATGTTGGCCGCGCCTTTGAAATAGGCACTGTGTTATGACTTTCTCGGGTTAAGGTGTGTGGGTCCGAGGAGTGTAGAGAACTTTTTTTATTCTTTGAGTCGGTGTTGGCGTAGCATCACTGACGTTCCGCAAAGCTCTGGTCATAATCACTGTGTACCTCCGGGGATGGATGGGAAGTTGTCTGTTGACTGCTCGATGCTGCTTCTATCTCCTCGGTAAGTGGATTCAAAGTCAGTGCTTCGTACAGGACTTCGTCATCCGCTTGGTCTCTGGTATTCGGTGATTGGGCATTAAAGACGTGTAGTGAAAGCCCAGAAGCTTCCTTGCTGTTCGGGGATCGCTTGAGTCGCAGATAATCACGCCCATTAGGCTTTTTAATCGGCCAGGCAGGTAATCGAAGGGTTCGCTTGAGGCCATTGATGGTGTTGCTTGGGCCATGCACCATGAAAAGTGGCCCCAATGTCGGTAGACAGGCACTGACAACACCCAAGCCTGCTTCTATCACCACCCAGTAGAAAGCTGAAGATTGGACATCTGCAACACTGGGTCAGAGAAGATGGCACGTACGACAAGGTTTCGTAACCCACAGCTTAAATCTCGACTCTTGGAGTTGAGGGTTTCATCGACAGCTGCGAGGCGTCCGATGCCGACGGCTACCACAAGCCCCCCGAGGAGAAATATGCCACAAACTGAAACCTTCCGGTGAAGTGGCATCTGAAGTTTGGACACTGGGTACCACGGTAAAGACAGGATCAATGCTAACCTCAGCTGTCAGTATTCCGAAAATCATTCCTCGTCGCACGACGGAACGGACCATCCAGGATAACATCTGATACAGCCATAGGCCAAAGAATATCACGTACATCGATACAGCCTTTCTGATCTCCAGCACCACGTCTCCAATTCTTTTCCAGAGGTATACAGTCCACTAGAGATGTTAGCCGTGTTCGAGGCAATTTGTCTGAGCGATCGCACAGAAGTTTGCAAAGAAGAATCCTAGGGTCCACATTACGCTCAGTATCATGAGCGCCCAATTGGTGACCATGAAGACCTTGCCAAGGAATATTCTTCTGTAAAACAGCAATATACTGACTTTGGTGATGCCACAAGCAAGGGCCGCAAGCCACGTTAATACCCATATTGTCTGAAATCAATATTAGCAAAATATCTGGAAGATAGAAAATGCACGCTGCATGTGTGAACTACCATTCCGCGAACGTGTGATTGTTCCCTGGCTTGAATGGGATCGCTGCTTGTCCCATATCCATATGGCCACAATTGTTCTCGAACACCTAAATTGCCTAAAGAAGCGGCTGTGATGAAGCTTAGATGCAATTTGTGAGGACACTTCAATGACACCAACCAGCCAGGCAATCCGCACACATTGCAAGTACAAAGATCTATCTTGATCAGTGAGACACCAGTGTAAGTTGGGCTATGTTCTACCAAGGCAGCCACAATAGTCCAATCATCCGACCCGTATCCTGCCTCACGGCTGTGCCGTGCCACGAGACGAATACATACCGCGGAAGTTGGAAGAATTGTCATTAAAATCGCCATCGCGATTGTGATGGCATGCCTATTTGCCATGTGAATAGAAGACACAGCCAGTTCAGCTTGCTACCCCCCAGAACTCGTTAGTGGGACACAGGTCACTCAGACAGTGTAATATCTCAATAGGCGTAGAGTTTAAGTCTTGATGGCACTATGCTTTGCAAGTAGAGGTAGCCATAACAAGCAAGAGAGCAGGCACAGATAATAGGAAACTGAGGGTGGAGCCTTCAGACGGTAAGAAGTTTTGCCGCACATGTGGAGCGACCTCGTATGATAAGCTTGTCAAGAGCCCGGCGTAAGCTCTGCATTCTGCATGCATATGCAAAGCATACGCAGACGCACCTTGGCTACCTCGCAACAATTCCCAGCCTAGGGTTACAACGGCCACTTTCTACGAAGGGCAATTCTTCCTGTCTTACGCGCACGAACGCTGACTCAGCTTGGTTTTCGCTCCAGTCGTAATGATTCTGTGTGCGGGGGTCCAGCTGGAGGAGTACCTCCGCATATCCCCATTCAAAAATCCATGAAAGAACCGGTTTGATTCGCGGTCGGATCCGTAGACCTTTCTGTAACGGCCTCTTTGGATCGTTGCGAGAGCGGTGATCTGATGGATGGCGTCCTTGATCCAAGGCGCAAACCGTAAGTATAGCTTTCTGTCCTCAAACATAGTCTAGTACTTCCAACAGTGTCTCCCGCAATGTTCCCACATCATAGTCAATGAGGGGTTTCTCCTTGTCAAAGTTGGGATCTTTCGAGACGCCGATGAATGAAAGATTTCTACGAGGAGTAAGCAAGTTTCTCAAGGGATAAGGAGTATCCTGACCTGTTGATCTCGCGAAGATATAATGTGTACCCTTTGACACTACTGACATAGGATTCTGCCCCATGCGACTGCAACGCGGCTAACTGCTCGCCCTCATGGAACTCTGTCTCTTGATGCCAGCCATAGACTTCCGACAAATCCACAATGATATTGATGTAGTCCGAGCAAAGCTCATAAGATCTCAGGTCGACGGGACTTGTATCAGATGCGATGTATATCTTGCTTATGACATCAAAGATGTAGACCTTTTCGAACCGGCATGCCGCGGTGATGGTGTTCAAGAGCGACTCCAAAATTGGCATCTGCGGCACCAGCCCTTGCATTACTTTGCTAAAAGCTTCGAAGATACTGGAATCGAAGATCGATGTGCTGTGGTAGCTGATGGGAGGGTTCTCGAGGCCACTGTCGAATAGATCGTCAGTGATTCGCTGGGTGATGTCGCGAACCGTATCTTCACGCAAGTCCTCCGTCAAAGAGTCGATTTTATGTATGAACACAGCATATTTAATCGAAGGGTATGACTCTTGCAGGTGCACGACAGTCTCGGTAAGGCGATTGACAGTCTCCATGTAATTGTCCAAAGCATCCAAGACCCAGACCATTGCTCCAACACCACCGAAGATACTCTCAGCATCAAAGCTTGGATCAAGATAGTCGATCTGGCCCGGTAGATCCCAGATTTGAAAATCCATAAAGGTACTGTGCCATTGCTCAATTTGGAACGAGAGGCAAGAATTAGGCTGCTCACTGGGTGGCTTCTTTCTGGATAGTAGTTGTTGTATCGAGAAAGATGGTATCCGACGGTGTCATCTTGCGAAAGACGACGTTAGAAATGGAGCTCTTCCCACTCCTGCATGCACATTAGCAAACACAGCTCCATAGCATCGAGCGATGCGGCATCAATTGACCTCTTCAGGCCCATAAGCAGCAGCCTGGGCTTCCGCTCATGCTTCGACCGATACACACTTTTCTTGCCACCTCGTGCATCATTCTGATCACCCTTGCTGCCCTCCATCGCGATCTTATTGCTTCATTCCATGCTCGTCTCGAGCAATGGCAAATGTAAGGTAGGTTAAACCCGGACGTTCGGATTTAGGGGATTTTAGGCTTGGCAAGTCATCGGCTCGGGTTGGCCGCCCGGGGGAAATGGCCGAAGCCGCCGTTGCTGTCACCTTTTTTCATCCTAAATCAAGCCATCTCGTGTTCACATCCTGACTTTGATCTACTTACAGTGCTTAGATTCACAGATGATCCGGCACTGACGATGATGGCGACACTAAGACTCCCTGCTAGATGTTCTGGAAGAGTCTTTCTGCCTAAATTAGCATGAGCGGAGAGATCATGCAGTAGCTTCAGATCGGTCTTAGCAAGAGAAATACGCAACTGGCTAATTCTATGCTACTATAACATTCGTGGCGCAACGCTTCTCAGCTGGCTCTCATAGGGTGTCGTGCTGAAGTCACACGATCAAGCCTCTATGTACGACGCGATCGTCCGTCAGGAATATGCATCCGTGGACCGCCCAACTTGGGTCTGCTAGCTATTGCCACAAGCCTCTACAGAGAGGCCTCCTAAGCGTGCTACGCTGTAGGGTTCGACGCTAGTCAAGTTTGGCTACAAGCGAACAGCGACACCTCATCACGCATATGCTAAACATTTGATGCTACCACTATGCTGCTGACTGTTGCATTCACCACTAGTCGATATGGTCATTCACGAAATGTTCTGGCTTTCTTTTTTCCAGATGTTTGGAAGATTCAGGCGAGGTCCTTGCCAATCAAACGGACTTGCCTGCCTTAGCAAGCTTGCGATTGGGATGGCTTGATAATTCTTTAGCCACGCGCAAAGCCAAGGTTATACTAGCTTCAATGCTGCGTGAAAGGTCTTCCTCGGAGCTTTGGAAAGTAAATACAGTGAGCTGATAAGCGAGGTGGCAACTGCTTCTGATTTATGGACGGTCTCGGGGCAAGATTCAAGCCTCCGGACGACCAGATGGCTTTTTCTTGGGCGAGAGACGTACCACCGTGGCGTTTTACCTCGTACTGGAGACGAAGAGTGTCGGCGTCGGTCGCAGTCGGACCTTTTGAATGGGACCTTAGGTAAGGGAAAGGAGTATAAAATAGGAGGGAAATCTCGTTAATGAAAGCTATGTAACTTGTTCAGTCCCTTTACCTATTACCAAAAAATCGATTTGCCTCTTTCGTTAGCAATATGTCTCTAGCAACATCAAGTACAACCTACATTGTGAAATTGACCAAAGATGGTGCCTGGCAATGGAACAACACCCCTCCAGTCAAGTTCCTTAGCGATTACTACACCAAATTTCCACCAAGCAGCACCCCTGGCTTTTTAGTGGACCTTGGTCCTGATTATAAGACTTTGAAAGCAGACTCGAATACCTGGCCGTGGAAGGTCATCTCTGTTCAGGACCTCTACACAGACGATTTTTATGCGGCAAAAGTCCTCCTTGAGCAGGGCTGGGGCGCGGTATCCTACGCTTGGGGCGAATGTGAGCTACTCAGGCAGTTCTTAACCGTTATTCTGCATGCTAAATTCGAATAGACCTCCCTACTTTCGATAAGGGCGGTACTTATCGACCGGTGTTCGAAAGCCGAGAGAAGGAAAATCTTCCCTTGCCCTACATCCCCCCAAATGTTTCGCCTGATGTGGCCAAAGCTTGGAATTGGGGGGTTCCGACAGTCAAACAAGTCACCGTGGGTCAGGTGAAAAAGGTTTTCCTTACGCTTGGTAAGCGGTTCGTTTGGGTAAGTTCTCTTCTGTGTGTATTTCAAGTATTTTGTTCATAGATTGCAGTGGGACGTGGTCTGTCTACCCCAAAGAGACTTTTCGCAAGGATTCGACAAGGACTTGACCCGGGTGCCACCATATCTTGGCGCTCCGTGGCTGCCAGATTTTCTTGACACGATCTGCAATCATGAACTTGATAAGCAGAAGTTTGTGTATGAAAAGGCGACCGCCGGAGCCGCATGGCTTACCCAGATCGAGTGGGGCTCAGCGACCCTTTCGAAGCTCGAAGGCTTGCTACAAAATACTCCAAAGCTGCTCGACCTCGACACTGTTCGAACGATTATCAATACACAAGGCCCTGAAATCAAAGTGATCACAAAAGACACACCAGTCTGGAAGATTCTTTCCAATGTCCTCGGCAGTCCCAGCTTAGGGGTTGCCACAGAATGGAGGACAGCAATCGAGGCTTTCTGCGACAAGATCAACGGCATTCGAGACTCTGAGGCCTGGTTTCGGTCTTTGTGGTCCTTTCAGGAGGGTAGACTTATGAAACAACAAGCCTTCCTCGATAAGCAAGGTCAGATCTTGCCTCTTGGAACTAGTTACAATGCTAGTGGCGCTACTGTCGTTTATCCTAGGACTTTCCTTCAAGTGGGAAATGACTACAAAGAAACCAGCAGTCCCAATGCCACTACCGTCATCACCTTTGTAACTTTACTTGCTAGTCAGATCTCGCTGGCATACAACTCTGCATTTGGTTCTGGGACCGCCGGCATGCCAATTCCTCCGCTCGTTGAACTGTGGAACACGCCCATCAGCGCAACCGACAAGAGGCCAGTTTTGGAACCCTGCCTTCAAACCTTGACGAGTAGTGGACTACTCTATTATCCCGAGGACTCGCCTCTGGAAATTATTGCTGCTGCCCGACGATCAAGATTCCCTAGTCTATTTGTAAAGGATGCTTATTTCGCCTCTACAGGAGTCTTAGGGCTGGTCAAAGTTGATGAGACCACCGACTATCGAATGAAGGATCCTACAAACTATTCGGGGCCCAAAAACAATGATCAAGCGTACGCTCAATGGATCACAGATACGCTGCCCAAAGCCTTCTTCGAGGCCGTGGTCAAAAAGTATCAGTGGCTGGCACTCCTCTTGGCTCGAAACCCGAAAGACAAGGTCGCTAATTGGGGAGCGGTCTCCATGGGCCACTTCGAACCAATCACCCCATACTGCGAAAACATTCTTGTGGAAAATGACTTCAATGTTGAGCGAAGTGACTGGCAATATATTCTCCCACAACTGACGTACCTGCCAGACTCTGACGAGCTCGAGATCACTTCAGCCAAAGGCTTTACGCAGGATGTTGCTTTGACCAGCAACAAGATCCTGACGAGTATGCCAGCGAAGGGCGTAAAGTGCTACGAAATCGTCGAGGATTGGGGTGCGAAGCAGTGCTTCCAATATGTATTAGATGACACTGCAGTGTATGTTGATGATACTTTTACGCCTGCTGGAAAAGTCGACATCATGGGAAAACGCCCAACCAAACCATCGAATCCAGTTCGTATCAAAGAGCTGCTCCCGGCCGCCTTTGGGGGTAAACCCAAGGTCGTTCTCATCCCATTTGAGGAACTTGGCTTCGGCCTAAATGACAAGCTCGTTGGGAAAATGGTACGAGACCCATCGCTCTTCTCAAAAAGATGTCTCCTCATCGTCGATTTCTCTGTCGATCCAAAAGACAACGCGCGCGCCACTGGCACCTTTGGCGGGATTGTGGACGTCCGGAATCTCAAAGTGAACTACGGGATGATCAACAACATCCGTTTGAAATGGCAGTCACCTGTTGTGCCTCCGAAGTAAATTTCACGTTACTCACCGGAACAATGATCAACGGCAAGAGCACTGGGTCCGGACATTTCTATCCATTCAAATGTGGGCTGTCACAACTTGTGGCCCCTCGGACCAGCTTTTTCCAAGCAAATGCGACGACCGAACACTCCCTTTCGCGAAATCACGATCGAAAATTTCATATCTGTTATTTATTATGCGTGAGCGACCACCCTTAAAAGTACACGGCTGATATGGTCCTTTGATTTTCGAAAGACCAGAGGGCTTGGATTTGCTTCCTTTGCAATGACTTTTCTTCGCTTTGGCTGAATCTCTCATTAATTAGGCTGTCTTTCAATATTGTACATCATTGGCTGATCAATCACAAAAGTTTTTACATTTCTGCGTCTATCAGCGTTGTGCTCTTGACTGCAGACAATTGTTTCTTGACTATGCTTTCACGGCATCTGATACTTACATTTTGGAAACGGTTCAATCTCGAAGACTAGCGTCGCACAGGGGCTAGACATAATCTTGCAACTACCGTATTCTTCAGATGCTGACTAGAGGCCAGTCTAGTCAAGTCAAATGAACAGATGTGGCGCGCAGTGCGCTGTCGCTTTGCAAGCCTGTCGATTTTCAGTTAGCCACAGCCTGTTTTGGCATTCAACGCGCGTTCTCGAATCTTCTCAATTGCCTCTTAGAGCGGGATCTTCCAATGAAACATCTGAAAGTGTCCCATCAGTTTTCCCATGTAGCTCAGCTTGCCTGCACATGCCATGCGACTAGCGTGGATAGGGGGTTAGAAGTGATCTCCTGCGACTAATGACGATCTCTTCCGGGAGGAAAGGTGTTCAACTCAATTGGAAGTCTTAGCTCATGACCCTCTGAATTCATGACGGGCCGTATCGAAAGCTCTAGGAACTGACAAAGTCCTGTGAACGAGTCTGACGTGCATGCCCTCAAGACTAGCCGCTGCCACTGACGGTAGATCAACCAATGGGCATGATGCACTCCCGAAGGCGTCGCTACACAGAGCTGAAGTTCTCAAATCGAGCCTAGAAAACCTTCGTCTTGCAGATGATGGTTCTTATTGGGCAGAAACTATCGGTTGAAAACCGTGCTTGATTGAGGCATGTTCTGATAAGTGCAGTCTTTCACTTGAATTTCATGTATTGATAGCCTTCGGCCTTTGTATCCTTTGGTCACCGCTCATCTGATGAAGACTTGCGGTCGGGATAGTGAAGACTGTCATCTTTTATCTTTGAGTCCATAGACCCATAAATTTAGAACTCCTTCAATACCTTCATATCAATAGACAAAAATCAATCCATCTCAGAAATCCTTGACCCCATCCTCGCTCCGCTGCAAAAACCTCACCCTAACCTCCGGCTTAACCAAAAACCCATAATGCAGCAACTCCTTCTCCAGATCAAAACACTGCCCTTCCACCCCTTCCACCCCAGCCACCCTAACCAAGTCAAATTTCCACAACACCTTAGCCACGAATAGCCGTCCCTCCATCCAAGCCAATTCCCGCCCAAGACACGCCCGCGGACCAAGACTAAACGGATGAAAATCCTTCAACGCGTCGTTCGCGAAGGCAGTATCGTATAGAGGATGGCTGCGTGGAAGCCACCGCTGCGGTCGATAGTGCAGGGGGTCGTGGAAGAAACGTGGATGGCGGGTTAGGGCGAAGATGGAGGTTTGGACGTGTGCCTGTTGCAAGGATGTTAGTTGGTAGGTGAGCGGGGATTGGATGTTAGAAGGCGCAACCTGGGAGAAGGCTTACTCCTTTCGGGACGTAGTGTCCGTCGATGACAGCACCAGGGCTTAGGCGAGGTAGTCCGGTGTTGTTGCTTGGAAGTAAGCGGAGTGATTCTTGAAGGCAGGCGTTTAGGTGTGGTAAAGATGCTAGAGCGCTTGGGGTGATGTCATGGTAGCTTTGAAAGCTATCTCTAATTTCTTTGGACAAGATGTGGAGATATTCAGGCTCTTCGATCAGGAAGAGAAGTGTCCCGTAAAACCAATCAGCCATGGGCCCGTAATTAGCGAACATCATCTGCTGGGCAAGCGCGCCGGTGTGGGTGAGCTCATGAGCATCCGTGGGAACAGGGCTATTGGCAGGCAAGACGTAATCAAAGAGGTCAACGTGTTCTGTCTTGGCCCTTCGTTCGATACGCTTCATGACACCATCCCTCACCGCTGCCTCCATGGCCGACAAAACCTTCAATTTTGCGACTGGGGCGGCCAAGTACTGAAATGGATGGAGAAGAGGAAAGCGTTTGAAGACCTGCATGACTGTGGTGAAGGCGTTGAAGCCGAGGAGAACATCGAGATGTACGGAGTTTCTCTCTGGAAGGCATCAGCTATAACAGATAATTGGGGGAAATGTTATGGGTGAGAGCCTACGGTCCCGCATCTGATGCAGCTTCTCACTCCAAGCCATATCAGCCGCCTCGTCCATGGCCAGCCAATTCGTCCACTCTACCAATCCGACTCCCGTGGGCTTAGAGCCGAATTTCTCCATCTTGACGACGAAGTAATCCATATACTCATGCATGATAGGCTCTAAAGCCTTGATTGATCGAGCGCTGAACGCAGGAGAAATTTTCTTTGAAACCTCACGATGGCGAGTAGGGTCCTCTTCCCAGACAATGCCGCCTAGATGCTTGCCGCGGTTTTGAAAATCGGTCTTGATGAAGACTTCGAGATTCTTATGATGTGGAGAGTAGATGTCTAGCACCGTGTCAGTGGACCAATGTTGAGACCGATCTTTTGGATGATTACCGAGGACTGCTTTTGGAGTGAAGAAAACAAGTTCATTAGGGGCAATGCGAACGATATCGCCGTACTTGCGGAGTACACACTCAATTGCCCAAGGATATCTCCCCGAAAACCTTTATTGAAAGTCATATTTCTGTGGTTATAGTAGTACAACTGGCGTGATGACTTACCAGTGATAAGCATACCAGACATTTGAGACGGCTGCCACTTTTGGACCTGGAAACTTTGATAGTGGATGAAAATAGAGGAGATAAAGGCACCGTGCTGCGGCGTAGAAAGATATCTATGGTGTGATTAGATGAGGCTGTGTGATACGAAGTATTCGAGCTTGTGACCTACACAGCCAAAGGCAATTGTTGCGTGTATCTGCAGTGAAACCTCGTCGGACAAGACCATCCACTGTATCATCTTTGCGAATTTCTTACAGTCTGTACTAGATAAACACAATGGGATTGTCCAAGAGTAATAAATTGTTCAGGACTAGGCTCAAGTGCCACTGTTATTAGTCCTGAATTTATGACCGAAACATGTAGTAATGAAATTGAAGCCACTAGATATTGCATGCTTTAAATGAACGTATTGTCAGGGTTTGAGGCAGTTTTAACTTACGAGGCAATGATGTTAAATCACCATCAACCAAATGAGCTCATAAGACGCAGCAGATTCTTTGCGTACGAAGGATATACTTTGACAACAGATTGATTGTTGAGTATCTTGCTTCCTGCTTTGCTACTTTGCACTCGTCGACAATTCCCGAATTCTTTATCATTGGAGTTTAGTAGTTGGCTGTCGAGCAAGTTTCCGAAATTTGTAGCGCTGTTGGTCAGCTTATGCTCAGCTCTGATGTTGGCTAACAAGCGGGGAAATGCCTTAGGCTGAAAATCCTTCAGGGCTGAGAGTCAATTGTACTCATCTTTTAGCCTTGAAGCTAGCCTTAAAGCTGTTGCTTAGTCTTTGCCAATTCATTTGAGGTTAAAGATAGGACTATGGGTGATGTCGAAGGATACAATGTTGATTGCTGTGTGATGGACTGAGCCGCAGATTGTTGAGGACTTATATGCAAGCGTTGACCATGCACTTAACCAGGCAAAGCTAGCATATATTATACATGACATAGGGAAATGGACTAATTTGACACAGCAATTGATTGTAATGATCATTCCGCAAGATTTGATATCATAATATGCTCGAAAGTAGGAATAGGAAAGCTCACAGACGTTGGAAGCGCGATGACTCATCATTGAGGGGTGAGTAAATTTTGATTTGTCTTTTTAGGTCAGTTGCAAGATTTGTACATCGTGCCTTGACCTTTGGATAAGATTGCTGACCGTGAATATCGAATTCATCCAGAAAATGGTGTAAGCGCCTGTTTATCATGGGTTCATGTAGGGCGAGCTGTCTCGAGTGAGGAGAGGTTCTCTACACCGACCATATAGATGTACACCGCTCTTGAGAGTCTAGTCTGACAGGTCGTACGCCACTATAAAGCGAGAGTGGGCGACAAAAGGAGAATACCAGACTATCATTTCAACCAATTTCCTTCAAATCTTTGTATGGTTTGTCCTTTTGAGATTGATATATTTCCATATACTCATCAGCTTCGAACCTGTACACTGGAAGTTCATTTTTGGTACAACATTAGCAAAATACCCAAGAAGTTCAAAAAGAGGCTCGCTTAAGTCTTGGCCTACCCCTGTCTCAAAAAGTATCCACAATAATATTGATATGCATGTAATCAGTACTTGGCACAGACATTTGTCACCGCTCCTCGATCCCAAGGTCAGCAACACAAGTATCCAACCCGGACCAAGCGTCGTTCGTAGAACATACCCGACGATCCACCTGTTCTGAGCGGATATTCCTCCCGTACATCCCTAACTGATAGGGCAATGGACTCCATAAAATATGAGCTCTCTCAAGTACCACGAGAACTGTCTACATGATGTAAAGGCAGTCAATTAGATCTATCTGGAGAGATCTGAACTTGGCAGCGCACCGTTTAGCCCCTTTAGTCGACGTTCTCGAGGGTAATGACACATGTAAAGAGGAGAACACGCAGAGTGACACGATGGTAAAGGCGCTTCTCTGTGAAAAAGACTGACAGTGAGGGGTGGAGGATTAATCACTGCAGACGCAGGAGGGGTGGCATTTTAGGTATGTGGTTGCCATGGCATTGTTTCATATGACGGGGGCTGCTGGTGTGTGCTAATAGACGTAGGGGTGATCCTGATGATGGGAAATGCTCTTGATGCGCCGACATGCGCGGGTTGAGGGGGATGTAACCTGCTGGTGTTATATGAGCTTCATTGTGTGAAGTGGGGAGGAGGACGAGCGGAAAGGGCTAAGGGGGGAATGGTGGCAAGGGATCAATAGATAGCGGTCTTTCTTTCGTACCAACTGACGCACACTCGTTTTTACATAGCTTAGCAGCTGCGTATTTCGAGATAGAGTAAACGAATACGAAGAAGCTATTGGGAGAGACGCTCTTGGCCCATAAATCCCCTAAGCCATCGCCAAGAATCTCGTGAATCAGAGCTTTTGCACGGTTCTAGGGTATGAGACTCGAAATGTATGTAGACTTGAAAGGTGTACACGCCTAGAGGGTGTACAAGATCAAAAAGTGGAGGGCTTTGGATGGTGTGCAAGATTAAAGGTATGGAAGCTTAGAATATATGCACAGATTGTAGTCGCGAATGTCTCGAGGCCAGTATTTGTAAAATTAGGCGTTGCTGGTAGAAAATGTCAAGTCAAGGGATAAGACTTTTTTCACTTGGGAATCATATTGGTATACTATTAGCCTAGAATCGGGAAGAAAGCTGTCCATTCTAACCTAGCGAAGACCCCAACAGGCTCATGCCTAAGGCTCAAGAAAGCCTCTAGGATCAGATAGATGCTTGAAGCCGACACTGCAATTGCCAGCGCGACGGACGTTAAAGTCAAGAATTTGACAGTCACCTCTGCGATGAATTTCAACTTTGAATCGCGTCGAAGATTGGGTCCGAGAACAGCGTAATTCATATACACGACCAACCCCATTGCCCAGACCCATCCACATAAAGTAAAGCAAGATACTTTCCAAAGGAGCAGCTCAAGTTGAGTAGGAAAATTGAATGTCCAAGCCGACAAGTGAACGCCACCATGAAGTGTGAGAAACGCGCCCATCCAACGGAGAGTGGGATACTCCATCGTCTCGAAATACACCTTCATATCAACGAGATTCCAGAAAGTCATATCTAGATTGAGCCCTCTGTTCACCACTGGGTTGAACCTGGACAAAAATCGATCCCAATCCACCCACCCAATTCTTTCGTCAGGCGTGAGATCGAAGCTCCGGTCTCTCTCCAAGACCTTCCTCTCACTTTCGGCCAGACGCCACCTCAGAGCATCCTTTGCAGATACCTCATACGACATTCGTGCGGATGGGTGTATTCCAACGCCAGAATTGAAGCACTCTCCTGGTTGCATTATACCGATTATTGTGACATCTTTAGGTACCTTGTGCACTTGTTTTGTGACTACCCCCAGAGGCTCACTCATTGTCATAATAGACGGCCTTTCAATCGTGAGATCTTTGCTAGAAGCGTCACTATTCGTGTTTTCATACGAATATTCACGGCTATGATTATTCGAACTCGGGGCTGGTGCTCCTGATAGCCTATGATTACCAGAGATATCCAGATTTTCGGATGAAGGACGTCTGAGCGAAGCATTAGTTTGAAGACTTGATATTGGTCCCTTGCTTCCGGGATTTTCTGCTGAGTGACAATCAGGTGACTTGAGCTCACTGTTTCTCGTGGGTAAGTAAGTAGCGATGTGATTTGACTCGGGGCGATCTAGCCACAGACCCCATGAGCGACGTCTTCCAATTCCTGAAATGTCGCTCACCATAAACATCAGGGCGATACAGCCTTTGAAATTGCTGTCATTCACAACGATGGGTGATTCAAGGTTGAAAGGCTTAGCGTGCCATAGAAGTCGCAGGCACAAAGCAAAGCCAATATTGACGCAAGTGTTCAGCTCTAACAAAGCAATAGGAAGGCCTGCCGCTCGTCGTCCTATGCATTCGAGCACCAGCCAGAATGCCTGAAAGATGGCAATGCCGTTACCCAAATAGTCGAAATGATCCAATTCTTGTATACGTTTGTCAGGAATAAAAGGCAGATGACCACGTTTTGATAGTTCAGTGACACCGTTGGCGGTTAATGTGACTCTACGCACACTATCATGAATTTCGCTGACGTCGACAGCAAGACCTCCCATCAAGACAAAGTGGCAAAACAATAGGGTAGGTCGCGGCTTTGCAGTCTCTGCTTCACCCTCCTCGCCATCATTGGATAGGCTGGGAGCTTTGGGAGCTTCAGGAGCTTTTTGTCCTTCGTTGTTGACTTCGGTCTCTCTGGATGGTTCTTTTGATTTGTCTTGCGCTATATTTTTGTCGCGGTCAGGTTTCTGACTCTCGTCGTCCTGACTTTCGTCGTCGTTCTAGTCGTGATCAGTTACATAAGACAATACAGAGACCGGCATCAGGATAAGATATGAAGCAAAGTCTCACTCTCAAAATTTCTTCTAGGCGCGTCCTCAATCGCCTTGCCTTACGATTTTGACTATACGCCAAATAAACAATCAACTCCGGCACAAGGATTGTGAGCAGCATCCATTTCGCCTTCCGCAAGATTCGCGTCAACCTCGAGTCCTCGTATTCCGGTACGTTTAGCGGAAAGACAGTATACGAGCACGTGAACAGCGCTGCCAGGCAGCTGTAGAGAATCTCCCAGCTCGATCTCGTTGGGCTTGGTGCCACCCAAGATTGGACTGTGTCATGGTACAATGCTGTGTGGTTGCCGATGGGGAGATTAGAAGTTTGGTCAAGGTGTTCAATCGGTGCGCTCGTGACCTGGCTCGAGCGTATCCACAAGTAAAAGAGCCAAAGGAACAGCATGGCATCCGTGCGACGAGATTGATGTTGGATGTAAATAGAGAAGATGAGAGTATAGAAGAACAGGAAGGAGACGCCATCAGGCAACAAAGTGCTCCAGCCTTATACGTCCAGGTTCTTTATCAAGTACATGCAAGTCAGCCGCAATGTGGGGCTTGCTGCCACGACTTGGTGGGTTGCATCCCTTTACGGTTGGCTATCGCAGCCAGCATACCCGAGATGCCATAAGTGTAGCGTAGGCAATACACCAACCTATTGAGCGAGCTTAAACCAGGTCGATCCTCCATCTCGAAAGCGAGGCTTGGCTTTATCGTACAGAATTATAATCCATACCGTTTTGAGAAAGAGATAGATCCTAAGTAGAGGCTGCTCCAACCAACGGCATTTCATTCGGCGGGCGCGCCTACTGAGTCAGCATCAAGGGGCGACTGACTTCCGTCATGTAGTTGGCGCCCAAGCAGCCACCCTCCACTCCGACCTCCTATTTTGCCGACGACTCTGACATTGCTGATGCAGACTTTAGGATCAACACCCTTGATCATATCCACCACCGTCAGGGCGGCACCCATGACCCCCGTCAGCGCCTCCATTTCCACGCCAGTTTTGGCGGTCGTCTTGACCTCGACTGCAATCCTGACGCCCCCACAAGGTTCGATAGGTTGATCAATCAAACTTCTTGCCCATAACTTCTTCTCCACGTCATCTTCGACTTTGTTCTCCGTCGAACTCTTTTCTCGCGTAGATGACTTTTCTTGCGCTGATCCATCTAGCAAATCCCGTGACTTCTTAGCAGGATCACTGCCCTTAGCGAGCTCAACTCTGACATCCACACCTTCAATGGGAAGACCTGCGTGAGCGAGGGGAATGAGGCTGGCAGTGTTCTTGACGGCTTGAATGCCAGCAACGCGTGCGACGGCAAGTACGTCACCCTTCTTCAACGCAGATTTACGGACTAGGTAATAGGTTGAAGGTATACAAAATCGTACGTAGCCAATGGCGAGAGCGACACGGTGCGTGATGTCCTTTGTACTTACATCCACCATGCGAGCTTCACCACCAGAGTTGAGGTGAGGAAGCTTCTGTTGAGCTCCTGGTATCCGACGAACATGCAAGGCTCTTAGTGAAGACGGCGAATCGAGACCTCGTGAGCCTAGAAGATACGGCCCGAGTGGCGGTGCTATGAAGGGTCTAGCACGACCATGAAGACTCCTCTCGTAGAATTTACTTGAGGAAAAGCGCGTGCGTTCATCTAGCCCATGTATGTCAGCATCTGTTACGCAGCAAAGAACACGTCAAGCTTTCTAATCTCGTGCACATGAAATTCACCACACCAACGCAACTATAAAGGGATGGTGAAAAGAACAGACCTACCCACCGATCAAGATCATAGGTCGGTTCTTCATATTCTCCAGCTCGCCCATACCAGCATGCTTTTCTTTCTTCCTCTTCACGGCCATCCCAATGACCTCGAGCAACTCCCTCTCTGTCTCGCCGTAACCCAAAGGTCCAGCGAACCCAGGCGAGCTTTGACTACGATCCATCTCCACTCTCTTCAGCGCCTCCATAGCCTCCTCGTCAATCGGCCTCCCATCATTCCCTTTCCTCAAAACATCCCTCAAGCTGACCTCTTTATTCCCAAACAAACACACCTTCAAGTTCCCATCACTCGTAATCCTCAACCGATTACACGTCCCACAAAAGTTATCCGTCATACTCGTGATAAAGCCAAACCTGCCCACAAATCCCGGCACCTCATAAGTCTTACTTGTATCATTCTTCTCATCCCTCACCTTCCTCACGCCCGGAAACTTCTCCCCAATCACCTCCAACATCTCTTTATACCCCAGCACCTTCCGTCGCTCCCACTTATTCCCCTCAAAAGGCATATACTCAATAAAACGAACCTCGATATCTTTCTCCCTCCCCATCTCCACAAACTTCAAGATCTCCCTCTCATTCACCCCCCTCATGACCACACAATTAATCTTCAACTTTCCGCTCCACCCCAACCTCTTCATCTCCAACATCCTCTCCACCGTCCCCATCACAGCCTCAAACCCCTTCCTCCTCGTCATAACCTGGAACATATACGGATCCAACGTATCCAAGCTCAGATTCACCCCCGTCAACCCCGCCTCCACCATTGCGTCCAACTTCCTCTTCAGCGCGACCCCATTGGTAGTAATACAAAGCTCCCTCAACCCTTTGCCCCCACCCCCCTCCCCGTCCCCGACCCTAAGTTTCCCAATCTCCTGCATCAACCCAACAATATCCCCCCTCACAGTCGGCTCACCCCCCGTCAAGCGTATCTTCCTCACACCCTCCGCCACAAACAGCTGCGACAGATAGACGATCTCTGGCGTAGTGAGCAAGTGCGCGGGCGGAGACAGCGGGACCCCAGCCTCGGGCATGCAGTATGTGCATCGGAGGTTGCAGCGTTCGGTGACGCTGATGCGGAGGTAGTCGTGTTGGCGGGCGAAGGTGTCGGTTAGGAAGGCGGAGAAGGGTTTTGTTTCTTGGGGTTTGAGTTTGCGGTTGGGGGAGGGGGATGTGGAGGGATGAGGACGGGAAGGAGTAGGGGGGAGGGGAGGGGTGGGAGATGATGGTGGCGGCGGATGAGGTAGGTCATGGTATGGTAAAGGGTCGCGGATGCTTGCTGCTGATGCTGCAGTGCGTTTTTGATAGAGGCGGGCGGCTGCTATGGCATTGCGGGATGGGGAGAATGAGGTGCGTAGTAGGGGCTCCATGGTGAGCAGTGTGCGTGAGGAGGGGAAGAGAGTATGGCATTTGGCATATAGATATGGTAGTCATTGATGGTTTTTGATTGGTAGCGGATGCTATGTCATCTTGGTTTCGTTGTCTGAGGTGCTCAAGTCCGAGTGCGGACGGCAGCCTCCGAGCGGCAGAGGTCTCCGCAATTGAGTGTCCTTTCCGAAGGTGCGAAGTTTTGTGCATTTAGGAGTAAGTGACGAGTGGTACCTATAGTAGGCAGAGCATGATGGGTCAAGCAAGGTAGGGCACACATCATTTATCTTCGGAATATACTAAGGTCACAATGTCTACAAGAGGATTTTCGTCCGGCCATGACACACCGGATAGCACCAAAATTGATCTGGCATGACATTTGCAAATTTTGATGGCGGCCATTCACATGCCTGATCTATCATGTGGTAAGAACTCCTTTGATACAAAATCAGACCTTCATTTCAGACAGAGTATGTTTCCAAACAATCAGGTATGGTGTGATACCATCCTCGCGGTAGTTCAAGAAGCAAACCCTGAAGCAACTTCTGTCAGCCGAGCTATATGGAGCAAATCTTCATGTGCAAGACTTACATTCCATCGGGATCCATGGATTCTCCGGTAAAAAATTCCAAGTCCTTGAAATTTGGCGACAAGTGTTTTGTGAAATAGCCCTGTATGCCCTTTTGGAGGTCTTTGATCTCATCCTCACTTTTGCCTTTTGCTGTCCATTGGTCTTTGGCTTTCTTCATGAACCCTAGGCAGAATTGGTATCAGCACAGCGCTTTCGTTTCCTTGTTCTTATGGCGAAGCCTCACCCTTCAGTTGTCCTGCGAAACCCTTCTTGTCACCGAAAGGTATTGAAACTAGGCGAAAGGAATCGATGACATCGATGACTTGCTCAGCCCCTTCCTCGAGTGCATCAGCATCCTCGCCTTCAGCCGAAGGGTTTGCGCCAATATCGACGTTCACGCCCCCCTTTGTGATTCTCTTGCAGTCGATCTCATACACCACATTGTCGACATCTTTGAGGCCGTAACTATCGGAGATGATCTCGTCGCCAGTCACTAGATCCTGTTCAATACCATGTTAGCTCAAGAATTCCGGGATGGGAGGACTCGAAGGGCGCTCGTCCGTGAATACAGTAACACTCGCAGACTTTCGAACTGACCTTGTAGATAATCATGGCGGCGGTTGTGAATGAATGAATGAAGTTTCTGCGATGGACTGCTCTTCTCAGCAAAGAGAAAGCGACCTGAGGTCAAAAAAGATCTTGGTGGGATTGGTGGGGTATGGCTTACAGGTGGGCCGAGATCGAGAAACTCTATGCGGGAGCGGGGACTATTCCTCTTGGGGAACAAGCGGGCATCGGGTGGCAAACTGCTAAGTCAGCCTGAATGATCGAACGACTCAGCCGCTTCTTCATTCACCCTAATGCTTACTCTCACCCAAGCTTTTCTTTTCTCTCACTCTTTTGATCATTATCCAGCAGTATTGCCCTTCAAGAGCTTCTTCTTCTTTTTTCCAATTGACCAGCAGTCAATATCGTAACGGTCTGATCAGTTCCGTCCGCATCCGGCCGTGGAGGCCAAACCATAGCTCACGCGATACTCGCGGCTGTGCTGATCCTCTCCTCGATTTCAAAATGATGAATTACACAACGCCCACAAGTCACTCCGAACTTCCTCCTCTCCCAGCCTACACACTCACACCTCGACCTGCTCTCATTCCCTGGATTTCTGATAAGACTCTTACAGTTGTGTCCCCAATCATTGCATACTGGTTACTTTCTGGCTTCTTCCATTGGATAGATACAAAAGACTTCTTCCCGCAATATCGACTTCATACACCCGCTGAAATCTTGAAAAGAAACCGGGCCTCACGATGGGAGGTTTTCCGAGACGTTATCATACAGCAGGTGGTGCAGATGCTTACCGGAATGCTTCTGAATCTCACAGAGCCGGACGATTTCATCGGGAAAGACCAATACGACATTGCTGTGTGGGCTAGGCGTATAAGATTGGCTGAGCGAGCAATTCCAAATGTACTGTCTTGGATTGGAATCGACGCAATGCAATTGGGCAAGAATTTGGGTGCTGGTCATCCTATCTTAGCCGGCGCGTTGTCAGGGGGCCACTACGCCCATCTCCGAGTTGTGTCACCCCTCTCCAGTGGTATTAACGCAACAATCCCTACTTTCGCTCCTTGGGAGCTCCTCTGCGCAAAGACTTTGTATTGGCTCTTGATACCAGCCATTCAATTTACAGTCGCAATCATAATACTCGATACCTGGCAATATTTCCTCCACCGTGCTATGCACCACAACAAATATCTCTACACCACATTTCACTCACGGCATCATCGGCTCTACGTACCTTACGCCTACGGTGCCCTCTACAACCACCCGTTTGAGGGCTTCCTACTTGATACGCTGGGCGCTAGCATAGCATTCAAAGTTGCTGGAATGACGACAAGACAAGGCGGTCTGTTTTTCTCTGGCTCTACGTTCAAGACCGTAGACGATCACTGCGGGTACGCTCTGCCCTGGGATCCGTTACAGCACATCACAGGAAACAATGCTGGCTATCACGATGTGCACCATCAGAGTTGGGGTATCAAGACCAATTTCAGTCAGCCATTCTTCACTTTCTGGGACCACATTTTGGGAACCAAGTGGGTCGGAGGTGACGTCAGCGCCCGATATGAGAAGAGCAGAATCGCTGCCCAAAAAGCTATGGATACAGATCAAACTAAACCTGTGACTGGCTCAGATCCCAAATTAAGCAAGTTGCAAGCGATTGAACCGTATCAGCATGAAATGAGAAACGCGAAGGACTTATCCTCAGTGTCGATCAACGAGCAGCAGCCTCGGCCACCAAGTGGCAAAGCTGAGTTCCAAGCAGCTGGATCGCGACAACAGATTTTGGATGATCAGCGTGACGGCGGTCGCGGTGTTCTAGTAGAGGAAGCGAGAGAGGAAAGGGAAGCACAGACACATGCTAAACAGAGCTTGAGGAGGAGAGCGACTAGCTCATCATTCGCAACTGACAGTCTTAAAGGCCTGAGTCAGAAGCTGACCGGTGGAACCTGCATGACTGGCATGGGAAGTCAGTAGGACTTGAGATGCTGCATCAAAAACAGCTGTACTATATACACTCGCTTGGGATTACGTCCTTGATCGTTAATGGTTCTCACCATATCGTTGTACATACCAGCTAATTCATGGATATTTAATGACCTCTTTAATTCATTTAGTGAAAGCGCCCAAAGGAATTCAGCAAGCTCTTGCTCTTCAAACCGGACGCTCAGGGTAATCATTCTAGATATCTATGGATTGGGTATGCAAGGGTATATACAAGTATCTCTTGCCGTGACTGCTCATCCGGCTGGTTCAACTTCTTGCGGTATAGGCGGCTGATCTAGGTTCATCAAACAGCTCTCTTTCCACGAGCGCGGAGTGAACTTGTCCACGATAGACTTGAACGCTTCTAGAGTGCAAAACGTCTCATCACCATCCAAATGATTTCCTTGAGGCCTGCAACCCGGAATTGTGACTGGGCGATCATTGTATCTGATCCGCACAAAATATCCCTTCAGCCTTTCCTTCTCAGCAATAGTCATTTCTGCTGTGGGCTTCCTTGCAATCCCCTCAGTCGTAAGCTTCTTGCGTCCAAAGAGCGATGAGAAGAAACCTCCCTTGCTTTCCATCTGGTCTCCAGGTTTTGTCGCTTTGACGGGAATATCCATCTTACTCCCCTCGCTTGCTTTCCCAACGTCCCTGAACAGCTCGAACGCAACATGTGAAGTGTACGGTGGCCACTTCTCATTGTCAAAGGCACCAACACTCGCAAGCAACGCAGCGAGTGTAGTATCATGGCATCCTGACAGTCCAAACTTGAGGCTCCTCTCCCCGCCTCTACCAACACCCATCTCCCCATCCTTCCCACCAACCTCCAACAACCCATCACTACCACTCCGCTCCACACTCCCCACCATCCTCGTAACAATATCCCCCGCCAATGGCCCAATCCCCAACAACCTATATTCATGACTCTCCTTAAACCCCGCAAACCACTCCTCGCACCCAATCCTATCCACAATATCCCTCGCCCTTGCATCATAAAATTCCTTTGGCAGCCTCACCTCCTCCCCATGCGCCAGCGTCGAATTCACCGTATCCATAATCCCACTCAACCGCGGATGCCCATCAACTCTCACCTCCTTCCCCTCCCCCTCAGGCATCCACTTCCCAATCTTGCCCGTCAAATACTTCAGATCCTCACTCCCATTCCACCGCTCCGCGGCGCGGTTCCAGAACGCGTTCATCAGCTGCCCATACCGCTTACACGCATTATCATTCGGAAAAATCGTCTCGTCCTGCACCGTCCTCGTCACGATCGTGGGCGGCGGCATGCCCGCCGCCCTCGCCCCCAGCGGATACATGCCAACGAAACTCTGCTGCACGCTCTCCAGCGCTCTGGGCAGCGGGCTCGCGCGCAAGTAAAACATATCCGCATCCCCGATCATGGTGGGCATGAAGCCCAATTGGTCTACGTAAAGCCTTCGAAACCTTTCTCCCAGCGCGAGCGTCGTTTCTCGCCCCTTGTCCGTCAGTTCGCCCATGTTGCAGATGCCGTCGATTTCGCCGCGCGGGCCGGACGCGAGCACGGAGGCGTCGTTGGCGCCGAAGGTTTCGAGACGCCGTCGCCATTGGAGTTGGGACCAGGATGTGTTGGAGGTGGAGGTCATGATGGCTGAGGTGAGCTGTTTGGCGGCTGTGCAGTAGGGCCAGTAGGGCGGGAGACCGGCGTTTTGAAAACGGGGGAGACGGGGGAGCGTTCACCATGGCGGAGGAGCTGGGAGGGAGGAGATTAGTCGGGAGTTTCTTTTGTAGGGACTTTAAGAGTGATACTGATGAGGCATGATCATTGCCTGTTCACACGACGAAATTTCCAGATTTATTTTACTTTGAATAGAAAGAAAAGTTTATAATTTGCGTTTGCGTTTGATATAATGGGCCGTAAATGAGTTGTTTGAAGAATCAAAAGTTGCTAAAACCTTTACTAGAAGGGAAAACGGAGAAAGTGGTGGCTGACTGGTGTTTGAGACGTGTTTACTTACAACTTGGACCAGCTGAAGCTTCAATCGTTTTGGATAGAGACGGTCGAGCTCTTCTAGGGTGTATGGTGGACGCGGAACAAGCGTCGTCATGATGATTGTACAATGTCTATCATTGCCTGGTAGTCACTTCTCTCTGAGGAACAAGAATAATGCAAAGTGCGTCGGTAAAAAGACTTAGGAATAATGTCTATCCAATTGAGGTAATTGCTGAGGCGGAGGATGACTCAAAGCTTTATAAGTCTACGACTGAAAGAAAGTAAGAAGTAAGGTGAGTGAGAAGGTGCTTACAAGATCGTGAGGTGCCGTTTTCAGTGAATATTATTGTCCCACCTGATGCACGGTACTTGCGTAAAACGCGTGCCGATTATGCACGTGGCCCGTTTCGGACAGGACATCGCGGCTGCCAACTTAATTCCGACATTTTGCACTTATAAAGAAGCTCAATGTACGATCAGATGAGCTCGATCACTTCATGAACGTGCCATTCGTTTGTCACAGATGTTGTCGCCGCTTTCTAACGCGTCTACCTGGGAGACGTTCTTACTCAATTCCTGTACTTGCTGAAAGAGCGGAAAGCCAAGATGAAGAACGAATTAAGAAGGCATTTGGCTCATTTGGAGCCCTCGGATGGGTCGAAACGAGCCGAACGAGGACGAAAGCTGGAGAGCGCACTTATAATGACCGTCTCGGTCAGCAGCAAGAAGCCAGGAAAGAGGACAAGGCTCTAGAATCACTCTTCGATTCTGGACGAACTCAAGTCAAGGAGCCTAGAGAGGGAGAAATTGGAAGAAAGGTCAAAGATGCAGACTAAGTCTACACGGAAGCAAGAAGACCGCTCTACAGCCCGTTACTCAAGAACCCCACTAGCAAAGTCATCCAAACCGTCAACTGGGTATCAAGTTGCAAAAGACGAAGAAAAGCGAAGGGACTCTCAGAGGTCGTTAGAGTCTGGCTCAGATGACGATAAGGCATGTGACGCTATGATGGATGAGCTCTCAAAGCTTAATTCTCTTCGCAAGAAAAATAAGCTACCTTTCGAAACAATATGGACTTCGGTCCTCGGCATTATTGAATCTGAAACCTGGAGACAACTTGCGGCTTCTAAAAATTTGAAAGAGCATAAGGGTGACCGTATTTTTCTCGGGGTTCTATTGGAGATAGCTAAGAGAGGGTACATAATGGTCGACGAAAAGAAGATTACCGCGAAAGATGTGATCATCATTTACAGGAAGCATGCTGCATTCAAGCCCTGGTGGCCCGTGATCTTGTGGATGCAGTTGAGGTCTCTGGTAGAAACGCCGACGCTAGGCCTCTCAACACCTCCTACACAGGTTGCATTTGCAGAGAAGCTATCTGGTCTCATAAAGATATGGGCTTTATATTTCGAATCGTACAGGTCAAAATCGTCCTATTGGGACAGATATATGTCTGGAACAGGCCAAATATTTGAGCAGGAGATCGAGAGAGTGTCAGAAGCTGGATTGAAGCCAGTGGAAGTCTCAGAAGAGTTTGAGAATCTACCATTGGCATTGGGTGCCAGATTTGGGCAATTGTTTGGCTTCGGGAAAAACAAGCCTCGGTTCCAACCAATAGCATTGGTTGCCATATTCTCGCTGCATTTTCTCGAACTACACATGGATAAGCTGGAGAACGATCAAGTCATCTTGGATGCCGCATTGACGCTAAGAAACAGCTTCCGTATTCTCGAGAAAAACTCAGCGTGGGATTATGAGAGTGTTCGTCATCATTTGAGGGGAGTAGGCACCTCAAGACAGGATCTTGAAGCTGCAAAGGCAGAATGGTTGGGATTATCGGCACAGGGTAGCAGAAATTCTCCAATGTCAAATGTAGCTCGACGTTCCCCGCGAGTTTATTTCTGGACAGGACACAACATAGACAGGTGGTTCGCTAGGGCAAACCGTCTAAGCTCTACAGAGCCACCAGGCATTAAAGATGTCATTCGTTTCTGGCATTTCTCTAAGGACAAGCTAGAAAAGGAGCAACTTGAAGATCCTGAGATACGAGATAAGATTTTTGCTCGCCTCTTCAAATTATTTTTCGAAGTCAATCGCAATGACGAGGCTATTGAAGTCTGGAATTACATGCTGTCAAGTGGTGTACGGCCCACTAAGATACACTGGACCGCAATGCTGGCAGGATGTGGGCGTGTACGAGATCTGGAATCCATGCAGGGTATTTGGTCGAACATGCTGAATTCCAAGTTTGAGCCGGATAATGAGACTTGGACCGCGTATATTCACGGTATTGTCAGAGCAGGGCAGTCTCAACAAGGTCTAGCCCTCTTAGAACAATTAAGTCACGACTGGAGGTCAAAGATAAAATCAATCCAGCCTTCCCTAGGCCCAGTACACGGAGCTATGTCTGCCATTCACACTTTGAATCGGGGAAGGAACAGCATCATCGACTTCCACAAACTCGTCCTGAATTGGGCTCGTTCTCAAGGTCTCCAACCGGAAACATTCACGTATAACATCATGCTGAAAACCATCAATCTATCCGCTACCACCGATGAGCTCCAAAGCCACCTCAAGGCGATGGCGGAGGATAACTGCAAACCTGACATAATCACCTACACTCTCATCCTCAAAGGCCTCGTCGGCTCCTACAAATCTCCCTTTTTCTCCCTCAGCGAGAAAGATCAAGTCGCAGCCATCAATTCCGTCCTCCAAAGTCTCTCTACCAACAACATGTACCCCTCCCCTCACACCTATTCCACCCTCCTCTTCGGCCTTCTCGACTCCCGTGAACACCCCCCAGCATTTCCGCCGCCCGTCTTGTGTTATCGCACATGGACACCGCCAACATCGAGGCGTCCGCCCACATTCACACCATCCTCCTAACGCACTATTTCAAAGGCATCCCTCCCGACATCCCCAGCATCGACGCCCATATCAAACTCGCCACCCGCAACCCCCAACGCCGCAAACGGCTCGGCCCTGTCTTCTGGAACCGCGTCATCACTGGTTTCGCGGAGTGCGACGAGTGGGAGAAGGCGCTGCAGTATCTGCGGCACAGACCGCTGGAGAATAAGAATGACGGGTGGATGACTTTGTGGAAGGTGTTGCAGGCGCTTGGACGGGCGAAGGAGTGGGGACTTTGCGATGAGGTGGTCGAGGGCGTGGAGAGCGGGAGGTTGATGAAGCATGGGAGGATGAAGGCTGATGAGCTGGGGTATAGGGCGTTTATGGGTGAGGTGGAGGATTTGAGGAGACAGGGGTTGATTGAGGGGAAGAACGGCGCGGATGAGAAATCGGGAAGCTTTAGTAGAGGGAATTTTAACAGGGCGTTGTGAAGACGGCCCTGATACCTTTTGTGGGGAACAAGGGATGAGGATGGCCTTTGGAAAACGGTGCCCCAGAGCTATCTCTAGACAACTCAAAAGATTTGTTCTTCTGTAGTGGGGGACCTACGTTTACTCTGGATCAGAAATAGACGTATGATCCAAAAAATAGAGTCGATCTCTCCTCGCTCTAGAAGAAGAGCCTGAGATTACCAGATTTTGAATCGAAGCACAAAATCCCAAGCCAACCATCCATGTGCTCAATCATCCTACAGCCCCCCCCCTCCCCAAAACAAAGTCACCACGACGCTCTCAACCTCCATTCACCATACCATCACGCCACCCCTCGGAGCATGGTATCCCTAACTGCATCCGTTATATCGCTCTTTTACCCACTTACCCACTTACCTACTTCCCATCCCTTGAGATCTTCCATCACACTCCCCTCAAGGATTATAAGTAAGCCCCGTCACTTCAACATCAATCGCTGCTCCGAACACCTGGAGAGAGAGAGGCCGCGCGATCTATTTATTTACCATAAAGCCGTCTATCAAGCAGAGGAGTGTCATGTAGGAGTTGGCAATGATGGCTTGAAGATTGTGGAGAAGGGATGGGAGGGAGAACGACGGAGTGTGAGACACCCTAATACTGTCGTCATCGCCGTCTTCGTCATTCGGGATCCAAATATGCAACAGTCCAGGCCATTTCTTGAGCCGACAAATTCTGCTGAAAATTACAAGAGCGATATTCAGACCATCTTGCTGAAGATGCCTCAATGCTATTCAAGGATCCTCACCTTTTCACTCCCTTGTAACCTCCTGTCTTTACTCGCCCTCGACCGGAGCGTGAGCTTATCCAGGAAATCCCCCAGTCTCCGTTGAATCTTGGTGAGCTCCTGACTTCCGGCCCTGACTGGTGTTTCGGGGCTAGAACTATCTAAAGGTCCTTGCTTAGGAGCATCGACATTGCCCTTGGCCTTGTGCATCTTCACCTGGTCTTCAAGGTTGCCATACCGCTCTTCTCCAAGCTTGAGTAGCTGGGAGCTTTTGTCCCACCATTCCCCTTCGCGAGCAGTGCCGGTAAGGAGTAATGTGAGACCTGTATGATATGTGCGAATGATCTCTGGTTCTATTTTCACTAAGTCTTCGATGTTGCCATATAGTTTTTCCGCTTGAGCTATCTTTGGATTACTTTGGCGGAGCTTTTCCATTGCCTCTTTTTGGCCGGCATTGCCTAAGGCAAGGGCGTATTGAAACCATAGCATGATGGAAATGTTTGAGTCGGGATCGGGCACTTCAAGCTGATCACATCTCTGGGTGATCGATCGAAGGGCTTTTACAGCGTCTTGATACTTCCTGCGATGTTGTAGGCTTATGCTCCACTGTAGAATTAATAGAGCATATTGCAACAAGGACACTCCCTCCAGTTTGTCAGGCTGCACCAAACACTCGACTCGCTGGACCAAGACATCTATGACGCGATAGCGATGCAAGGAGGAAGCCGTGGCACAGAGCTGTACTGCTGCACCTAACGTGATATGAGAGGACGGCTCGAATGTTTGTATCGCTCGCTCGAAGGCTTTCGTATAGAGATGGAAGGCCTCTTCCGTCTTACCTTCCTTTCTCAACAGCTCCGCTCTTTTCTCTAGTCCAGTGTATTCATCAGAGTCATACGTGGTAAGGTCATCCTCTTTCGAGACCGAGGTTGTGTCTTTATTGGAAGACCCTTTAGATACTTGAGCCTCAAGCCTCAGGGTGGATTTGGGAGAAGCGCTAGGTTTCATCTCGATCCTGGTATGGGCGCCTTGGTTTATGAAGCCTAATGCCTCTTCTTCCCTGCCTATCATCTTCATGGGAAGAATCAAATCGTGATCGAGAGCTGGCTTGCAAGCAGGATTCAGATCATAGGCCTCCCATTTCTGTTTCATCCGCAAACCACAGTCCGCAGCTTCTTGCCAAAGGCACAACGAGGTTAGGATTGAAAGCTCCTCTAAGTCGAGAATAAAAAGTAGAGAGTGCTGCCCTTTCCATAACGTGGAAGTCAATTGGTAAGCATGGCGATTGAGCTGCAAGGCAGACCGCGAACAATCATTGAATTTCAGGTAGCTGATCAGTGTATGCAACAATAGACAAAAAGGCTCATTCGACATCTGCAACTCTTGCCCATGTTCACTCAGCTCCAGAGCGTGTGGTGCCAGAACCCGACGGATAGCCTTATTCGAGGAAGTTGGGTAGGGTGGAAGTTCGCGTACACACAGAGCTACATTGCAGCCTAAGTATTTGAGTCTTTCTTCAATGGAGATGCGTTGCGTTATCCATAACTGTACCATAGGATGAATCTGATAGTATGAATGTTGGTCCCTGTTAGATGTATCGATCAAAGCGAAGTCTGATAGCCGATCCAGTGCTTGTTTGAAACGGGTTTCGCTCAGATTGCTGATGTCAGGTAGTTTCCTTAGTATCCTTTCTGGAATGTCTGACCGAAAGTAAAACCCCATGTGATAAAGTAGTGTGATGGCTACTGTATCGAAGTTTGAGATATTGTCGAACGACATCTCCCATACCACTAGAACTGACTGTGGTGTGCCCTTTGGTATTGTGGCGTTTATCTGGAGCGAGCCGATCCTGGATTTGCGGTCTTTGAACTGGGATATATAACTGCTAAAGTCTATTGATCTTACTCTCATATTTGCGGCAGCTTGCGTGATCGCTAACGGTAGATGGCCCAAAAGCTCAAGAAGCTCGATAGCTTGGTTGTGAGCCTTGGGCCAGTCGGGATTAAGGCCTTCGATGATTGATTTTCGGAGTAATTGTACCGCCTCGTGCTGCTCCATAGCGTCCACGCGAAGGCTGTTCTCAAATGCTGCTAACTCACCTACCATCCGTTTGTCGCGCGAGGTCAGCAAGGTATGCCCACATGTAGGCAGGTAGTCTGTCAAACATATATCGTTCTCTTGTTTTTGGAAGAGATCAAAAGTATCTGCATTATCGATCACAAGAAACCAGTCCTTTGGTCTCCTCTCGAGGGCTTCGCGAGTTTGCTTGAGAACTTCGAGAGGACTAAGATCGTCGTAATCTGAGTTTTGAGAGCCATCAAGTATACCAAGAATCTTTCTGTAGTCCTCATAGAAAGTCTCTAATCGATCAGCTCTTACCCAAAACGCACTTCTGTGTTTCAAATCGGAGTGCGCCAGATGTAGTGCGATTTGTGATTTGCTGTTGCCGTCAGATACACTTCCCTCTTATTGTAGAAGAATTAAGGACTTGCCCTGCTCCTCCAATACCCCAGAGGATGAAGCGCTTCAAATGTGTCTCGGGAGAATTGAAGTAATTGTGTAAGGTTCTGATGATTACTTCGCGACGTACGAAATTCGGGTTTAACTCGACAGGGAGAAGAGAGGGTTTCGACATGACTTCTAGGAGCTTCAGCATACCCTATGTGACTCCTCGACGGACGAAAACCTGGCACTAACGCTGCCTATCAGGGTCGATGAGTACTGCAGCACAACGCTCTACAGCCATTGCTTTTTCGCTTCTCCCCAAATAAAACTTGGTCAGCTCACTCAGCCTCGGAAGCTCTTTCCAGTCGTCTAATTCAAATTGATCCATACCCTGCTCAACATTAAATCTGAAGAATCGATTCGATTTCAGCAACTCCCGCCCAATAGGATGTTTCGTAAAAGTTTCGACTAATTTTTCTGCATTTGTGAGCATCTTGACACTTCCAATCAAGAACTTGTCTAATCTCTTGGGTATCTCCGATGGTTGAGTCCATCCAGTCCCTAGACTCACTAAGCATCCAATCTCCTTCGCTGGCCAGATGCGCGTTGCTTCGTTGACAAGTTCGTTTACGGGACAGTTGATGTTGAGACCACCGTCGGTGAACTCAGTACGCGACCTAGCGAAAGTTACAGAGTCGAAGTACATCGGTGCCGCAGCTGTCGCAGAGCCCGCCTCCCAAACTGTACAATCGTAGTTTTCTTGGTCTGCTGCATTGCTGACATAATTGCGTATGAGCTCATACTGTGAGGTGACTTGGTTGCTCGCACAGACGAACCTGTACACGTCAGATTAACGGATATCTTTCAACGGCAGGGGCAGCTTTGAAGCATACATCCGACATCCGTGGGACCCTGAATCATTGAGGGCTGCCTCTTCTTCTTCACCGTAGCTCGCTAAAGTCTCTTTGATCGCTTCCTGAAGTCGAGATATGGAGTACACAGACTTGCTTCTCAATCCCTGCAACACGATACCACCATAAGATCGGTGACCAAAAACGGCTTGTGCAAGAACCTGGTAGGCATCTATACATTGGTCTACCGTGAGTCCTAAGCGGCCAAGCATGATTGCGATGAGCCCGCCGGTAGAAGTGCCGCCAATAAGATCAAAGTATTCGCATGGTTTTGGATCTTGAGCCAGCTCTAACTTGACCTTGACTGTCCGCATCAAACGTCTGAGGATGATGAGCGCTGTCAAACCTTTAATCCCTCCACCATCTATCGAAAGCAGTCGTAGACTTTGTGCTGAGTCCATAAACGCTGAATGATGGAAGATCTCGTTCATGCTGCTTGACCAGCGCGACCCTGATTAATGCCAGACGATGAGATTAAACAATAAAAAGTAAAGAAGGAACGAGAACTTTTGTGACGAGGCAGCATCAGTCCTGCCTGGCGCCTACCCAAACGTTTTGCAAACATTGTGGCTGATACAACCCCGAGCATTTCCAATACGTTTTCGCGTGAAAACGGGCACTTCGTCTGGGTAAGGTTCGTTCCAGTGGCCGGGGCAACGACACTGCCTCGTGGAATGCTCTCTCATGTTTACGCAAAGCCGTAGATCTCTGGTTCTGCAAACACTGTCAACATTCATTCAGGATAGATGATTATTGTGGTCCTATGCCGTACGCCCCCTACCTGAAGGACTGAGACGCTTTTCAGGACTGTTTCAACTCTGGCACTTATTCGAGGACTGACAATCACCAATCGTGCAGGTAGCCCCGTGGGGTCACAGCGGCTACAGGCTTTCAAGGGCCGCAGATGGCCAACTTCATCACCGATTCGAGTGGAAGAGACAGGCCTATTCCATTGACATGACTCGGGATAGCCTTGTGAACGTAAGGCTCGAGCCATTGAAGGCCCTACCTGTAGACCCTATCAATAATGGAGAGAAGCAGCTGCTCTGCATTATTATCCATGGACGAACGTCCAAGGGTCAGCTTAGCCGCTTTGGGGACTCTTCCGGGTACCTAGTGGTGGGGGGCCAAGCCCCCCCATGTTTTCGTGTCCGATCAACCAAAATGACTACCAGCAATTGGCCCTCACTGTAGATTATCTCGCCATTCGTTCATCCTGGATGACAGAGAGTGATATGCGAGAGCACAGAGTCATCCGAGGCGGGACATTGATGCCGCTGATCGTGGAGCGACGACTGCGACGAAACGAATATTCAAGACTTGGTATATAGCAAGAAATCTTCTTTGCTCGACTCTCATTTTTGTTGACATGTACAACATCGCTCTCATTATACCTCCGAGTATGTACAGCTCGCCTTCGTTCCTCATCTCTTTCTGTATATGCTCACGCGACGCTCTTTGTCCTCATATCGCTTCCTTTTCCGGCTTCACGCCTCCATTACTCTCTTCTTGTTTCGCCTTAGGTTCCACCTCATCGGTATACACTGGTCCGTCAGGACCATGTTCCGGATCTGGATTCGCAGTTTCATACTCCAGACTCTTGATCAATTTGAACAGCAGGACAGCGAAAATGGAGCCAGCCAGCGGTCCCACCCAATAGATCCATTGAGTGCCGCGAAATTTGTGGATTACAACAGCAGGACCGAAAGAGCGGGCGGGATTCAGAGAACCTCCAGTCCAGAAGACTCCTGTGTTTTGTAAGCGCGGATTCGGAGGATAAGAGAGTAAGCATGCCGAAAGCTGCTTGAGGTAGAGAGAGGAAGGAGGGAAAAATGGTAGGGCGCTACTCACCAACCAGCTCGCTCACGAACAACGAAATGCCAATCCCTACAGGCGCGATGAAATTTCCCCTATGCTTCTCCGCCGCCAACATAAAAATTGTGAATACGAGCTGCGCAGTGAGCAACATCTCGATGATGACAGCCTGCGCGATCGTAGTGCCGGAGCTCGGGAATGTGCTGACGTTCAAGTCGCCATGGAAAAGTACTTTGACGAGCCCGGCAGCCGCCATGCCACCGAGGATTTGTGTGATGAAGAGGAGGACGCCGCGGACCCAATTTATCGCGCCAATGAGGACCATGCCGACTGTGACCTGGATCCCGGACAACATATTAGCGGGAGACCTAATTCGCTGGGGCAGTTGCTCTAGAGGTCCATGAATGCGACTGGACATACAGCTGGGTTGAACAAACCGCCGCTAATGCGGAAAAACACCCAGGCATTTGCGGCGAGGGAGAAGCCGAACGAGAGGGAGATGTAAAGGAGTTGTGAGGGATTCTTCTGCTGTACGGTTGTGATGACTGTATTTCCCGTGTTAGTATTGGAGGAAATGTTTGCGACCTGAGTGCCTGCGAAAGCGAAGAACAGGAAGCTGATCGTGCCGACGAGCTCTCCGATTACCGCGACTGTGTGGCCACGCGTGGTCGGAGGGAGTTTTCGTAGTAGAGACCGCACAGGCGTGGCCGTTGATGTCGGTGCATCGGTGTTCATGGTGACTGGTGCTGCGAAAGCAGTTGCAACAATCTCCTCGATACGTAGGAATCAACGACTCGGAGCCTTTGCGCAGAAGCCTTGGAAGCATGCCGTTAATCATTTCGCGACTTGGTTGCAATGACGATATTGGAAGCCAATCCATCAGCGCCAGGACTAATTGGGAATTATAACAACGGTAGGGAAAGCTTGATATGGAGATTTTCCTCATGCAGACACAATTTCCAAACTTTTTGTCTGGATTTGATCCTCTTTCGGCAGAGCTAAAGGATCGTTCCCGTGGTCTGGTTATCTTCTGTGGTCTAGACCGTCAGCGATAAATGACGGCATGGGAGACGGCTGGCTTGTTCTTTACACGCCAGAGCGAAGCTTGCCGGTGAGGACTACACTTTCATCCACGCATCGTCCAACTCGGTCACGACGGTCGAAATTGAGATGCCAATATGTGTCATGATCGCAGAGCAAGTCCAGTATTAGGCAATTCAGACATTGGGATGGCTTGCATTGGATTGGAGAATGACATTTATACTAAGAAAACCTCCGTTTCTTCTTTTTCAAGGTGCTTTCGATATACCAATCTAGGATCTTTGGCCTGCATGTCGTTGGATTTGAAATGGAGGTCCTAGCACCCGATGACGCCGTTTCGACCTTTACAATTGACATCCATGCTCTAATTCGTCGATGACTGTATCCTGAAAAGCGATACTGAGTCTCGACTTAATCTCATCATCATAAGTGATTCCAAAATCTCCTGTGATACATTTCCGTACCACTTCGGCATATCTAGGGCCCATCTTTGCTGGAAGCTCCGCTGCAGCCAGTTGCTCGATCTTTCTCGGAATAGCGTCCAGACGGATGCCATGGCGCGTTTTTTCCAGCGCCTCGATGAGCTTCGGCATATATATTCTGTCAATGGTCATTTTGATGCCAATCTCAAGAAGAATGATACCGATCGCATAGAGATCATCCGTCTTCGTGAAAGGTCGGGAAGGCGTTTGCTGTCTCTGGGGATGTCGGTACAGATTCCTCTGCAGTTGGAGAGTCTTTGTGATACTCGAGAAGTCATTCTCTAGGCGCGCAACTTCAAAGCCACCCAGGTGAGCAACAATGCTATGCTCATTTGCAAGCTTCGGATTGGTCTCTTCACCAGGTTGGCTTGTGATCACAATGATGTTCTCTGGTCTTATATCTTTGTGCACCCAGCCCCAGCAATGAAGGTGCAAGATCGAGGAGCAGATATCTTTAGCAAGCTTAAATCGCTGTTGAAGGTTTGGTCGAAAGTCCTTCGAGTTTAGTCTTTCGTAGAGTGTACCTAGACTCTTGACCGAAAAGTCACTGATTGGATCTGGAACGCGAAAGAGGATCACATATTTGCCAGGCGTTGCCTTTCTCTGGTATCCAAGACACTCGAGTGTACAGGCAGCAGAGCTCGACGAAGCAAGGAGTGACATTGCATCTGTCGAGTCTATTACCAAATTTTGGAGCACTACTGTCAGCTTTTCTATTGTTTCTCTCGCTTTCAACTCGGCATTTCTGACTTCGACCACGCTCTTTGCTTCTTGGTCTTCTACCACGTAATCTCGTTCTTCAACTATGACCAGGAAAGGCTCGATTGATCCTTGCGGCACATACTTCTGAACCCGAGGGGCGACCAGTAGTGCATCCTCTTCTAGATGCCCAGCTAGCGGCTCCAAGTGTGGTTCTGTTGAGGAGATAACTTGTGTTCTGGTTTGCTTTGGCACCGAATGACCAATATTGACTTGCTTAAGCGATTGTATTTTCTTAAGATGCTCAAAGTCATCCATCTTGCCTGGATTGAGTACAACAAGCCACAGGAGTCTAACAAGTTTCTCGACACAGGACGAGGAAGCTTCAATTAGCTTATCGATCCTCGTGGCAGTCATTAGAGATGTGAATCGAGATGATTTCTCAATCTGTTTTACAAAATCTATAGACGGGACTTCTTGAAGATGCATCAAGCTCCCTTCAGCAACATATCCTTGATAAAGCTCTGTCATTTCCTGGTATAGGAGAACATGCCCCTCAAAGATATCGAGCGTATCCAAAATACTCTTCATCAAGTGGCTAGTGGAGTCTGGCCCAACAGTTGATGCTGACAATAAGTCTGCATTCAGGGAGCCATAAAGTCGACCCAGAAAATCGGATGCTCTCCCTATTGACATCATGGCACCTTCGCTCCCACTAAGCTCAGAATGGTGCAAGAATTCTGCAAGGGGGTTGAGAGTTTCACGGACACGCTCGATGACTTGCATTGCGATGATGCGATGGAACCCTGATCTGATCGTTGCTTGGCCGATCAAGATATTGTCCTTCAAAAGGGTCTTGAGGCGCTGATATACCTCGTCTCCACTTGAAAGCTTTGCGATTCTGGAGTGATTCTTGTCAATAGGAATCCTGGTCTCGTTCGCGGTATAGAGACAAGCAGAGTCCGCGTCGACCATCATCCTGCGTGGCCCTGTCCGCTCCCACGATTCTGGATCATCAGAGCGCGCTCTACTCGTTGGTGTTGTCTGCAGCTCAAAGCAAGTGATAATTTCCAATCTTTGAGAGACGTTTGGGAACTTTTCGTTGAGCTCACGCAGCAGCGTTGAGCTCTTCTCGAGATCCTTGATAAGTCCGTGCCGCTCCTTAAGCCTGGTCAGTTCTTCTAAAGACTGAACCTCAAGACCTCGATGCGGGGCGCCGAAGAATACAACAGAAGAGATGCGATTCATCAAGGGCTGAAATTTCGCCACCGCGGCATATTCTACGAGCATCTGATCATGGCAGCGTTAATGGAAGATTCGCTCGGACATAACAAGGTGGAACCCGCACCTGTTTGATTATTAAACAACCTAAGCTGTGTCCTACTAAGATGAGAGGTCTTGGTGTCTGCAATTTTGTGAGAAACAAATCAATGTTGGAGAATTGACACTGACGATCGCAGTTGACTGTAAGTATTCATGCAGGCCGTGTGTAAAGGCATCGGTATAGTCGATCAGTCTTGCGGTTGAAAGGCTTTTCTGCAATGTTGAAGAATAGCCATATATGTGTGTGCGGACATTAGAAAGGTCGGCAGGCAAGACATCTCGAAGCCACATTGAGCCATCGGGTATTTGCCAAGAGGCGAAAGCCTGGCCAGCTAAGCCTGTGACAGCAATCATACTATGTATCCGAAGAATCAGCCGGATATAGTTCTAAGATCCGAAAAGGTAATGTACTCAACAAAATCCTCGAGGATTGGTGCCGGACAAAGTGGAGTGAAGCCTTCGAAATCTTTGTCGAGCAGGTATTGTTTGCCATTTATCGAGACGGGCGACTCGAGAGAGGAGATGCGGATTTGCTCTTCCGGGATTGAGAGAGTGAAAACTTGAATGTCGGACTTACTGCCCCTTGAACGAGAAGCAGAAAACAGTATGCTACGGGCGATCCCTTCAAGACCGAGATTTTGTAAAAGACTCTGGGGCGTAAGCCCGGATGGAAGGCCTTCGATTCGGTAAGTCTTGAAGGGGACGTGAGGGGACGCCATATGCCTTCCGATTCTGACGGGTTGAACTCAGCTTTGTTGACTTGATCTTGCTCCTTGATCAATCCTAGAAAAGAGTCGCGAAGACAGTTGACTGGCAAAAGGACTGGCATTATATGATGGGATCACAAGGCTGATAAGGCTGATGCCCATGACGTCATTATGTTCTGTCTGCATGAGGTTGACTACATGCAGCGGTCTCTGCACTGTACTCAATAGCATTATGTGCATTGACGCCATCTCTCTAAACGCTCGATCAACGTCCAGTGCTGCTGCTTTAGAGTCAACGACCTTGCAAAATAGAAGCTCATTTGCTGGTCATGGATTCATTCTCTGTATACACATCTGAAAGCCCGCTTGTTGCCATCCAATAATGACTTTCCATAGATTAACATCCCTCAATCATCAAGGGTTCTGGCGTCTACTATATCAGCCCTTGAACGTGGAGAATTACTGCTTACTGATCTTTCTCATCTCATGTCGGAGCTCGGGCAGCTTGGTATCAATGGGCCAATGCTCTTTGATCTTGCTCGCAATAGCACCATGATCGCTTCTGGCGCTCAATTTGACGTTTTCCAGGACAGAGCTCGCGTTTACAAGCGCATCAAGGTTTCTGACTCTTCTGGTCTACTGTCCAAGGCGACCGAATTGCGATTCCATTACAGGACAATCCAACTCGAGCTTGCGTCTTTGTGCGACCCAGTCCGACGAAAAAGTCCGAATATAGTGCAAATACTCGGCTGGGGATATGACTATTTCAATGGTGATACGAGTTCGCTAATTCCGTTTCTGGAGGTCCAGACAGCACTCTGCTCTCTTGAGTCTTTTCTACCCGGTGATAAGATCGAGAGTGCCGGCCAAAAAGTCGCGGACATTCATCATCATATATGTCTGGACGTCGCAAATGGCCTACAAGCTGTTCATGCCTCTGGTCTAGCTCATGGGGACTTGAAGCCTTCGAATGTACTCATATATTTACAGAAGCACTCCGAGGTCCCTTTTATAGCGAAACTGAGTGATTTTGGTCAGTGTTTAGTGCTCAGAGACAGCGCCCAGACCTACGAAATGTATCGCGGTACTTCTGGTTGGCTCCCTCCGGAGATTGCGAGCACAGAAGGCCGCGAATCGCCATGTGAACCCCCCTCTTCGCGAAGTGTGACGCATATACATATGGACTGCTGGTAATGTCCGTATTTCTGAATTCTGGCGGTAATCTCGTACCCTCTATCAGCGAGACCCATGCGACGTTAATCAACGCATGTTGCTCCCGAGTTGAGGATCTGGTAATAGCTGGTGATCTGAAATTGAGGTTGAAAAGCCTCGCATTGAATGAGTTGGCTTCAATACCAGAGAATCGACGAGAAGTTTGCGCGGACCTTCTACAATGTAACGTTCGAAGTTACCATGATTGGTATGCACCTAAGCTCCCAAATATGCCTTCGCTAAAATACATAGGTCCTCATCTCGGCAGTACTTTCATGGACTTAAAGATGCTGCGAACGACTCGGAACTGCTTTCCGTGAACGAACCTTATCATGGTGATATGCATCAATCGTTGTTGGATGTTTTAGAGGGCCAATTCAAAGATCCGATCCTCTCCCTGGATTTCGATCATTCGACTCTATTTGCCATGGCATTCAACGTTTTGTGGAATAAAGGTGTGGATTTCAGAGCTCGTGCTGCTCTTTATTTCTTAGAAGCAGCCCGTCGTTCTCACATAGCTGCTCAAGCAATGATGTACAGACTATTGAAAGCTGTCCCGGAATGCGGCCTTGAAGTCTCGGAGGACGAGATCACGAGATGGCTCTTCAACGGTGCTAGAACGGGTTCTTTAGTAGCAATGGAGGATCTACTTAGTATCAGCTCAAATGAAGCAGAGAAGGCCCGTAAAGAATTCGTCAGAAACGGGGGATACAATCAAGAAATGTCTTTAAGCTACCTGGAGCCATTTCAGACGCTAGTCGGGTCTAAAGCGTTGAGCAATGCATTCAATATTCGAGACGAGAGTCTCGACAAGGCTGGCAACCGTCTCATACACTATGCCGCGACGTTTGGAGATACGAGGCTTTTGGCTCTCGCGCTGCGACAAGGCGCCCAAATCGACGCTGTGAACGATCGTGGTGAGACTGCTTTGTATAAAGCTTGCTTGGCCGGCAATGTAAATGTCGTTCATATACTTGCAGACTTTGGTGCTGATGCGAAAGTGGTAATTCCTGGATATGGTGTATCTTGCCTTCATTGGTTATTCAATTTTGATGAAGACAAGCAAGCTACAATAGCACAACTACTGGTCACCATGGGCGCCGACGTTTCCGCTTGTTCACAAGGTATAGAACGAACAGCTGAAGGGCTCCATTCAATACCCTTACCATGGTTTCATTTCCCATTCGTTTGGCCTTTGGGTACACCGCTTCATTGGGCGACTTTTGCACGCCGCCCTTCAACCTGTGATATCCTATTGAGCCTTGGGTCACATGTCAATCATCTGGATGTCCCGCAGGACCAAAAATATAATACTGCGTTTACAAGTATATCGGTAGCAGCTTTCAATGGAGACAGTCGCATGCTAGGCCATCTTTTGTCCCGTTCAGCAGATCCCAGCGCCCAGACAGGGCAAACGCATGACGCCATTCACCTTCTGGCGAGTAGCGCTTCATCATACGGGCACACTCGCAAGTTTCCCCTTGCTCTCAAACACTGGATCTTACATGGCTCTTGGGAAGCCCATCTTTCGGAGTTGACTACGTGTGTGAAGCTTTTGATGGACAGCGGGGTGGATCTCAACAGTCCAACGACAGGCTCCAGTTCAATTCATTGCCTTACACCTATTGGAGAAGCTTCCACCTTTGATACAACCAATGGCGGTGCTCTGATAGCGTTGCTAAGAGGAGGCGCCCAGGCAAAATGCTCCGCAAGCTACGAGCACAGATCTTTGTTGCTCGTATGGTGCTCCACCAAAATGGGAGGGGACAATATGGAGCTGTCCTATAGGCAAGAGTTTGCTGAGGCAACCGAGTCAATACTAGAACATACTGCCGACTTCCACCACACCACGACACACGGAGATGGTATTTTGCACAGGCTCTGCGCTGCAAGCACAGCCGAGAACTTCGGATATTTGGTCTCCCGAATCCTTTCCCAAGGACCCGAGCTGCTTGAGGCCAGAAATGACTCTGGGGAGACACCGCTGCTTGTTGCTGCCTCAAACTGCCACACAACTGACTATAACAGCGATGTTACGATCGGACTAGATATTCTTCTAGATCACAAGGCAGATATCTTAGCAAAGTCTTCAGATGCAGTGGGGTTCCTAAGCATGATATGCTTCAACATCCGCCTGTCAGACTCGGCCTGTCACAAATTAGCACAGAGATATCTTCGAGCCATTGATTCTCATCCTGAGCCAGTGAGCCATGAGCTCACACTTGCGCTTCAGAATGCCAGCAGTACTCTGAAACCGAAGGTCGTAAGATTATTGGCCCCATTAGTGACGAATATCAACAGTCTGGGCCGCTTTGGTCGGAATGCCTTTGACCAAGCCCTCCTGTCTGCTCATCATCTTAGACTAATGAAACTCGATGAGTGGATCCAGAGGAGAATTATATTGAGAGATCAACGGAACGGACTATGTTATATCACTCGATTTGACGCTAGTCCTGGGATTTTGCAGAGTACAAGTAAATTCCTTCAAAATGAGAAAGGAGTGGAACGATTATTCGATGATGATTCTCCTACGAGCATTTCAAGTCATCTAGTAAGCGATCAAATGTATGGAGTCCAAAGACGTACAGGCAAGTCACACTTCCACCTGTGTCGATGGGCGCCAAGTTGACCACAGAATTGCAGTCGAAAGGTACTTCGGTTGTATAGAAGTTATTAAAGCCTTGCAATCTGCTGGCGCAGTCAAGTCGTACTGTCTATGTTTTTTCGGCTTGAAACCAATTTTCCTCAGGCAGTCTGGTCGGAAGTATGTCCATAGAATGCTCTGGAGACCTTGCCCCCAAGATCAAAGTGAGCCATTTTGGGTCGACCACTGGGAGATTCTGGCCAAACATTCTTGTAGTCACGGATTCTCTGATTTTCTCTCGATCATCTGGACTTTGCTAAACTCATGGTGGACAACAGAACAGGAGACAATCTTCAGCATTCGAGATTGGTTCTTCTGTGCTGCGTTTGTGCTGCTGCGACCCCTCTGCCAAACCACCGATTCAATTGATCGCTTGTTCGAAGAGAATGAAGATCGACTGGATGACGATATATGGGAGCCGTCGCCCGTGGAACATGTGACAATCCGCTGGCTACGCGTTGTCGGATGGATCGATAATGAGAATAATGTCCAGGTAGAGCTCGGGAACACCTTATTCGACCCCGATTCCAAATACTTCGAAACCCCAGAGCCCCCACCCATGAAAATTGAAACGTTAGGACTGCGTTACACATTACCATCCTCGCACCTACAGTGGACATGCATCACGCCAGCCCGTATGGATATCATTACCCAGCCATGCTTTCCTGAAGACGGCAGGCCAATGTCAGAGCTACAGCTACGACGTCTAGAGCATCATAAATTGCCCGCCATGCCCCCATTTGTACGCCCTGCAGCTCTTGACTTTTTACAACGGTTTAGATGGCCGCGAGAACTAAGTATACTGGATGTACAAACTATCTCTAGGAAGGGCAAAATAAAGCAGATATAATTCGTTGGAGAAGAGACTCAAGATGAGACTTGCATTCTCTCTACAAGGAAAAGGGCTAGTCGTCTGTGCCAATCTGCCCAAGGAGAAAGGATTAGCGAGTGAGCATGACTAGGCAAGTCGGTACAGAGGTGTGTCCCAGGTCTCAAGTGCTATTTGAATCTTACTTTTTAGCCCGTGCGAAACATGATTACCTATCATATCATGTGCTGAGTCATTACATGCCATTCATTTCATACACAATCTTCTGAGTCCACAAGGTATGCTCATGAGCTGGACCCAGGGTTGCCATTTGGCCATCGAGAGCTTGTTGTTGGATTGATAGCGCGGCTTTATCCTGTTTGAGACCTGCCAGGGCAAGGCCATAAGCATTCATTGCCCACAGTGTGTCGGCATGTTTTGCGCCTAGAGCAACCTGCCGCCCTTCCAGGGCCTTCTTGTAGAGAGCTGCAGCTTGCTCATGGCAGCCTTGTGCAAAAAGACAGGCGGCTTTGTCCATCAAAGTCCAAAGACTGTGAGGATGCAGCTCACCTAGAAGGTCTTTCCGACATGCGAGTGCTTCGTTGAATAGTGGTAGTGCCTCGTCATATCGGCCTTCTTTGCGATAAGTGCGAGCAAGGGTATTCAGTGTCCATACAATCTGTAGATCGTTAGGCTTGAGCACTTGACGGAGGATTGTAAGTGCGCGCAAGTGCATTGACTCCGACCTCTCGTAGTCTCCAAGATGTCTGTAGATTCGGCCAAGCTCGTTCACGGTCCATGTAGCCTCTAGATGATCGGAACCTAGTGCTGAGGTCTGGATTGCGAGTGCTGACTCTTGTGTACGGGCAGCCAGGGCATACTTCTGTTGCTGATCGTATATAATACCAAGACCATTTAAAAGCCATGCAGTAGAAGGGTGGGTCGCTCCACATGAGGCACGCGCTATCGCCAGCGAATCTGTTAACCATTTCTCGCCGGAGCTTGAGGAACCAATCATCGTATATTCGCGAGATAAGTCGCGAATCACCATTAGCTTTTCAAAATAGGTTATTCTTTTCATAACCAAGTGGTCAAAAAAGCCACCTTTTGAGTGGTTGTCGTGTTGACTCCCATCTTCCGAGCTCTCGCTACTTAGCAGAATAAGAGGCACGTCTTGGATCCAAGCAAGCGAGCCTTTCTGGGCCTCAAGATCGGCTCCATTCCTTGTCCATTCGTTGAGAGATTTTTCGCATTTCATAAGCCTCTGTAGCGGAAATTTTGAGGGTTCGTAGAACAGGAATCTCATGATCCAGGCCTGACGTTGAATGGAAAGCGACAAGAATCGGTCCACGTTGGATTGTAGTTCCGCGTGGTAGGAGGTATTGCAAACATGATGGCACCAGAAGCGTGACGAGTACTCTGATAAGGGGAAGGTCATTGCATCATTTCTTAGCGAACCTTGTGTACCGCACTGCCTCTGACAGGCAAGGCATGCCATAGCAATTTCGTAATGGGCAGAATCCTTTCTTGGACAGAATTGCCGTATTTCTTCGTCCTCGGTGTGATTTTGAACGCCGAAGAGAAAATCTTGCACGGACAGATGAGTAAGACGAAAGAGATCATCTTCAGGCAAAAACTCAAACAAAGACCCGCTCAACTCTATCAACGCAAACTTGAAAGGCTTCCTATTTTCAACAAATCCTGCAGGGCCTGACTCAAATGCCAATGCGGACTGCAACTCGTTCCAATGTAAAGGTCGTGCGGAACAAGAGATCCACTGTAGTGCCCGCTTTGCGAGCAGTCTCCTCCGTGGAGGTCCCTGAAGAAAACCCCTTACGATCGCACAATATGATGCATCGAGTCCTTCTGGTAGCTCGGAGAGCATACACTCAATCTCATATGGCGAAGCAGCAGATCTCAACATTTTCAACATCAGACGTACCCAAAGAAACATACTGTTTGCATCGTGGGAAAGGCGTTCAAACAACCTTTCGCGTATGTCAGTGTCTGGTAGCGGAATCTTCACAAGCTCTTCCCGGAGATAATGTCTGATGTCCTCACCAATTAAAGCGGGCGACAAGTGTATTCTACGGGCGTCTGAAAGCCGCTCGTTCAAAATTACACTTTCTCTACTAAGACAAAGTGTGTGGACTTGTTCTGTTGTGATCGTTAGTCGCCTTACAACTCGTCCAATGGCCGCAGGTTCTTTGAACTCATCAATGCCATCAATGATGATGAAAACACTGCCTAAGGACTGGAGCAGGTCTGCCAAAAGTTTCAGTGGGCAATCTGACGACGAAACCATGGATCGACCATAACGTCTGGCGACTTCGTACGAAGTGCGCACATTATCCGGCATTTCCCCCATTTGCGCCACAATTTGAGCGATGAGCGTCCCTAGAAGCCTTGCTTCAGATTGGGAGCTTTCATCAGTTTTGTCGCAGAAGAAAAATGCAAGTGAAAGTGTCTGCTTGCTGCAGGTCGATAATCGGCTCTTGATAGTTTCGATGACCGAGGTGCTGAGAACGGTCTTCCCAGAGCCTGGAGGTCCAGTTATCCAGAGAACCTGCTGATGAGATTGTAACCAGTCCATAAAAGCATGTTGACGGTAAAGCCACTGCCCAGAGTTTGTGCAACGCTTGTTATGTTCTCTTTGAAGTACGTTTTCCATGTCGAGTGGCGAGAGCCACTTCATTATCTTCTGCCTCTCTAAACGCTCCTATCATATGATCAGTATACAGATTGACAAGCCCACTATTCAAGGACAGGACTTTAGATATGCTACCTCTTGTTCACACAGAAGACTGTAAGTAAGGTGATGCTGCTTTGCCTGCTCCTCCACTCTTCGACACATCGAGGAGCGATACGCTAGACAAATTTCGCTGTCTAGCTGTGTCGATTTTCGAACGACCGTCCCAAGAGTCTCTTGAAAGTCTGTATCAAAGTTACGCCACAAGCTCTTAAGGAGGATACTCGCAGCTAAGGGCAGTAATCAGCACAGGCACTGCACAATCAGGTAGGAGATTGAGAAACCTTTTCTTGAAAAGACCGCCTTCGCTTTCTTGAGGAACACCATTATCTCGAAATATACTTCTGCAAGAGTTTCCTGAAATTGATGCTCGCTACTCAATAACTTCTCGTACTCTTGGTAGACAGCAAGGGAGCTACCAAGTCTTTCCAACATGTCGACCAGCTTTCTGAAGTATTGTGAAAATGACAGGGTAGACTGTGTATTGAGTTTGATCAGTGGCAAGCAATTCAAGCAATCATGATGCCTCACCTCCAAGATTACTCGTAGAAACCCCCATATCAGGGCCGATGGGTTAGGATCGACCTGTACCATAGAGTCCAGAGCCTTCGCATGACGGTCGACAAAATACAAGAAGGGTTCAAGTCTGGCAATCAGCCGGCGGACTTTGCTCGAGGAATATTGTAGCCGTTCCAGATGCTGCAGTCTTGCAATAACATCGCTGAGTGTAAGGTCGTTGAAGGAGACCTTTTCAGCGGGGCCGAACGTGCTACAAAATCTTTCGAACGCTATAGAGAGAGGTGATTGTGGATCTGCGCTCGACACGGTGGGGTGTCCCGCCTTGACTGCTGAATGGGAGGCCAAGGAGGCTTTCTTTGTGATCGCCAGCATGGTTGAAATAGAAAGAGAAGAAAGTCGGAAACATGTGGAGTCTTAATTTACCTATTGTATAGCTTTTGCTTTCAGCCTTACGCTGACTATGAAGACACAAGATGAGGCAGTGAGCTGGTGGCGAAGGCATATTTGGCAGGACTTCGCCCGGCTTCATTTAGCTTCACTAATCAATGTCTGTCGTCCTGAATACGCCTCCTTTTCACAAATTAGCCACCCCTCACTCTTTTACTCTCTAGAACCTTCAAGAAGTTGATGCAGTATCAAGAATGATGATAACACAAACAAACTTCCTCAGCGAGCTCAGGCTGCGGATATTCTTCCTGGAGTGCTTGTTTATTGTTCGTGAATGAAATGTGACGCAATATATGCATCGATTTTTGACATCGTATTTTCAATCACACATGCGCAAGGCTTGTACCCAAAAAAAAGAGATATTCAAAATTCCATGAATCTGGCAATATCCATTCAACATCGAGCTTTTCGACAAAGTTTCCCATGCAAGATCAACTCGAATTAAAGTATGAACAAGTTGGTCCGCGACTGCTTCATTATAGAACCTGGCGTTGAAGGGATATTGAGCTTGTAACTTTTCGCCAAGAGTCATTTGTTTTGGTGCCCGAGGGGGGGGAACCGGCCCTCGGGCAGGCACAATTCCAGCAAGAGCAGAAAAACTTCCAACTCGTCGTCTGCTCTCACTCATCTCAGACTCGCAGTACCTTAGAGAATCAGTGCATGGGCTAACAGGTCCCATAGATCGAAATTGATGAGCCAAGCCTTCGCCCCCCTCCCCCTTAGAACTATCTCGTGACAGCCCGGCAAAAACCGCACATGCCACTTCTTTTGCAGCAGCGACCTTCATGCGCAGACACATCTGGCACAGCATGAGCGGGCCGGAGAATGCTCACATGGGATTACTCAAGTCCGAGTCGCTAGAAGCCCCAAAGAGTCCGGTGGGTATGCCCTGTGCGGGAGACTATGGACATCTGGTGCGACCGAGGAAGGTGCAATCACACCAAAAAGCATGTACAAGTGTGGGTGGGGCGTGCATGCTATGCACGAGAACTCTGACGAGAAGCACGACAGCAAAGACTGAGAAGCAGAAGCGAGAAAACCGGGAGAAGGTGTTTTGGAGCAACCTAGACTTCGCATGGAAATCAAACAAAGGCACGAGCATATCAAGCGAGAAGCAGCAGTACAGGGCAAGAGAAGTATAGACTGAGTGCTTTACGTTCTCATATGCCTTTTGGTCCTTAGCTACGACGATGGCTACGGTCGCGAAGTCTGTTGACACGTTGGGATCCTGGCTTGGGGCATTTGAAGATGTTTGTGGATGGGCACTACCTCTTTGCTGCAATGTGAGGCCTTCTCGAATAAAGAGCAGAAGAAGGCATTGCCCATAGATAAGGCCCTGCTGTTGTAAGACCATCTGCATCTATATCTGCTTGCGCGTGATTGCGATCATAGGTATGTTCAGGTGGATCACTATCTGCTCCAACGAGAAGCTGCGTTCAATTTTTCACCTCATCGAAAGACTGCTCATTGACGGACAAGACGTCGGTGTTTCAGCAGAGATGCCAATCATTCGACATGGGAGCCTCCCAGCCAGAAAGTCGCATTCTTGAGACCAATGTCGTTTCGTGAGTCCCTCGAGAGGCTTTCTTCCTCTTGAGCGGAGTTTCAATAATTGGTACGATCTGTGAAATCGTGCGCTTAATAGCTCATAATGGTTTCATTGATTCGTAATATTGAAACATGCCATGGTATCTTCGTTCAAGTTCACAGGGAATGAAAAGCTCCAATTGTCCATTTTTCATCGACCAATACCTATCTTCACCAATTAGATTGGGGAAGGTGGTATCTATAATCCCGCTGCTGACTTTTGGGTTCTCTGGTCTGCTCGTTGTATTGACCGGGCCGCTTGCCTGTGCGATGAAGGTCAGGAAGCCGCCCTCATGTAATGGGAGGTTGTGGCTACTCCGTGCAGTTTAGAATATGCGCGATTTTAGCATTTACAACAGATCAGCAAAGCTCCGGGCTCATACGTGTCAACCATTTGAACTGAATTGCCTCACAGTCCCATCAAGAGGCTCAACAACCTCGTTATAGACAGCCGATCTCAATTCATCATCCTCGAGATCAGTGCTCTTAGGCCCAAAGGCACAGAAAAGGCATCGGCGAATGGCCTCATAGAATTCAGGTCCACCCTCACCCAGCGCATAATTCTGCCACCAGTGCTGTGCAGTAGAGAAGTCTGTCATATCATTTGGCTGACCGTCGCGACCAAGATACTTCTCTCGAATAGGCTGATCCTCAATAGCCTCTCCAAAGCAAAGCTCGAGCAGCATGATTCCTAGCGCCTGCAGATTCTTAGTACTGGTTTGGTACTGCGTTGGTCTGCAATCAGGCAAATGGCAGGTTTCAGGGGTGTAGGATGTGAATTTTCTCGAAATGTAGGGTCTATCAATAAGCACAGACTGTAGAGCCCCCGCCGGAGCTTTCATGAAGTGGATGTCTTCTTTGCTCCATGTCTCACCGACCCACGGGGAGCTATAGAGCTGCAGAAGAGAAGATGCAAGAACTACCGCAACGGTATATCTCTCGAATCTGGAGAGCTTATATGTATGCGCGGCTTCCAGGCCAGGGTCTGACTTCAAGAGCAGACTCGCTAGAGAGATAGTTTCTACTTCTTTGTCAAAGACTGGAGGAGGCGTTGATGGGTAAAAGGCATGACGGCGATTGTCGAGATCCTTGAGGTAGCCGAGCGGGAGATGTCCTTGCCCACTGCAAGCCTTCTGGACAGCGGCACACAAGTCAGCTATTTCAATCAATTGATGACTCGTTTCTTTGAGCTTAGGAGGCTGCAGGGTGATTTGTGGAAATGTAACATGCTTTGGTCGCTTGCGAAAAGGCAGCGTGAGACCTGCACTACCTGTTTCGAAGGTCTTCACAATGCCGTTGAAGTCTGCATTTTGAGCGTTATGGCTGAGAGTAGACATTTGGTGCACGATTTGACAGTCGTCAGCCTCAAGCAATCTGATTTCTGTCTCATGCCAGATCAATTGATCCTTCTGCGAATTTTTCTGGACCCAGAACAACACCGTGATGCTACTCTCGGACTGCGGTCGTTTGATATGCTTTCTTGCTTTAATTCCATCGAAACGCTTCTCGAGAAGCAAATTGGCATGATGAGACGGATCTGCCTGTGGGCACTGACATCTCCAACCAGTCTGTAAAGCACTGTAAAGTCCACACGCCTGATCCCTTATCCGCTTGAAAGCATTTGGCATACGCCGTTTCTTGCGATGACTTGCAAGCCTCTCGCTGGATGTGAAAATCTTCCGTAGCTCCTCGTTGTTGCTCGTCAATTCCCTCACCAACCTTTCTCGTTTCTTCTTAGCCAGAACGTATTTAATCCTCCGAAATTCAAATTCACATCTGACGCGGTTTTTTGCAGAGCCAGTTTCGTCGTTCACCCATGTCAGCTGTTCATAAGCCCGTCAGTTTGAGAGACGGGCAGTAGTATATATTGTTTATTCACCTTCCCATCCTTGATTCCTAGCTTTTCTTGCAATTTGGCCATGCAGCTGTTCATATCCTCAATGGTGTTCCGGTACGATTCATAGGATTTGGGCAGACGATCCTCTAAATTCGACTCGAGTCGAGGATCTCGCCATGCTGGGCCCAAAGGGTTTTGCAACAGGGCCCCCATTTCGCCCTCGGAGGAGATAATCGGTGACAGGAGCTCTTCCAAATTCTCACTGAACAGAAGCGATTGACGGTCAATAACATGTATGAAGGCCACAAATTCTGTGCGGAACTTCCACCAGTCTGCCAATGGCTCGAAGCCTTCGCGGTAGTGTTCTAGGGCTGATATGAGGAGTGGGAAGGCCGCCAGCACAAGGCCTGCAGTCTCTACTCCTGTGATCATCTTGACTTGTCTTAGCGAGAAGATTTGGGATAGGGCATTCACGAGGAGCTTCGAAGTGACGCATCTTTTGAGGGGCTCGTAAAGGCGAGTCGGGGGAAACGAGCTGCAAACTACCTCCATGGTTTGGGCAAAGGTGGAGTCTTAGTCAGCACAGCCTTATCCTTTCGAGGGGTCTTGCCTCAGTCCCTCAGACGTGTTTCATTGGCTCTTGCGCAACCAGCTAAGCCCCTTCGGGTTAGCTGATTACTTAAGAATCCTAATGAAAACACGTCTGAGTGCAGGACCCGTTTTTTTCGAAAGATTGCTAGATATTTGTTACCGAAAAAAATCAAAATAAGCAAAATCCTATCACTCGCATTCAATATTGCACCACTTCGATAAGTCAAAGTGTCTCAAACGTCGCTGAGTTACTATTAGAGTAAGCGACGTTTGAGACACTTTGATCAATTGAAGGGGCGCGATATTGATTGCGAACAGTCAGGATTTTCTTGTATTTAAAAAAATTTAATTTCAAGGAAGATTCCGAGAAATACGGCTAAAAACGCTCTAGCAGAAAAAAGTTATATGGCAGAACCTTACTAGCGCGTAATATATTTTTAATAGCGAAAATCAGACCGTATTTTTCGAATCTGCACTCAGACGTGCATTCGCAGCTTCCAACGTAAGCAAGGGCTAACCCGAAGGGGCTTAGCTTCCACGTCTGAGGTACTGAGGCAAGAGGGGTCTTGTGCAATTCACGGAGTCAACGTCTTCCACGCATAGGACCACAAGGGGCATGTGTATTTGAGCATGGATATTCGTCCTCAGTACTAGTATATGCAGGTTCAGTCGTCGACGAGCTAATGCGCCGCTCTGCAGTCCGATGGCAAGCCCGCCAATCGCAAAGGTGGGCTTGTCATGCGTGAGGTCTTTCGAGTCTCTTATTACGCTCCTTCAGCAAGAAGTAGCATTAAGGGTATTCCACAATCAGCTTCCCATTCGAGCAGTTGAGGATGAACTCGGGAGGCTTCGTGTGTGGGCAGGTAACATTGGTGCATTCCAACCAGCCACCAAGCCGAGTTCCCTCGAGTATCGGCTACGGGAAGCATCTCATGTCAAGAGACAGATCATAAGGTTGCTAGAGGATTTATGTCATTCGTTGGAGGACTGTGAGTACCATCATACACTGTTAGGGACTTTCTATACTCACGGATTTCAGGCGTAGCAATCGTTGCTGGAGAACGCCCGTCACGAGAAAGTTTTGCGAAAGAGGGGGGTGATCTGGGCGAGGAATTCAGCGATATCTCAGACTCTACAGATTCGGAGCTGTCAGAAGAGAGCAACTTTTTGACCTCTGAGCTCGAGCAGCTACACTTGGCTATTTCGGAGGCTATCACCAGTCTGTACAAGCTATCGATATCCATCAGGAAACCAACACCCAGAGATCGCTATGCTAAAGCCGCTGCCCTCGTCCCTCTCAACCCGATCTATGATATTGGTCATGTCTACGAAAAATGCCCTCAAATGAGAGCGTCGCCTTGGCTTTTTGAAAAGCTGGGAAGAGCGAATACAAAGCGCCGAGAGATTCTGCGCTACCGTGAAAAGCATCATGAAAAGCTCGCTCGAGGCACCAAACAAATTGAGTATGATGATGCAGACCAAGCGCCAAGACTTACACCCCAGTCTGATGTCAACATTCGAAAGCCCTCGCCAAATCCCGTACCCACGGCAGAACAAGGAGAATCTGTTGGATTCAGCCAGCTCGCTTCTACAAAGGCTACTACCTTCATTGCTAGACCAGAACAGGAATTGGAGCTCGAGATCGAGACTGGAAGATCGGAAACCTCATATGTCACTTCAATCGCAGATGACTCTACCGAGGGAAGGAGACAAGTACCTGAAGCGCCGAGTGAGTCAGCCGGGGGTAAACCCTTTGAGTGCCCTTACTGTTACACTATACAATCTGTACGACATGCAAAGCACTGGAGGTAAGTTTCACTCCCGTCCCTACACACAACTGTTTGGTTTGATTACACACCACTTTCACAACCTTGCTCATGATATTGTCGACAAGTCCTTTGAGATGCTTTTATCCCATTGGCAAGACATAAGTTCTATATGCATGGGCACATTCATTTTCACTTCGAACAGTGTATATTGTATCCTAGTTTGCTGCCTATTCTGCAATTGAATCGCTTTTTCTATCACCAGGCTTCTGTTGCCGGCTAAAAAATGCGCCATTCAGGAAACATGTCTTCAATGATCTCGAACCTTATGTCTGTACTTTTGAAAATTGCTCGGCACGAATGTTCTCAAGTCGTTATGAGTGGGCACAGCACGAGCTCGAAGAACACCAAAAGGAATGGACTTGCACATTTTGTTCATCGCAAAGCTTCCCTTCAGAGTCATCATTGACGGATCATTTCAAGACCCAGCATCCTGAGTACACGCCTGAGCAATTCCCCTCACTGCTTAATTTGTGTGCCAAAGCCTGCGATTTTATCTCTTTGTCGTCTTGCCAGTTTTGTGACTGGCCTTCAAGCCAACAACAAGCCGACGGCTCTGCAGTGGTACCTGCGGACCAGTACTATAAGCATGTTGGACAACACCTTGAGCAGCTTGCGCTATTTGTCTTGTCACCTCCTATCAGAGAGACATCGGGTGCTTCGTCGAACCGTGCTGCACTAAGTATTCCGAACGACGAAAGTGAAAGAGAGGTTCACGCACTGTCGTCTAATTCGTCCACAACCTCTCTGGAAGGAACTTCGCCCTCAGAGCTTTATCTTGCCGTGACAAACAATGATGTAGAGCGGACGAAGAAAGTCCTTGAACACAGCCCCAACAGCCTCGACAACGCTACTCGATATCCTGAACATGGTTGCATTCTGCAAGTAGCTGTTGCGTTTGAGGCGTTCGACGTACTCCCAGTCTTGTTAGAGTATGGAGCAGATGTCAATGTCCACAGTGGCATCCATGACAACGTATTGCAGGCTATAGCGGCGGCACCTAGCCCTATTCTTGAGTCTCTGGAGCTAGTCTTGAATCACGGTGCCGACGTGAATCGCTATGGTGGCAAGTATGGAGTTGCATTGATCGCAGCACTTGAGAGAGAACCTCTTCCTGGAACCGCATCGGACTATTTGGACGCTATCAAATTACTACTTGATCGCGGAGCAGACCCTAATCTAGCGAGCGAGGATTATGCCTTTCCACTTTTTAGCGCAATTCGCAAAGATGACCTGCAGGTCTTAAGAGTACTTCTCGATAAAGGGGCTGACCCCACTCAAAAATATTCTTTGGCTACGTCTTCCATAGACTATGCCAAGGAAATGGGCTCGTCTCAAGATCTCGTAAATTTGCTGTTGAATAGAGGCCCGATATGGGCCCCTAGTGACAAGACCGACCCAGTGGGAAGCTGGAGAAGCAAAAATCAAGATCAGGCCATGAGTGGCGAACATTCATCTTTCCAGTCCGAGCAGGAAAGCGCCGCTGTTTCCGACGGCCCTTATCTTTCCGAAGAAGCCGAGGAAAGGACAGACGACGCAGTGCTGCCACAAAAGCAGATCCCGCTTGGTCTCCAAGTCGTCTACGAGCCTACCACTACTCCGATTGCTGATATAATCTTTGTACATGGACTGGTAGAGGGAAGTCAGGATACGTGGTCGAAAGACCAGAAATCGAGACTGTTCTGGCCCAAGTGGCTTTCTTACGAACCAATCATAGACGGTGCCCGAGTGTTTACTTTCAGTCACAACGCGGTAGTGGCTGCTTCCGAAAACCAGCATGCTTCGAATGTTTTCATCAACTCGACCGTGATCGACGACGTTGCCAAGGACCTGCTGTACAGTATTAGATGCAGGCTTGACGATTCGACGGCTGGCTCTGCTAGTCGCCCTGAAAAGGTATTCGTCCAATAGTCTGCGGGTATCTTCCAGTTCTTACACTTATAGGTACCTAAGATCTTTGTTGCTCACTCACTGGGTGGCAACGTAGTTAAAAGGGTAGGTATTCTGTCCTTAGTTCTCCTTGCCTGCTCACTCTTTCAAGGCCTGTCTTTTGGCACAACAAGATCCGAAATACCATTATTTGGTTGATCTTTTACCCGCAATGGTCTTTTTTGCTGTACCCCACAGTAGCTCGTACATCGAAGGTCATGTGGCCGAGGAAATCATGGGAATAGGTCTTCCGGGCCAAACGTTGACAGTCAACCACGATTTTCGTGTGTTTGCGGCTACCCATCCTCTTAAGTTTTACTCCTTTGTTGAGACAAAACCAACGTACTTAAAGAGGGCTCGAACGAACATTCAAACAACAGTAGTGAGTCGTTTTCTACGATTCGTTCTAATCCTTCATTAATGGGCTCGTAGTCGCGGGTCCTTTTAGATCGAGATTCTTCTGTGATGGCCCTCCCTAACGAGGTAATCATTGAGCGTGTGGACAATCACTTTGAGATTTGCAAATTTGCTAGTCGTGTAGACCCAGGCTTTGCTATTGTGCGCAATATCCTGAAGGACATTCTTTCTCAGCTCTCAGGTACGTACAAAGTCACAGATTGGCATTTGATGTCGTGATTAGCGCCGCATTGAGCCTTCAAGGGCCCCTTTGCTCTCGCTGTCGATTCGAGAATTGCAAATCTGACTTTGCTTAGGTCCCACGGAGGTGCTCAAAGATCCGCAAATTAAGCGGCAAAAACTTCGAAGGATCTTGAGTCTTCAAGACAAATATGAACCGGTCATGGATATGATGTTCTTCTACAACAAACGAGTTAGTCCTACGTGTGAAGGATTTAGCCGCCTGCGCTCAATCCAAACTTGGTTGACGCCAGAAGTATCAAGCGAACCATCAATTCTTTGGCTACGCGGGCCTCCTGGGTGCGGAAAATCCGTCATGAGCGCTTACATAGCTTCCCTTCCGAGTCGCGAGGGCTGGGGAGCCTCTGTTTTCTTCTCTTTCCAGTCTCAGAACTTAGCAGCGCCTACCTGGAAAACAATGCTACGATCTGTCGCTTTCCAGATTGCAACTTCGGCACCTGCTTTCGATGAAGTTGCCATCGCTCGAACGATCGCAGATCCCACAGGGATTGTGGTGGGATCGCCTACACTTTTTGTAAATACATATATGGAGCTTTTACAGGAACTTTGCGACAACAAGCCTACGTACTTGGTCATTGACGCAGCAGATGAATGTGACTTGTCAATAGCCTTGACTACTATAGTGCAAAGCATTGCCCGAAGCGAATTACCGATACGTTTGCTTCTCGTTAGTCGCTATTCTACCTATCTTCTGGAGGCATTCGCAGAAAAGAATCTTTTGGGAGTCATATCAATGCAAGATTACGAAGCATCTGTAGCTGACATTGCATACTATGTCGATTTTCACTTTGGCAACGTCATGCAAGCCAGTGAAAGCGATCGTGAATTCGCGAAAGACACGATTTTAAGAAGGGCCCACGGTAACTTTCTTTGGGTATCTCTTATCATGAGAGGAATCGCCAATTGTAGAACTATGGCGGAGCTCGAACAGGCTCTGGATGAAACTCCTGCAGAGATGACTCTCTTTTACGAGCGAATTGAACTGGAAATTGAGGAACTAGTATCACCAGGGGGCAGGGATTTACTATACAGGGTTCTTATGTGGTTGGTCTGCGCCCGCTGTGATTTATCGTTGACGGAACTATCAGAAGCACTCGAGGTTGACTTGATCAGATATACAGAATTGCTATTGGGCTCGCAACTGGTTACTATTGAAGATTCAAGGGTTACGCTTTTCCTCCCGACTGTTCGGGACTACCTCTTGCATTCCTCGCCGCACTTCTCCGTGTTGCTTGGCGGCAGCCATTCGCATCTGTTCTTTAGGTTGACAAAAGTCATGATGGGCCTGAGCCTCAATTCCTTCGAGCAGGCTGAAAATCTCCCGATTACACAAATTGAAGAACCATCCGCACTTTCACATTACGCTGCTGCCAACTGGTCTTACCATTTGCAGAAGGCACTTCAAAGCGGAAACATTGACCCGGCAGAAAGACAGCGCATTTATCGGAGGCTTGAGCAATACCTTGAGGGGCCGCATCTGCTCTATTGGATCTATGTTTTATCCTATGATGCTCAATTTGAAGTTATGATTCAGACGGCTCATATCATACTAGGCCTCATAGGAGACCCAGGATTCGAGAAGCTGATCAACGAGTCAGACCGGATCATTGTGACCTTCGATACACTCAAAGCATTGGCTAATGAACTTATGAAAGTACCAGCACGTTTTGGTCGAAAGCTTTTACAAAATCCAGAGTATGCATATAGCCTGCCTTTAGATTGCCCATCTTCTTCTGCGATCTATCAACGATATATCAAGTACGCAGGCCTTCCCAATGTAGATGGCGGACTGAATTGGAGCGATCTGGTGGCTACTATTCAGCTTGACAATGACTCTCCTGGGCGTCTGATTGCAGCCATTGGCAGATATCTTTGCATCGTCTTACACAACGGTACCATCTGTATCTACAATTCCGTCTCTCTACAGGAGGTAAAGCGAATGCGACATGATGATCGCGTTTCACTCATTGCGTATAGCACGGAAAAGCGTATGCTCGTGGCTATTGGCGAAAGAGCTACGAAGGCTTTCCTCATTCCAGAAGGTGTGGAACAGTTCGACGAGATTCTCAGTCCGCGTAGACATGGATTAGCCAGGGACGTTATAGTTCAAGAAGGGGGCTCTCGTGTCCTTGTAGCTTTTGAAGATACTTCGGTGTGGTACCTCGAGCTCTCAGAGCCCTTCCAATGGCGATTACTTATGGACCAAAAGCCCTCTGCTGATCCTTTGGGCTACCAAGGAACATTAGCCATTGCCATACATAAGGACGGGTCTCGCCTTGCGGTTGCATCCCGAAATAAACCACTAGCGATATTCAAAGATAATGTGTTAGAAACTCGATCCAAGGAACCGTCTAGTAGATTGACAAAAGATATCAAATGGCATCCCAAAGATGAAGATATAATTGTTGGGGTTCTCTCCGACCACAGCATGTTCGTATGGAATATTCAAGATGACTTTGCCGACAAGACTTCATTACGCATCACTGGGATCCGTGCACAACCATTCGAAATCAGTCCCAACGGGAAGTTTGTTGCTGTGGCTGAGTCAGGAACACAAGTCGCTTTAATTCACAGGAATTTGGGTATGAGTATCGATCTTCCTGAAACAGAAGTCCTGGAGTCTGGTGGACAAACAATCAATCTCTGCATTAGTCCGGACTCCTGCCGTATATATCAATTGACTCAAAAATGTTGCCGGATCTTGGAGCCAGAGCTTCCTTCGTTGTTTCTAGACGGTGATTGGGCGGATTTGGATTAATAAGGAGGGCCAGAGCCTCATTGATAGCCCTCTTTTCAACTCATGGTGATCAAATGAGAGCCACCATCAGAAACCGTCCAAGCTTTTCGACGCGCCAATGATTCAACGAAAAGATAGACGAGACAGACCGCGAAGGTGTCAGTACGCAAGTTACCTTCCTATCGTGACCAGCGTTTACGTCAAGCAATAACTAGACGAAGAAGACACACTGATGGCTTGTAACTGTAGGACGTGCACTTATTGATGCCTACGATGTTCATGACAAAACCTCTCACACTCTTTAGCAGTCATCTCAAACGTACGGTCTTCCGTCACCTTGATGATTCTAGCCGAAGAGAACATTCTGTTTAGCAGACCTTGAGACCCCAGTTCGAATCAACACGAATTTCAAACCTCGATCATTCTGAGTTACAAAACATGAACACCGTTAGCTATATTAATAGGTAGGTTAAGAATCTTAATACGGAGAGCCAGACAGAGCTACCAATGATACCACTTAATACAGCATGTCGAGTAAACCTGCTCCTAGCGGATACTCAGAGAGTCACCTAAATAAATCTCCAGCATGCCGTCCAAAAGGTTGGGGTCTCTTTCGTTCCAACACAAGTCGGCTTCAAAGCTCATCCTCCCTGATCAAGACAGATCGATTCAGACATTCCTTCGAGACCGATGGCAAGCCTCCCAAATGCATCGTCAGCACCAACTCTCCAAGCAAAGACTTCAAAACATGACTGACTCCCCTCTCCCCTCCCAAAGCCAACCCATACACAAACGGCCGTCCAACCAAACAACACTTCGCCCCCAACGCCAACGCCTTCACAATATCTGCCCCACACCTGATCCCCGAATCAAAGAAAACATCAATTTTATCTCCCACCGCATCCACAATCCTCGGCAACATCCCCAACGAGCTCACCCCCCATCCATCTGTCTCCCCCCATGATTACTCACCACAATCCCCTGCACACCCACCTCCACACACTTCCTCGCGTCCTCCACACTCATAATCCCCTTCAACACAATCGGCCCCTCCCACTGTTCCCTCAAGAACGCCACATCCTCCCACCCATGACTAAAGCCCGGAAACACAGTCCCCGTCCACGCCCTCGCCGCCTCCCCCTTCATCTCCTCAACCTCAACCCCATACTTCCCCCTCCACTTGCCCCTAAACACCGGATCCGAAAACCCAGGCTCTACACCAATATTATCAGCCCTGATAAACGGATTGTACCCATTATCCAAATCGCTCGGCCTCCAGCCCACAGTATACGTATCTAGCGTCACGAACAAGACCGTGAATCCCGCTTTCTTCGCCCGGGTAAGTAGACTGATCGTGATATCATTATCTTTGTTCGCGGGCCAGTAGAGCTGGAACCACCTTCTCCCTCCACCCTCGATCCGCTCCTTCCCCTCACCATTCCCCTTACCACCACCAGTACGTTCCCCACCATTCGCGACCGCAACATCCTCAATACTAGCACTCGCCGCCGTACTCATACACATCGGCACGCCTACGCTCGCACAAGCCCTCGCGACCGCTTCCTCCCCTTCCGGGTGGAAAATTCTCTGTACGCCTACCGGCGCCACGGCGATTGGGCTCTCGAGTTCTTCGCCTAGTACTTTCACCCTCAGATCAGGGAAGGAGTCTGTGGCGACCCTGGTGAATATCAGCCCCCGCCCTTTCCCTTCCTCCCCTCCCTTCCTTCCTCTCCAAAAAACAGTAACCAATCAAGAAACGCTGGGGCTGAAGCTGGGGCTGGGAGGGAAAGAAAACTCACATCCGTCTCGGCACAACACTCCACTTCCGAAACGCGGCCCGATTCTTCTCACACGTCTCGCGCTGCCCTGCGCTGCCGTACACGTACCCTCGCGCGTCGGTCGAGAGGCGCGCGCAGGCTTGCGGTTCCCATTCGGTCGACTGGAATGTTATGGCTGGGCGGGAGTAGTGCGGGGACAGGCCGCGGGTGTAGGTTTCCATTTCGTAGGCTATGGGGGCTTGGGTGAGGTGGGAGGGCGTAGGTGTGGGTGTGGCAGAGTCTGGTTTCGAGGAATCGTTGAGAGGAATGGAATTATTTGGGTTGTTGGGAGAGCTGCTGGTGGAGGAAAGGGAGGTTTGTTCTGCCATGGTGGTGGTGTTCGTGGGATGGGGGATCTGGGTCTTTGGTCTTGAGACGAGAGGGTATTTTATCTTAGAAAATAGGGAGTTTGAAGAGGCAGGAGTTTGGAAATGTATGGGTGTATGTTGTGACCATGCCGAGGCATGTCTTCTCGACTCCGCATTTTTTTAAGCTGTGTGGATGACGTAGTAGAGCTGGGCAGGAAATGGAAGGTGCTACTCTTCTTTGTCAGAACTGACTCTTCACAACACATCAGAGAAGCCAGCTCTGAGCACGACCGCTATCAACCTGGGCCCAAAAGGGACCCTATAAACACCTCCAGCAACCTCATCATCGGATCGAATCTCATCGTTCCCTTCCAAGACCCGCTTCCTTCAAGGAATCCGCATTCCACAGCACTCATAATCCGCGTCGCTACGCTTTTCTTAAAGCACGTAGCCTGCACGCTCAGTCTACGCCCATTTGATAGACACGAAGATGTATAAGTCACCAATATGTGATTATAGAGAGCATTGATACCGCATGTGGTTGGGATGGAAAGGGGACCGGACCGGACGGGGTTGGTAAGATGATTAGGAGAGGGTAATGTAGAATAGGGAAGCACGGGCTGAGTGATGGATGGGTGTCTGAAGTAAGGTACATCAACTACTACTGATTCCGAGCTTCTAGGCCAGCCAGCCAGCTTTCCCCCCCTTCTCCGTTAGCAGCGATGGATGGCTGAAAGTCCTGTGGCTATAATTACTATACGGGTTCGATCCCGACATCGACATAGAGAAGTTCTTCGGCGTAAGAAACTCTATCTACCATTTCTAAGCCGTAAATTTCTAAAAATCCTTCGTTATTGGGGACATCGCCATCTGGAACGAAGAAAAACCTAGCTGGAGAGGAGGAAATTTCACCCGTTAGTTTCTGCCGAATATATGACAAGGGTCAGGAAGATGGAGATGGTAAGAACTTACTGCCAGGAGGACGCACTATCGCCACCTTAGGAATGTCATTCACACACTGATACCCCACTTTTAACTTGAGCGGAGTGGCTGGAATCTGCTGCTCTTTCCCGTTCGTATCGTTCCCCCAAATAGGCATCGCATCATCCTCTAAACCGCCTCTATATTGTAAGTAGTAGGTCGTAATCTCTGTCGTTGTACTGATTTGGCCATCTGTGATCCGACTGGGTTGCTTGGCCAGCTCGGGTTCGAATTTGGGCCGGGCATTGCTGTAATCATAATTCTTGCCGAGATTGACCGCCGTGAGATAGATATTTGGAAAGTTCCTGTCCTCGTCGGCCTTGTTGCCGCTCGTGAAAATTTGAAAGTCGCAGGTCAGAGAATCGACTCTGGGGCCGACAATGACTTCGTAGCGCTTGCCACTGGTGCCAAGACACACGTTCACATCGGCAAGGGCTGGAATGCCGCATTTGGTCGCGACGTCAAGCTGGGCAATAACGGTGGTGAACACGAAGAGGCAGATGGAGGAAATGAGATGAGTATTCGACATGTTTCCCAAGACTGAACAAAAGGTTGATCCAGAAGAGCAGCGAGAAGCTTGCCCGATATCAGTGCTGGTTTCTCGTACCTATGATCCAGCAGAAGGTCGCTCACTGTCCTTATATAGAGCTCTGTCTCGTACTGGATGCACTCTCATCCAGGGAAATGACACAAGCGCAAGATATGACCAATGAGTTCCGTGAATATTACATCTCTCTTTGCAATCAACTTTGCTGGCGCTGTCTGTTAGACAACGCAAACACTCGGACTCAATACGAAATAGTGCTTAGGGTCGAAGGCTCGATTCGAGCTAGACGAAGGTGGTAGTAGATCTCAGATCTATTATTCTGAATTAATAGAAGTAATAAAAAAATCACACCCGGAACTGCTCGGGCGAACATGGCAATCCTTAGCTGAAAGCAGTCTAATACTACTAGGAGTTCTCAGACCAGCTAATGGAGCACTATCATGGTGGTCCACGATCGACGGCCATAATGGTGTAGGGGCTACGACTTTACTGTTTATAGCCTAGCAACGACCATCATGGTGGTCCATCGTTTTAAATCCACCGTGGACCTCCACACCTCCACTGTAGACCTCCTGACCTCCACTGTTTTGATCCATATAGTATTTTGGCCATTTGCTCCTCTTCAACCTACCTACTTAACCCCCCCTACTTAACGACCTCGTCCTATACCCCTACCTCGCTCTTAAGCTATCGCATCCTATCGCTATACTTTCTAATAGTTATAACGCGATTAAATAGTCGTCTTTAAGTAGCTTAGGCATCTTGAAGAAAACAGCCGGCCATCAAGATAGAAGGCGGAAATAAACGTGAAATGATTAGTTGAAATTTTCAAACTACTATGAGAGATGTCAAAGCAGGGGCGCTCAGAGTAAAAACACCATGATGGGGCAAAAACAAACGTAATGGTTGACCTTCGTGGACCACCATGATAGTGCTCCATTAGCTAGTCTGAGAACCCCTAGCAATGCTTACGATCAAAGACTCGCTTCGAGCCAGACGAAGTGCGGTGGTAGTAGATCTCCAGATCCATCCATCCATCCATCATTCCGAACTAACAACAGAAGCAATCTAATAGGGAACAAAAACCGCAACCAGGAAATGCTCGGGACGAACATAAATCGCAATCCCTGGCTGGAAAGCAAGTGCTATCTCATACCATTCATTCACTCACACACACACACGGAGGACGGAGGACGGAGGAGCGGGGTGGCGGGGTGGCGGTTCAACTTAGACTGCCACTGGATGGAGGCGGGAATTTGTATGGAGGAAAGGCTAGGCAAATTTGCGTCCTTGAAAGTCTGTTTCGGTCAGATTCGATCATCCTTCCTTCAGAGAGTCTTGTAGAATAACTGAAGATGAAAAGGTGTAACGCAAGGGGAAAAAATGCCCGAGACCTGAGTGGGCTCTGTATGACAGACAAAGATTCGTTTCGTTTGCTTAGGATCATGTATTGTTCAGCAGAATACTTTCGCTCCTCCCATCACGGCAGCGGGGTGGCGGTTGCGGTAGCTGTTTGTCGTGACCATCCATTTCCTTGTCTTTGCTCTTCCATGACGTCTGTTGTCGTCAAAGTTGCCTCGTTTGCGCACCACCTTCAGGTATCGGTGACCTGACGCCTTCATTGTAGCTATCACTGGGTGAAGGGGTCGGTTAAATTTGATCTCTCATGCTGCTGTACCTGATTTTATTCTCGGGGTTCATAAGCATAAGCCGATCAGCTAAATCGGATACATCAATTCGGGCAGCCAGCCGGGTCTACAAAGCTCTCGTTCAGACCCCCATGTCAACCTTCCCCACTCCTACAACTCGCCACGCTCTCTCTTCCTCTCAAAGCCTCCAGCTTCTCTTCGAAATCTCTCATCTCTTCCTCACTCAACTGCCAGATACTCTTCCTCCGCCCGTCCCCGCCCCCGCCCCCATCACCTACGGAAAGTCGGAAAATCCCCCGTCGATCCGCATCCGGATCTACCTTCTCGAACCAGGAGAACACCTTGCGGTCTGCATGCGTTTGTTTCCTTTCTTCGTAGTTGAGGGGAGGTGTTGATGTTGATGACTGCTGGGTGAGTTTGACGTTAGGGAACCAGGTCTTGTGGTACTTATAGGAGAAGGGGCTATGATAATGATTAGGGGAATGGTGTTGATGTTGGTGGGGCTGGTGACGGTGGCGGCGGCGACGTCGACGGCGGACGTAGATATAAGTTGGTATGCCGATGAGGGATGCGAGCGCGAGGACGAGGCAGAAGACGATGATGGCGATTGTGCGGGAAAGCATGGTTGGTATACCAAGTGATGGGTGAACTCAGTGAGGTTTGGTGAGGGCTGAGGGGATGTAGCGGTGTGTCGTACATCGACAGAGCGGTGGCGAAGCGGCGGGGAGATCTACGGAACGGACATGGTCGCGTGATCGTAAGATCTGATAGCGATTCTTCGCCTCCGCGTCGTAAATGCATACAACTGTTGTCGTTGCATTTATTTCGGTGCCCGAATTTGCTGGGCGCTCTCCACCTTTACCTTTACAGCAACGCATTTCTCTCGAAGCAACAGCCAAGAGCGCAATGACGTGTAGTGGTCGCCTCAGCACTCAAACGCACTGCAGAATGCATGTCTGCTCCTCGCGAATGCCGTTGGCGGTGCATGCCAATCTTCGAGAACAGGCGTCCAAAGATTATAAGGGCGCGAGAAGGGACATCTTGGCTGCCAAGTCGGTGTCTGCAATAGCAGATCGGATGTCTCACAGCCGATGAATGGAGCCAAGCCAGACCAGGCCAGAGTGAGGAATGCGTCCTCGTGAATCTCGATATGGCAGATGCCAGAAATGGAACGCATCTCCTCTTCCCCAGGTAGTTGGCAGCGAACGAACCGTCCTGAAGAGGAAGTACGAAACTTGGCACCTACTTGGCGCTCATCTCCCCCCTGCGCTCATCCCCTCCGTCACCAAGACCCTTTTTCGCCCTCCTGCATCCTCTTGCCCAACGAATCTCCATAACACCTGATAACGATACTTTCCCCTCCCTCCCACTCATCTTCAGATGACCGTCCATCCTTCCCACTTGTCCCCCTCGTACTTCTTGACGTACTACTCTCTACCCCACGCTTGAACCTCGCTTCCAGCTGGCCCAACCAGTCCAAGAGTCTGCGATTCTTTGATGACGCGCGACTCGGGGGTGTGGTGGCGACTTCGACGGCGATGTCGTGACCAGGCAGTTCCTGGAGGTTTCGCCCATATCTTGGAAGTTCTTCGTTCGTGAAGAGAGTGGAGGAGAGTCCTGATGGGTGTAAGGGCTTGTGAGGGGCGTGAATACGGACTTCAGGGATGCTAGGGAGTTTGGATTTGTATCTTTTATAAGGAATGGCGAGCTGGGATGGCGGGTGGGGATGGGTGGTGAGGTGCTGTCTTCGGCGAGCGCGCCAACGGCGGGTGTACCAGACACTACCGAGTAATGCCAGCATGAGAGCGCCGATAATAGATGTGAGAAGGGCAGCTAGTAGGCGGTTTCGATGCGAGGTCGAGTTGTCCGTATTTAGCGCATGGTTGACCCCTCCCCCAGAACCTGAAGTAGAATCACCATGGACAACGCTTGGAAATGCAGTGACAGTAGTGCTGAGTTCAGGCAAGGTGGTAGTCGAGATGGTTAGCTCATCGTATTCGCACGTCGGCGTCGTTGAGAAGACGGACTCATAGAAGGCAAGACTGCCAGCTTGATAGGCGCCAGCAATGTCAGTGCTGTAGCTTGCGGGCAATTCGTATGAGATCGGGGTTGGCAAGATGATCGTCTTGACTGATGAGGTGCATTTGCCGTCGAAAAGCACGTCGTCGGTCAGGTGGATCGCATCGCAGTAGAGAGTGCTGAGGGGAAGCTGGAGAGGCGTGAGAGTCAAGTTAGATAAAGGAGATGGGAACGTACTGTCGCGGTAGAGGTGGCCTCGATCGAGTACCCGCAGTATCGCCGGGCGCAGCTGGTGAGACTCATCGAGCTTGATGGAATGGTGAATGCTGGCGTTACATGGCATCTGGCCACGGATCCCTGACTGTCGTAAGCTGGACACAAAGGTTCTCAACTCCGCAAAAGGCGTTCAGCAGAAAGCTCCATTCTCCGAATCTTGTGACTTGAACGTCCCATATGAAAAACATGAGAGCTCCATTGTGGCTTTGCACAGAGCCGTTTCAGCCTGAGACGTTCGGCTCATCATGCGCGAACCTTCTGCTGATCGAGTCGCAAAAAGACCACCACGACCAGAAACAAGACGAGTGCAGCTTCCAACTCCAGAAGAGTGTTGAGAATGAGTATATACAAGAGACTTGTAAAGGCGCCGCTGTTTGAGTTGACTTTTGGGAGGCCGCCTTCAGGTTGTGATGGATTGATTGCAATCGACCAAATATCATTCCTTTATCAGACATCCTCATGGCAGGATGCGGAGCCTATGTGAGTCTGGTTTCTCGTTCTCGTCAATTCCATCCCTCAGAAGAGTGTCAGCAAAAGCAATCCCTTTCAAGGATATATAGAATTGAGACGTATCCGTTGCCCATGGCGAAGGAACGAAATGTGATCACAATTTTCTCTAGCTGTATCCTGCAAAGGTTTTTCAAGCCAAGCGGTCTTCGTGTGACTGTTGCATGATGAGAAGAATTGAACAGTGATTTTGGTGTCGTCGGTAGCAAACGGAATGGAAAAGAACAAAGCCTTGAAGCACATGGCAGATCTTGCACGTTTGACCTTGCGAGCTCAGGACTGCGTCTGTGAAACTAAATGACTTTCAATCGACATACCTCGCAGGAAAACAGGTCAGTCATGTAGAATATGGTCTGCAAGTTGAGACTCAGAAATTTTCGCAAAGTTCTCTTGTATAGGACTAGGGCATGAGTCCATCAGCTTCATGCATCCATCGCACGCAGCTCATATCGAGCCTCGACCTTACTCAAGCAGATCTGTTGTCTTCTTCACCCACGAAATCAGTCAATCATCCCCTATTCATCACAGCATGCTGCTCCTGTCAGCCTAAGGCAATATCCACGCTAGCGTTGTGGCAGAGCCTCACAAGCATCCAACATGTTGGAACCATCCGGTAACAGGCAGCCCCGAACCTTCCTCCAACACGTCCGTCAGAAATTTAAATACCTCATTCACCTTCCCTCACACCCACTACTCCCACAGAATTTCCCAAAGCAACAATCCTCAGATCTCCCATCGAATGTGTTGTCCCCTCGAATTCCCCCATTTCATCTAGCCTCCGAAGCCTCTATCGCACCACCCAATCCAACTCCCCGCTTCCTAGCCGCTAGGACAGCACCTAGCGCTTTGCCAACAGCCTCCAAGTCACCAAGAAGCCCCACGTGTCCTCGCTCCGTCTTGATCTTGCCTCCTTTGGCAGCTCGATAGCCTTTGGGGAGCATGGCGGCTTTAGCTAGCACGACGCCGTCTCCGGAGCCGAATTTGAGATCGTCGTAAGCATCGGCGCGCTTTATGGCTTCGCGAGACGAGACCTGGGCTGCGCAGACTGTGGGGGTGTTGTTGGCATAGATGAGGGAGAGGGGGGATAGGCGTTGGTGGTCTCGTGGGCTGGGCTGTGAGCGAGTTCGCGACGGAAGGTCAGGATTGAGGATAGTGTGCGGGTTAGGTAGGCCATTGCTTCGGCTTTTGGGAGGGTGCAGTCGGTATTGGCAGGCCGCGTGGCCATATTGGGCTGGGGGTCTACCACGTGAGGTTCTTTGGCGTCGAAGACTTTTTCGGCCGGAGTTTCTGTTGAATTAGATACGGGATCTGTCTCTTTCCCGGTAATTGAAAGCATGTTGCGGAACGGGAAGGTGTCAGATAGCGTGCCTAACATCCCCTTCTTCTCTGTGGCAGCCGGCAATGTCGGAGCGACACAAGGTGAGAAGGCATATCTCTCCCAATCTGCGGGGTCGTAGAAATCAACGGGGTATTCTTCCTTAGTTTCCTTGTTGATAAAGCAATGTCCGTCATCTGGTAGCAGGACAAAGCTACTTCGCATGGAGAAGTTGACTTGAGCGGTGAGAACCTTCGAGCTCAGGAGTACTTCGTCTCCGTTACGGAAGGGGCCGAGGATGTTGACACAATGCTGTGGTACTCCAGCGTAAACAACACCAGCAAACAGTTCTGGTCGGTAGTTGACTACATGCCTTGTGATGAGCCCACCCATGCTGTGACAGAGTACTGTTGCTCCTCTATCGTTAGCTTCCACATCTGGCCGATTCGATGGTAGACTTTCTAGGAATTGTACTAATTTCCGACTTAGTAAATGCGGGCTCAACCGCCAGTCATAACCATAGTCGTGCACCCTTAGCTTTCCTTCTTCCACATTCTTGCATGTCTTAAGACGTTTGAGCAATCGCCTGCCCATGTCTATGGGTCCAATATGGGAGAGCATCCCAGAAGCAATGACACTTTCCTCCGTTCTTTCCTCGTCCTCAGGGTTGAAGCCAACCTCAAGATTGACCTTTCGAATGTTAAGACCAACTTTCATTGGCACCCATAGTTGGCGACATGGAGGCTTCGCATCACGAAGGACTGAGCCACGATAGCCTCCCAAAACGACCAAGTCTCCGGTGAGCTGCTCAAGTGCACTGTCGAGATGAGGAAATCTTACGGGAAGAGTCTTTGGGGTTTGATCTACAAGTTGTTCCAGCTGTTTAGGTTTGTCTGATGCTTCGGAGAGCTGGATGAAGCTTCCTTCGATTCGCTTTGCATAGCGAGACCCTTCTGCATCGCTCACAGCACGGCTTCGCTTTGTCTCAGACAGAAAATCGGCAAAGTTGGGCAGACGCGGAAGACTAGGAAATTTGAAGTTTGAGTCCTGTAGACTATCCCTTACGGCCTTCGCTCTGCTATTGACCTGCTCACGAACATTCTCCCATCGAGTGTCGTCACCGAGAGATGGCGACGAGGATTTGACATGTCGAAGATATAGTGATTGATCAGAAGTTGCTCTACGGAGCGAGGGCGCTTTGGAGATTGTTGTTAGCGGCGCATTCGAAGTACTCGTAGGGTTGCCGTCGATTTGGACTTTGTTCGACTGCGGTGTCCCTCCGTGGCTGTCTCCTAAGACAGGCTTCTGCTCTTGTTCGTCGTGCTGGGGAACAGTGACCCAGTCTCGTTTGAGATCACCTTGAGTGTTTGACCTCTTCTTTGTGCCTTTCCTTGTCGGTGACTGTGACCTGACGGTATTCAGAATTGAGGCAAGGGATGGGATGGAGAGGTCTTTCAGTGTAGGTGCTCTCGGTCTAGTGGGCAAGTTGAAGCTGGGCATGTACTTTCCAAAGTCAGGAAGCATCTCTGTGAAGCCTCCAGCTTGCTCTTTCGACTTCTCGAATGCCTTGGGTGATGCTCGCCACGGAGACGGCAGCTTTGCGCTTGGAGGTGGCGAGCTTGGAGGTGTCTCAGGTCGTGTAGATGCCCCATTCGAAATATTACACGCATTCTCTCTTTCTTCTATCCCTTCGACCGTGCCGTCGAAGAAACAGTCCATGTCCTCCATGGCAGCTGCCTTTTCTGCGGCTGGTGTGTTGGGGGAGGCGAGCCGAATCTGCTCTCTGTTGATGCTGACACCGATGGCTGATTGCAGCTCCTCCTGCGATGGTGTGCCATCTTGACTCGAGTCAGTTGAAGGCTCATCTTGTCTCTCCGAATGTATTGGCTCGAATCGGGGCTTTGGTATGTCAATCTGCATGGGCTTTACAGTCACGAGATCTTGCTTTCGGTCTTTAAATGTCGTCGAGCTTTCGGCTGCCATTGCTGACCATTGCAACAGTGGATTCGCGTGTTATTGTTGCCCCTAGGTCTTGTGTGGTTTTCTCGATCATTCGGGAGAACTCTTGCTACGAGTTGGTTCTCGGCATCGGCTTTCGAAGATACATGCCGGCCTGGATGTGGGTGAGACGAAACTACTTTAGTAAGGTGTTGCGCTGACTGGCGGTATCGTTAGCCGGTGTGATTTATGGCAGGATTGTGCGAAGGTCATGATGTGTAGGACCGATGACACGTAAAATCATATGGATAGCAATGTTGGAGCAATCTGACACGCCGCATCCAGTGCGTCGTAGCCTGCTTGATTTCTGACGGAACGAGCGGCGAGCAAAACAATGCATGATGACGTAGCGTTCCACCCGAGTCTACCCTTTCGCCATATTGAAGACACCTTTTGCCATCGACTACGCTTCTTACAGATTGTAATAGACTCAATGGCGGTCTTGTGGCATCCATAAGTCTATATCAATCATAACTGAGACAGAACTAATTTTGGAGGCCGTGGACAGAGATCCAGTGGAATATAATATTTCATCAATGCTACAGCATATATAGCATACACTGTATACGAATAGAATCCTGTCGATAATATTTCTATTACCCTTGCCGTTCTTCGGCCGTAACGCCATGCTATGCAGTACATTCATGAGCTCATCTCGGTGCCAGGTTTCCACCCCCAATTGGTATCCAGGTTTCCACCTCGAATCAATGCACAAAATCACGAAATCATGGCATTCATATTCATCTTGCAATTGTTTGTTACAACTAAAAGCGATGTGCTTTGTGTGCGAGCGGCGAATTGGGTGCCATGAATGTCACCCTCGCCGGATCCCTCGCACCTCTACCTCCTCGAGCGAGACGGGGCGTATCAGTACAGAACGTACACAGGTAGACACTAGGCAGATTGTGTCGATCAAGACCTACGCAGCCTGTGTGCAGCCATTTCCTACATGATTCGCTAGCGGAGGTTAGAAACATAATTGCTGAGTAAAGGAAGTCACGACTTACCATTGGATCATGAGCTGGCCATTGCCATCGGGCACATTGCACACACACCTCGTGGATCCATCACTGGCGTTACTGATACGACTGTTTGGCGTGTTGAAATCAGGGTCCGTGATTGTAGTTGGCGAGCTATGGTTCATAGGTGGATACATGCCTTGATTTACACTTTGGTCGTGGGTAATGAAGTATGGGTTGGCCGTATGGACCTCTGAGAGCTGTGACTGCCTCCGACTGCCTGGCATCTGTCTCATGGCAGGTGCAGAGGATCGACTGCTTTTCCTACGTGAGCGATCGTTAACGACTTTTTTCAATTGCGCCTGTGCTTCGCCACGATCATCGTCAGAATCAACCACGGTCTCCACTTCGCTGGCTTCATCCTGGCCAGCGAAGGACTGATTTGATTGTGAATGAGCTTGCATTTGACCCAGCTGGCTTGCACGACGACCTGATGAAGAGCCCGTCCTACCGGATGCTAACGTAGATGCATCTGATGATCTTTGCGAATGCGAGTAGGGTTCACCAGCAAAGCGTGCCGTCCGTCCGGACTTCTGCCTTGATGGTGGCCGCATGAAAGATTGGTGATGACTGAGGACCATTTCATCCTCTGACCCCGAGCTGCTGTCACTATCCTGGGATTCACTATCTTCATCCATTGGCGAGTCCCTTGATTCTTTGATGATCGATGTCTTAGTAATAGCACGGCCAGTCTCATCAATCTCGAGTGTAACTTCAGTGCGTTGAGCCGGCGTTTTATTACTTCTCCGCCTATGAAGTGACTGAGGGCCCGCATTTTTCCTATAATGATTATCCGGTGTCATCCTCTTTCGGCTTGGAAAATCTCCCCCTAGCTGAGGGGGACCATTGGGTAATGCACCAAAATAACTATCGTCTAATACAGGGCTGGATTTGCTTGAATCTGTTCGGTCTTCCCGCAGAGATTCGATGGCAGCTTTGACTGCCGGGGATTCACCTAGTTCTGGTGGTCGTTTTCGCTTCTGCTTACGATTTTGATACTCTTGCTCCATTTGTGCATCTCGAAGTTGTTGAGCGTACGGCTGCAGGTTCTCATCTATGTACCCTTGGCCGTAGTGGTCCAATTGCCCTAGGTCGGAGGGTCTATTGGAGGAGCTAAACAAGAGGTTTGGATTCACACCGAGCCCTCGATGTACGACAGATTGTTGTCCTTGGGAGGCCATGGCAATTGACGAGTTGGTATTCATGTGGCTAAATGCATTAGGGTGACTCGCTTGCGGCATCATGGAGTGTGGTTCCATTCCACTGGCTTGGGAGGTACCAGGAAATGCTGGGATAGCTTTAGTGACTTGCTGTGAGGTGAATGCGTTCAAGCCCTGCTGAGTCGAGATACCGAATGCAGACAGAGGGTCATCCATAGGCATGTCAAACCCTACAGCCTCTGCATTTTGATCTGGGTCCCAAAAAAGTTTATGTTGTGGATAGGCCGGTGCTGTCGCAGGACCTGAGTGAGGAAAGCCGAGATTGTCAGGAGAAAATTGAAGGGGCGGAAATTGTAGCGGAGATCCCTCAAGCATGTTCAGCTGCATACTCGCCTGATCTTTATGCACCGATGCTGGGAAGGACATCCTCCGGCCAGCTTTTGAGGTATTTTCCTTGGCCAGTCTCGCTGCTTGAGCCTGCTGGGCATTTCTCTTTGAGGCAGACGTACCCGTTGGTGGAGGCGTCTGTATGGATCCAGCAGAGCTCACTTGGGTATCGATACTAGTTTTCAAACCATCCTGTGGATTCACTTCCTCCAGAGTGAATTGCGATGGATCGAGAGAAAAGTCCACATGTTGGGTCACCTCTTCAAAGCCGGCAGGTGCATTTGAAATTTGAGAAAGTTGCTCATGCGTCGCTATCTGTGCCTCCACATTCTTTCCCGATATTGCGCCCTCATGATGGGTGGGGGTGGACGGGCTGAAGGTGACCAGATTGGGCGTCTTGAAGCTGGGACTCAGTGCATTGGCGAAAGCATTTCCCCATGGTGATCGAGTATCTTGGGGTTTGTAGTCTTGCTTGGGGGTTTCGAAAGAGTTGAGGAAGAATGAGGGGGATGTAGGTGTTCTTGTTGGTGTTGGAGGTTCATTGCCAGAGTAATGGAAACTGCAGTCAACCAAATGTCAGCGATCTTCACTGACAGCTCTCGATCTCATTTTCCGTAGCATGCTTGCTCGCTTTCTCTTGCAAGCAAAATGTCTTCATACCTATACGCAGCCTGGTCGAAGGAGTTCATGTTCGGCACTTGCTCTTGTTGGGTTGCAGCTCGAGCATAAAATCATTGAGTGAGCGGGGTGTGAATGTCATATAGCTCCCACCATTCCCTCTTCCTTTAATCAATTTTGCTAAAATTCTATGACTGTGGTGACACTTGAGGATTCCAAAAGAGGACTCGAGGGGGAGTGACGGAGTAGGTTTTGGTCAAGGGTTTCACTCGGGAAGAGGGAGGACGTTGCTGTTCATGATTGCTCATGTAGAGTGTCAGTGGACAAAGTGAAGTGTCAAATGTGTTGTATAGTAAGTAGTGTAGAGGAGTGGAAGGGGAATGGCCAGGCAGGTTGCATGACCTAACGAAGTGGCGGGCAGAGAGCAGTGACCAGTAATCAGGCACAAATCAAGATTAACATTTCGGCGGGCTGTCGCTTATGGTGGGTCCCGCCCAGCTGGGTCCCCGGGGGCCCAGGGGGGAGTCCCCTAAACGGCAGTTCTCACCACAACCACAGCTCCTCAGCCGTTGATATCCACCCTCCGCCTGTTCCGGCCCGCTGATTGACTTGTTCCTCGAGTAACAAGCCGTTTGTTCTCCACTTCTCATTATTCGAACAAATGGATACAGACATCAAATAATGCAATGATTGTTGGGGTCTACTCTTTCTGGGGGCTAAGCCCTATCCATGACGGCCATCTGCACGCAATCTGCAACCTGCCTGCCCTACGTGCGTGATGCAGCTTCGAAACAAGCGGTGACATTCGAACAATCAGGCATCTCTACCATCCATCAGTTTTCCCTTCTTTCAGGATGCAGGGACACCGTGAATATAATGGCTATACAGTGGACTGGGTTGATTCAACAGGCTCCACCCGTCTTCTAATTCCTTCCCATTTCAGGCATTCAGCTTGTAAGAGTCATCCCCTCGGTCTCAGCCGCCCATCCAAACTCTACATCCACCAGTCGGGAACGAGATCGATGCTTAACTTTAGAACGCCAACGGAGCCGGGAGAGCCCCTCTGCCCCTTTCTTTAGCCTGCAAGAAGAATTAACGCCGGTTCAGCATCCAACTTCTAACTTCATATCATTTGTTTTTATCCTAATCATTTCCACTCCGTTGGCACTTTAAGAATTGTTAATGACACAACCATTCAATGCTTTAAAGCAGGTTCTATCATTCCTGTGCATTCGCCGAAGCCTACTAGTGCTCCCTCTTTTCCGGCGAATCCTCGAAACGTTACCGTGTCTCCGTCCTCGAGGAATCTCCTTTCCTCTCCACCGTCAAGTTTGACGGGAACCTTTGCAGCTTTCGTCTGTTCCAGCAGGCATCCCTCGCTGCCGTCCTCTTTCCCGGAGACTGTCCCGCTACCTAGCAAGTCTCCCACGCGCATATTGCAGCCCGTCACTGAGTGGTGTGCCAGCATCTGCGGGTAGGACCAGAGCAGATTGGATGCATTGCTGTGGGAGATGGTTTTGGACTTGCCTGTCGCTTTCGCTACACCCATTTCCAATCAGTTGTCTTTCTTTCTGGGAACATCAATTATGAAAGGTGGAAGAGGGACTCACGCGCAATTGCGACCTCAAGCCTGATGTCATAGTGACTCTGCTTATTCGCTTCCTTCATGTACGGCAGAATTTCCCGATCATTGGGTATGCCTGTTGTCGCAAACGGTTCCAACGCCTCAAGCGTTATGACCCACGGGCTGACACTCGTACCGAGATTCTTCGCATTGAACGGGCCCAACGGTGGCATTTCCCACATCTGTACGTCTCTCACACTCCAATCATTCAGAAGTACGAGTCCAAAGATGTTGTCCTTTGCTTGATCAATAGGAATCGGTTCACCGAGTTTGTTCGCTCCGCATATAAATGCGCCAAGTTCAAGCTCATAGTCTAACCTTTGAGTCGGCGCGTATGTTGCGATTTTCTCCTTCGCCATCGGGTCGGGCAAATATTGTCCCCATGGTCGACGAATGTTAGTGCCTGACACAACGACGGAGGAAGCGCGGCCGTGATATGCTGTTGGAAGCGAGCGGTAATTTGGATGCAGGGTCAAGCCGAAGAGATCACTGCAGCGCTGCGCATGATGCAAGCCTACATAAAAGTCCGTGTAGTCGCCAATTGCGAATGGGAGATGAGTCCGCACTTCACTCAGCGGCAGCAGCACTTGCTGCTTTAAGTCTGAGTTATGTGTGAGGATCTCAGCGTGTGGCGAGTCCGACTGGAAGACTTGTTGTATGTACGAGCGAACGTCGCGGCGGATCGACTGTGGGAGCGCGGCAAAGTCATTCAGAGTTGGTTGATCGAAGACCAAGAGGTAAGTCTGGATACTGGCGACTTCTGAGAAGCCATTTCCTTTGGCAAAGGCGGAGAGGTCGAGGGCGTAGTCACCGATTGCTATTGCCGTGCGCGGTCGAGGAGAGGCCGAAGTACTGATTATGCCGAAAGGGATATTGGCCAGTGAGAAGGGCGAATCAGAAGGTATTTCAAGCCAGGATTTGGTGGACGTCGCCATTTTCAGAGTCGAAGACTGAGATTGATAAAACAATAAGGCCTCATAGAGCGAAATACAGGATGAGGTCGTCGGATGCTTTCTATCGGCGTTCAACGGGCTTACCTAATTGGGCGGAGATCGAATAGTGACTGGCTGTGCGGAATAGAAAACGATTGGAGCTTTCCGTGAAAGCATTGCAGCATGCGGCTGGATTCAAGAGATATCTAGAGACCTCTTTCGTGCAGCATGCACTCAATGCATGTGGATCAAAGGTGGAAGCGTCCCAAGCGTTACGAATCTCGGGGTCCGACATCACCAGCGACACTTGGCAGGGGACTTTTCCGCCAGCTATTCATCATGATCGCTGTAGACAAGCCTTACCAGCGCAAGGCCACCTGAGACTACTTAAATTCTTCAAGATCGCTTCGAAAAGAGGAAAATCAGCCAAGGAGAACTCTAAGGACGAGGGTGGTTTAGTCTGAGCGTGGCCGGGTCAAAGTACTGTCCCTTAAGATGGGTGCTAATGCGACATTGTGCGTGAAGAGCAGAACTAAATCTTCATACAATAATAGATTAGATTTCTTGGCTTTGATAGTTTCTCTAAGTCGTGCAGGCACCGGGAAAACAAGCTCAACTTTTTACTTTTGATTACTACAAGATAATTAGTATGATTGAGTATGTACTTCCGAGCGTCGACTGTTACCCTTTTGAATCGTGAGAGCATGTCGATCTTGTCTTGTTGTCGTGTCTGTACCTTAGCCCCGCTCTTTGACTGCACTTTCGGGGATTTACCGGGGGGCGCTCAGGCCAGTGATGGCCCCCAGATTTCGTCGCAATAAATTGCTGATCCACCATTCTATTTGACTGTCAGTAGCAACGGAGGTAGTTCTATGCTGCCTCTTTATGATGCGCGGCATTCCTGATATCCCGCTATGATCAGCATATGCCCTAGGCTAACCTAGACTTACATTCTAGGATTCTGTCAAAGTGAATAGAGTGATGCTGGGCCGCTGCGGGCCAAGGCGATCAAATGCCAGCCACTTCTCAGAGGTCCGCACGCAGCTATTTATGCTTGCTTCTATACGACGCACACGTCCATGGCCCGAGTTCATTGTTTGTAAGGTCTCGTCAGATTCAGTGAGGCTTCAGCATGGACATCGATCTTCCCTCACGCATACTTCATGATACAATCGTTCAGAGCGGGGGCCAAGTTGTACACCGCCATTCTCGGGGGTCTTTTGATGGCAATTTTCACTTTGTGTGAATGCTTGACTGGTACCCTATGGCCTAGATCCAGTGACAGGATAGGAAGGAAACCCACGCTCCCGATTAGCGTGGTTGGGGCGATGATCTCAGCAACGCTGTTCGGATTTTCGAAGTCCATCTACGCTGCGGTGGCCATTCGAGCCTTTGAAAGCCTCGTCTATCCCAATGGCGGAGTTACACAAACAGAGGTCGTCAAGGAAGTGGGTCTCCAGGCATCTCACCCTTATTGTGACAGACGCTACAACTGTGGCAGTAAGACTTATGCCCTGAAACACTTTGGCAATTTACGGACGTGCTGATCGACCGTGTTCGTTTTCCATGGATGTATTGCCTTACCACGTATGTCAGCAGGCTGCCCTCTCCGCCCTCATTCACAAAGCTACTATTGGATTTATGGCTCGAAGTAATGCTGGTGGATACGTTTGCTCTGCAATACTGTAAGTTACGGTCGCTGCTTGGGACGAAACTAAGTACAATGCCTCCCATTCGAAGAAGGCTCAGCAATTGTTTGCCAATATCTCACAGCATCACGAATGCAGTAGAGTATCTCGTAGCTGTCAGTAGCGTGTCAGTTTCATATACCTGCCTTGCGAGCACGATCGGTCCTCCCACAGCTGCAGCATGATTGGACTGGAATAGCAAGAGAGGTTTTCATTGAACTCCCGTTCTGAGTCATGGATGGGTTACAGCCGCCGGAGCATGAATATTGCGAGATCGTCCTTACTTTATCGGCATTTCGAAGCTTTCAGGAAAATTAATATGCACATTACTGTCCGTCGTTAGACCTCGACAATCAGTCATTTCGTATCGAACAAACGAATTGGACAAAGTAATTCAGAGTTGCCTATAATGTCACTAAGCCTTGTCTTGTGCTTCGAAGGACCATGTCTCAAAAAAGTTTGCATCGACCTTGAATTGAGATTATTAACCTTGAAAGGGCGTGAGGAATTCTAGAGCGAGCTCACCATCGACTCTTAAATCAAAGCCTTTCATGAAACTACCGGCTGTACTAGCGAGAAGTAAAATTGGGCCAGTCAGTTCTTCTTGGAGGCCCATCCTTCCCATTGGTATCTTTTCAAACGATGTGGGTAGTAGATTGGCCAAATCATCTGTGGCGTTAAGTCCACTGTCCAGGTATCCCGGCGACAAAGAGTTGACTCGAATACCGTACTCAGCCCACTCAGCAGCTAAGCAATTTGTCATGTGCTGCACACCCGCTTTAGAGGTGTCATAAGCCACATGGGTCTGTGGGTTGTTGGCAATATGGCCCGCCGTTGCTGCAGTGAGGATGATGGATCCTCCAGTCTTGCGCGTAATCATCTCCCTGTGAGAGACCCATCGCGTCAATCTGGGCTAAGGGTAAGGTGGCCTTGCGTAGATGGATGTACCGACCAACGGCTTGAGCTGTTAAGAAAGTCCCGCTTGTGCTCATATCATAGCTTTTTCGGAATGAGTCTAGGGAATAGTCGGTGGCCCTTACAGAGTTGACTATGCCTGTCAAGCATACCAGTATATCTAGCTTTCCAAACGACTCGGCAATTTCATGAATGATCTTGCCCAGGCTCTCTGCGTCTATTATGTCGGTGGGACGGAAGATTATATTCGTCTGCCTCTCGGGAAAGCGCAAGTGCAGCGTGTGCACCGCCTTCTGCCCCTCCTCCTCGTCTAGGTCTAGCAACGCAATAGCTGCGGCATCATGTTCGAGAAAGCCCTCCGGTATGGTCAAGCCAAGACCTCGAGCTTCTCCGGATACTTTTTCGCTTGCGCCGAATCAGAGTAGCTCTCATCTCACTTCGCGATTTGTTGTGTGAGACGCAGGAAATGAACATTACTGACCGGCGGCACATTTCCCAGTCAGCGAGAAACGCTTTTGAGCCTTTTCAGTAGCGCTCAGGTTTTGAAATGTTGCGGCAGGTGGTGGGGGATGAGCCGGCTCGCAGAAATTCATTTCAGGAACTCCAGCCATTTTGAGTTGATCCTCTCAGGTAAGTAGACAAGTAGTTGAGTCCCGTGGCAAGTGAGATTCTTCACGATCCTTTACTGATCCTGAGACCCTCTCCCACCTCCTTGTTTTGAGCCTCAAAGCTTGTCGTAGAAATGACTGGTCCCAGACTTTAGTATGGCGTTGATGTGATGGTGGGCCTCCAAGGTGCCATCAACCAATAAGATGGGTCACAAGGTGCGAATATGGCGTACAAAGAGGATGTGGTAGGGGCTAGGTGAGGGGCGAGAATCACATGAATGGCCTATCATCTTGACTGTGGAGAGCCCCCTCAATCCATGCATATTATAGCGTCGGTAGAAGAGTGTTCACATTCTGATAAAACGCCCCATTTTGCCTATGAGATCTGCAAGTCGTTACAAGCAGTCTAGACGCGGGCAATGCTCTGCCAGAGCAGTACACGCTAGTCTCATCACTAGTGTCTGTGGCTTGTTTATTACACGACTAGTGTGGCTTCTGGCGTATTTCATACAACCCAGGAGCCTTTCATACATACTCGGTTAGTCGGGACCGACTCTTTGAAGCTCTCCCCTTCCTTGAGGAGCCATTCTTCGCATTAAGACTAACATCACGATGCTCCCGCCTGATTCATTCCCGCTTCATGGCACTTCTGTTCGCATTCCCTCCCGTGGATTGGGAACGTTCCAAGTAGATCCCAAAGAATACCCAGAAGGTTCGGTAAAATCATCTGTTTTGGAAGCTCTCCAGGTTGGATACCGTCACATTGATACTGCACTCGGCTATGGCTGGGGATCCGTGGAGCGGAGTATTGGAGAAGCCATCAAAGAAAGCGGCATTCCGAGAGACGAACTGTTCATTGTAACCAAACTGTACGACTTCTCTCGAGTCTAGATATTAGTGCAACAATTCTTTCGCAAACTTGCAACGCTTAGACCTGAAAACTGATTCTGGGTTTGTGCAGGCATAATTGTTTCCACAAGCCGGAAGATGTGGAGGTTGGCATGGACCTGAGCCTGAAGAATTTGGATTTGAAGTATGGTGAGCATATCAAACACGATCTAGACGCAGAAGAAACAAGCTCAAGAGGAGTCAGTGGATTTGTACCTGATGCATTGTGGGTTTCCTTGCCGATGCTTGATCATCCCTTCTTAACCCCCGCAATCATGAGCTTTACTCATCTTCGGAGGGTCGTACGCATACGCGACTAATGAGAATTATGGTATTGAGCGCCACCAAAATGGGAAGGTATGTACAAGAAGGCCGCATGGCTCACGACTCTTTCCATGCAACACATGTTGAGAATTGTCTCAGCCGGTCGCGGACATTCCGACGTCTAAAGCGTACAATGTTACATGGGAAGCGATGGAAAAGTTAGTCGACAAAGGCAAAACCAGATTGATTGGTGAGGCGCACAAAACGATTTACGCTTTTCATCGCTCAAGCGTACCAGGCGTTTGTAATTTCTCGAGCCCGAAGATATTGCGTCTCTTAACCACTGCACGGATCCATCCAGTGGTCAATGAGGTGGAGCTCAACCCATATTTCCCGCAAAAAGGTCTACTCGACACTTGTATAGCTCATGGGATCCATGTGACAGCATCTGGTCCTCTGGGATGTACCCCTATTCCAGCATTAGTAGGGAGACGTGGCTCCGGACCTCTCGAGGATCGCGATAGATTCACGCATCAACCGCTGTTCAAGCGCGTCTTACGAGTTGCTTCTTCGTGCAGAATGGTATAGGGAAACAGGGTGAGGAATAGACTCGATATCATCCGTACCGTCGATCACGTTCTCATCCAAGACGAAGTTTCCCCCAACCTTGGGCAGTTCGATTGGCGCCGACGCGGTTTTCGTGCCACCATGACGATTCACAATGTGCTCGGGAATCGCGTCGTCGGCCATTCTTGATGCTCGAGACGAAGTGGATGGTTATTGCTTCTAATATCGAGCCTTGGATGACAAGATCGAACCACGCTACCACAATCCTGGCGGGAGATGGGCATGCAGATTAAGTGGCGCCTCGGGGGCCTTCGATCCTGCGAGAAATCAATTTCAGAGCCTCCAAATTTACTATTCTCACCCGGGCTCATGCAAGTTCCAGACATCGGATATCTCCCGTTGGCCTGGGCCTTTGGTTGTGCTCTGATCTACATCGAAAATGGACCGATCTGTGCCCTCAATCCCGTGCCTAGACACTCCATGCATCCCACAGCGGTACAGCTCAGTCCAATCAACGATTATCGCAGTACAGTAGTGTGCTACTATGAGGGACTAACTTGATGCTACATCAACTAGTGTAAAGATACGACTACGTGTACGTCGGTATCGGTTGCCTGCTTTCGCCTGTAAGCACGAGTAAATTTACATAGGGGCAATACGACCGGGACGGCTCTTTTGCGAACAGGCCGTTCAGCCTTTTCTCTGGCCCAAGAATTGGAAATGCAGATCATTGATTCAACCAAACCTCATTTTTAGGCCTTTTCCAGGCTATGTGTGCTGCACATACCCGTCCCAATGATTCATATCCAAGATGGTGAGCAATGTTCTTTGCGCTCCCCTTTGTGATCGCTGAATAGTCACGTCTTCAGCTGCGTAAGTTTGGTCGGAACAAAAGCTCGCAGCATTTAGAGCCCCCTGGTCATGATGGCGCAACAAACGAGCCATTTACAGAAGCGAACGAAACTGCTAGTCGCTCTGATCACAGATCCGCATCAGAGCCCTCGGAGAGGTTACAAGCCTCCATACCCTACCATCTTTTCGCCACCGCCCCAAAGCGCGAGCATACAGCGGCAAATTCCAGCTTCTCCGGTCTAGGTACCCAATTGACCACTTTCGGTGGTGTCACAGGAATACCGGCCGCGGATACACTTGGGCTCAGTCTCCTCTACAGCACTGAAGAGTCAGACGTTGACCTGATTTTCGTTCATGGCTTGGGTGGCTCATCGCGTAGAACTTGGTCATGGAATAGAGACACCGATTACTTCTGGCCAGCATGGCTGCCGCATGATCTAGAGCTCTCGAATTCCAGAATATTCACTTTCGGATACACTGCAGGCCTAAAAGGACCGAGTACAGCACTGAATGTGATCGACTTTGCTAAAGATCTCCTGCTTCGAATGTTGACCTTCTCTGGTGGTCCTGAGCCTTGCCCCGCGATCGGTAGTGTTAGTCAAATCGCTCTAGCTGTTCCGATCGAGCCACTCGACTAAATAGTGTCTTCCAGCACCCTATCATCTTCGTTGCTCACTCAATGGGTGGCCTCGTCATCAAAAAGGCGAGTATAAATATATTGACCCAAACAGAAGAGCGCCCCCAGAGCTGATACTTAAGCAGGCTTACATCCTTGGCAAGAGTGATAAGAGATACACCCAGTTGGTGTCCCAGGTCCAGGGAATGGTCTTCCTTTCCACCCCACACAAAGGCTCCAATTATGCACGCACACTCAACAACATTTTGAGCGCTGCCCCAACGGCATCGCCTAAAATGTATATTAAAGATCTTGAACTCAATTCAACATCAATACAGGTAATCAACGAGCTTTTTCGTAGCCTGTGCGGGGATTTGACACTGGTATCTTTCTACGAGTCATTAAAGACTGCAATTGGCAAATTGAAGATCACAGTCGGTTAGCTTCTTCCAGAGCCACTCCGCAGCTCATGTATCTAGGTTGTGGAGAAGGACTCGGGGATGCTCGGCTACCCTGGCGAAATATCAAGCTCACTTAATGCAGACCATCACAGCGTATGCAAATATAAGACCCCTGAAGACCCGAACTACGTGGATGTGAGGAACGTGTTGAAGTGGATGATAGGAAAATTGCATATTGGGGGTGAGATCCGAATTGACTCTATCTATACGAACTATTGACAAATCTGATGCTTTAGGATCCACTCGGAGACAGCCAGGTACGGTGAAGAACGGCAGAACGCTACAGGAGATTCTCGGTATAGATGAAGCACCCGATAGCGAACTCACTTTATATCGAAGCGAGGCCAAGGAAGGCACTTGTAGGTGGATCACCGAGCACGATAGATTTGTCGAATGGACGAATGCGTCAGGAAAGACCTCAAAAATCTACTGGGTTACCGGGCCTCCAGCGACTGGGAAGTCTACCCTCACAAGTTTTGTCGTTGAACATCTTCAGCAAGAATCACTGGGAAAGAGCTGCCAGTACCATTTCTTCCAGTCAAGTCATCAGGCAAAGCGGACCACAGCGTATTGTCTTAGATCCATTGCATTGCAATTAGCACTGGTAAATGAATATTTTGGGAATGCCTTGTCCGCTTTGACCAATGAAACTGGGGTTCTGTTCGGATCACAAAAGCTGAACTTCATATGGGAGAAAATTTTTGAGGGTATATTGTTCAAAACACAGTTCTCCACTCCTTTATTCTGGGTTATTGATGCTTTGGATGAAGCGGAGTCACCTCAGTCTTTCACAAATCTGTTCACAAAAATTCGCTCGGTCACTCCAATTCAAATCTTCATCACCAGCAGGGCAACTAAAGAGCTTGCACTCATTGCCAGCTCTGATCCTTTGTCTATCCATCAAGAGCGGCTATCTATCAGTGATACTTTGCCCGACATTCGAGCCTACGTCGAGGAAGTTGTCCAGGCAGCCCTCCCTTATGACAATGAGTTCCAAGCAAATGTGGTCAATCAGGTCCTTGAAAAAGCTTCTGGCTCATTCCTTTGGGTGAGGCTGGCTCTGGATACTCTAAAAGAGAACTGGCACACCCGTGAGGACATCAGGAAAGCCTTGCATGATGTTCCTGATGGAATGGAATCGCTCTATACGAAAATGATAGGGCACGTTATGAATCAGCCACAGCGCTTGCGCACCATGGCCCTCGGAATACTTACCTGGACGGTGTGTGTATCGCGACCTCTGAACCTGGATGAGTTAACCGTTGCTTTATCGGCCGAGTTTGATGGATTCATAAATCTTGAAAACACAATACTACAGATCTGTGGCCACTTTGTCAGGATGGAAAAGTCCAGGATTTTCATGATCCACGGCACTGCCTGCCAATTCCTTTTGGATTGCAAGGAAGAGCGGTCTCCAATTATTGAACGTCATCAAGCCCACGAACATATTGCACGCAGATGCCTGCAGTATCTCTCCGATGGAAAGTGGAAAGCTGTTTTCATGCAGGCAGCTGAAACTGCTTTCAAACCTTGGCAGGCGAGAAGGAACCGCCTCGCATCGTTCGAAAACGACCACCCGTTCCTGCCCTACGCATTACAAAATTGGGCCTTCCACGTACGCAACGCATCTTGTGAATCAAACAATTTACTTCTAGCTCTGAATTCGTTTTTGGAACGATACTGTCTTACTTGGATCCATGCAATCGCTCTGTCTGGAAATCTTCGAGTCCTGACGAATGCCGCTCAAGATCTCAAAGCTTACGTTCGAAAAAGAGGGCGCAAGAACTCTTTTGCGATATCCTCATCAAGAGATGTTGGTGATGAGCCATCTGAATTCCTTCGGTTATGGGCTGTAGATATCATCCGCATTGTGGGCAAGTTTGGACGAAATCTAGCAGAAAACCCAACTTCAATATTCAGAATGATACCACCATTTTGCCCCAGAGGCACGAAAATGCGCGAAACATATGGGGGAGCCCGTGATAATACTCTCTCCGTTGCCGGGATCTCTTCTTCTGGTTGGGACGATTGTCTTGCTCGATTGAATGTGGGAGAGGATGAGACAGTTTCTAGAGTTCTTTGCACCGGATCGCATTTTATAACGCTCCTTGGAGGCAGTGGCACTTTGATCGTATGGCATGCAGAGTCTTGTGAGGAGGCTCGACGTATGAAGCATGGAGAGTGGGTGATGACGATGACCTTGAACAAGTCGGGCACACTCATTGCAACGGCTGGAATACATACTTTCCGAGTTTGGGATATTGGCACAGGGAAGCAGGTGCATTGCCTTCCAAAAGGTGGTTATGCCCGTACAATGACGATAGCTTTCGGTCACGTTGACTATGAACTATTGATAGGCAGAGACGACTGCTCTGTCTCGTGCTATAATCTCCAGTCGCTAGAGGAGCAATGGAGTTTCGTAGCTGAAGAGGCCAATGATATCGACCACAATTGTCCCCAACTAATGACTTTCAGTCCAGATATCAACAAGGTTGCAATAGCATGCCGTGGAGCACCAGTCCTTGTATGGGATATGACAAGAAAAGATTGTCAGCTACCGAGAAAATGTATCCGCAACGAAGACCGAAATAAAGATTCTGGCGATGTCTGGAACACCGCGGAGATAGCAGTATGGCAGCCTGACAATGCCTCTCTCCTCATACTATACCAAGACACCACACTAGTCGAATGGCGAATTCTGGAGGACGAACAAGACGAATACAACCATCTCGGGGCGCGAGAGATGATTATAAGCCAAGATGGAAGTTTCCTGCTTACCAGTGATCAGAATGGCAGCCTCAGCGTCTGGACCTTCCCTCGACTTCAGCTGTTATATCGACTTCATTATGATGAGTTCGTTCGAGACCTTGCATTTAGCCCTGATGGTCAACGGATTTATGACACTCGTGGGTCACTTTGTAATGTATGGGAGCCTGACGCTCTAGTCCGTCCGGATGAGCCCGACCGAGAAGATTCGTCAAGCAATAGCGAGATATCTATCTTTTCGGAACCTGTCTTCTCTCGTGATGATAACAGTCGCAACCAGACTACAGCCTTAGCATGTGACGCTGATGACAAATTCTACTGTTGTGGGAAAGATGATGGCACCATCTCCATCCACGATTTGTCAGAAGGAAAGAGGCTTCGAAAGGTATACAGTCATGCTACCACTGTATCAATCATCTCGTTGGCGTGGTCACGCTCTGGCAAATACATCGTGTCTGGAGACGATTGCGCACGAGTGGTCGCGAAGCGCCTTGAAGTCAAAGGGCCCGGGAAATGGGCAGTGTATCCAATTTTCGACTTTCGCCTAAGTGAACCGGTTGAACAATTCATTTTCGATCCAAGCGAGAAGTTACTACTTGTATCAACACGCTCGGGGGATCGAGTCTGGAATCTAAGAAGCAAAGAAGAGCTGTGTCGCCGCCACTGGTCAGCTAAAAGTGGAAGAAGATGGATAAGTCATCCACTTGACGATAAAGTCCTCTTGTGGATTGACCCATCTGTAGTGCAAAGGTACGATTGGCAAACACTGGCTTGCCTTGAGAAGGAGCTTGATGCCCCAAATCCCGGCGCCGGAGAATCTGATGTAATTAAACAGAGCGGCGACTCCTCAGGGTCGAAAAAAGCTGAACATGGATCACCCGCCTCAAGGGAGCGGCCAGCGCTCCCACGTCCATCTAGCCGACCTACCGAAGTCTCTGAGAATGTGAATTGTATTTCCAAGACGAAGAACTCCCGCTACATTATATGCGAGACCCTCCCTGACACTGGCCATTCTAGAGCCACTTCTGCCCGGGGTTTGAGACTCGAACTGGTACCAACTTCAGAACTCGGCCAGAACGACGAAGCAAAGGTGGCCCGTCAGAGCCTGGACCAGTTATCAAAGCGTGTCGCACGGTTGATTGGTAGCTACCATGATCGTGTGGCCTTCCTTGATCATCAATACTGGCTCTGTACATGGGAAATCGACACGGACTTTTCGACCTTCAAGAGGCATTTTTTCCTACCCCGGGACTGGCTCAGCCCTTCCAATCTCGAGCTCGCGGCTTTGAACTTACATGGTACTTTTTTGTGCCCTAAGAACGGTGAAGTGGGCATTGTGAGATCCGGCGTTAAGCTATAAAGTGCCTTTTTGGAAGACGCCGAGGAGTGAAATTGGCCTCTAATATCGACTTGAAGTATTATATACTTTTAATATACCCTGAAAAGTGACTGGATTTTCTTATGCACATAGATGGGTGTTTGTACGGTCTCATAGTGAGCGACTACAAACTCCGTAAGTATTACATCATGTAATTAGGCAAATCTAGGCAGACAATCATACTGAATATACAAATGATTTGATATAGCATACCTAGCCGGTCACATGAAATTCCCTTGGGGCCGAGCGAAGACACTGCCGGGACGCAATACCTCTACAGTCCCTGCCCATTGAGTGATAGATCCCCAATGCGTTCCATGGTCGTCATCCACCTCCTTCGACAGCCGAGACATGATTGCCACTCTCACGATACTTCGATGTTCCAACTGGCAGAAGAGCTTCTGGACAGTACAGTGGCCGAAAATGCCCCTGTAAACCTCAGTTGGAGTTTCCATATCGGTTAAAGGTCTCGCTTCGCGACAGATTGTCAGGCGCTATCGCTGTCACTTTGAGCCAGCCTCTCCGTCACCGATATATACTGGGGCCTCGCAAGGGATGCCCAGGGCGCAACTGGGCCTGGAAAGGGGATTCTTAGGGCAACTGGGTTCGTTGTGGCATTCTTACCTACCATGTCTCGGGACGTATGATAACCTGCATCCTACAGTGCATGATGGTCCATCGTTCGTTAAACCGGGCTGAATAAAGCTGAAAATACGAGGGGATCCCCTGAGAGCGCACAGATTCTATACTGAAAATGTCTGGTCGATGATGAGAGCAAAGCATTTCTTCAATGCGATCGCTTATGACGGTGGAGAATGACTCGCAAGCTGCATCAGTACGACCGATTTAATTTTCTGGACTCTCCATATCGCGACTATTCTACCCTTCTGAATAAGTGCCTTATGATGAGATCAATAGTCTGATGGCCTGAAAGCCTACTGACAGTCTCGAGAGAAGCTCAAGAGCTGTTGCATGGTTGTTGACCTCTTTGCGACCGGAAGAATCTTGGTCGTATAGTAATCGGTGTTAGCTGCCATAATGCATTTGCATTGTTGCAGCTTATCATTTGAGCTGCACCTGATAAGTCGTGCCATGCATCGCTTCAATGGAAAATGCACGGGCAAGTTGTTCGCTCCTTTGCAAATGACTTGGGGCTTGTTAACAGAATTGAAAGATCTCTCTTGGCTAGTTGGGTTGCTTGAAAGACTCATTCGACTCGTGATCATTCTCCGAAATGCTGCGTTTTGCTTTGAAAAGTACCCTAGCTAGAATCACTGAATTCAAAAGTTTCAAGATAGCGAAGAGTATTCTTTTTGGCGTAAGACGAAGAGGACACTTGCAAATCTAACACAGCTTGGCCTCAGTACTCTATTTTGAGAGAGGTCAATGGGATTTAGGCATACAGGATCTCTCACTGTAGCATTGGCAAATATCTAAAGGTGGAGCATGCTGAATGCAGGCATAAAGCGCATGCGATTCTGAAAAAATTACCGCTTGGGCTTTATTTGATGATTAACACGTGAGTTTGGACCAAGAACGGGTACAAACACTATGAAGAAATTGCACGTGAGGAGGCGTTCGTGCCCGTGCCTTGACTGATAATGTGACACATACGCGAGGATACACTGAAAATGATACTCTGTGTCAAGAGACGAAGTTGGACGCCGGACTACGATGAATGGAAGAGCAGAAGCAGACTTCTTAGCACCGATATTCTTCCTTTGCAATAAGCAATTGCGGCATCGACTGCACTGCGAGACGTGACTGATTCCTCGAAAGGGATGGGATGAAAGCAGAATTAAGGTTGAGATGGTGCCGCCAAGGGACGGAGAATCTTAAGTCCGGCAGCCGTGGCGAGGCCATTCAACTTCTCAAGTAAATTTCTCCACCTCCATCCGCACCTCTTACACACTTTTTAGTTCATCAGCAAAATATGCTTGACGAGATCGATTTATTAGCTACTATACAAAGCTAAGAAGATCCTGTAGTAGCGCAGCTACTTGAAAAGGGTTTGCTTGATCGCTACCACTGCCCTGTGACACCTCTAATAGGCCAAAGTGAACTCTTTCCCGTTTCTTAGTTGGGTCTTCCAGCAGGAACACATTCAAGATCACCTCTCTTCACAATGCCAGGACTTGACGTGGAGGCTCTTCTAGATTCTACTGCGAACGCTGCCCAAAGTAAATCTGAGGACACTCGCTCAAAAGATCGCGACGAGCGCTACAAGTCCGATCGCCATGATCGAGACCGTTACCGCGATGGCAGTCGCCGGGATAGGAGCAGGGATCGAGATCGAGACCGAGATCGACGTCATAGGGACAGAAGTAGAGATAGGGTGAAGAAAGAAAAGGATCTTGATGGAGATGTGCCAATGGAAAGCCCCAGAAGTGAGCGTGCAAATGGGCATCGGAGCAAACGCAGAAGCCGCAGCCGTGACAGTGACAAACATCACTCACGCCGTCATAGGGAATCCGTAGATCACGATGATCGTCGTGGCTCTGGAGGCGACTATTACCGTGGGGTTGGACGACATCGCTCGCGCTCAAGGTCTCCACACGACGACCGATATTACCGGCCTGGTGACCGACCTCGCCGTCCCGAGGATGCGGCTCATCGTGATAGAAGTCCAAAGCCCGAACGACGCAAGCGTACACCAAGCCCGAAGCCAAGATCTCCGACGCCCCAGCCTACAGAGGACGAGCGTGACCGACGGACAGTCTTCGTGCAACAGCTGGCAGCTAGACTGAGGACGAAAGAGCTGATACATTTCTTTGAAAAGATTGGACCAGTTAAAGAAGCACAGATTGTCAAAGACAGAGTCAGTGGTAGATCGAAAGGGTGAGTATCAAAAGTCCTTCCGAGACTTCTATGCAAACTAATCGAGCTTGACAGAGTTGGCTACGTCGAGTTCAAGAGCGAAGCCTCCGTCGCTCCAGCTATACAGCTTACTGGCCAAAAGCTTCTAGGGATCCCCATCATTGCACAACATACCGAGGCTGAGAAAAATCGCCAAGCCAAGACATCTGAAGCAACTAGCAGCAATCCAAATCATGTGCCATTCCACAGACTCTATGTAGGAAACATACATTTCAGCATCACTGAAAATGATTTACAGAATGTTTTCGAACCTTTCGGTGAACTCGAATTTGTACAACTACAAAAGGAAGAACAGGGGCGTAGCCGGGGTTACGGGTTTGTCCAGTAAGTAATTTTGGACGATCCCCATACTACACTTACTGACTAGTCTTCGATAGATTCCGTGATCCTAATCAGGCCAGGGAAGCGCTAGAAAAGATGAATGGATTTGATCTTGCTGGGCGACCTATCAGGGTTGGCCTCGGTAACGATAAGTTCACCCCAGAATCCACTGCAAACTTGCTTCAGCGGTTCCAAGGTCAAGAACACCAACACCAGTACCAGGGATCTGCTTTCTCGGGCCATGGCGGCCGCGGTGCTCAAGCTGGCGGTGGTGGTGCATTTGACCGTGCCGGTGGTAGGGACAACGAGAAAGGCGGTGGAGCCAGTGCACTGGATGATACTGATGTCGGTGGGGTAAACTTCAACAACTATAGCAGAGACGCTTTGATGAGGAAACTTGCTAGAACAGATGAACCTGCTCCTGAAGCAAATGCGAATGATCAACGCCGTGCGGCTGCCAAGCCAAAGCCGGAATCGAAGCCTCTACCTGTGAGCGTTAGCCAGGCCAGTCGGTGTGTCCTGTTGAGAAATATGTTTGATCCTGCTGAGTAAGTCTAACTCTCTTTGTCATTGAACAACTGTTAACAAACTCTGTAGAGAGGAAGGCGAAGTCTGGATCAAAGAATTGGAGGACGACGTCCGAGCTGAGTGTACCGAGAAGTACGGTAAAGTGGTTCACATTTCTCTAGATCCGAATACCCAGGGAGACATCTACCTTAAATTCGATCGTGTCACGGGTGGCGAGAACGCTATCAAAGGTCTGAATGGACGATTCTTTGGTGGACGGCAGATTAGCGCCCAGCCTGTCGTCGATGCCGTTTACAGCTCACTTTTCTCTCGAACAAGCGCGCTTTAAATCTCACTTAAACCTGGCATCTTTGGCGGAATGAAACGATACAAAAGGCGAGTCAGGCTGAGAAGTTGCTTATTAGTGGCAGATGCAGACTTTTGGTTATGCTGAATCGGGCTTGTTTGCGAAATAAGGGAGTATTATCTAGTCTATTTTCTGCTGAAATCCAAGTAGGTACAACCGCTTCCCTTACTGTAGCTAGAAATATATGCCTATGAAAGCATACCTATCTCGCTACACCAAGCAGGAAATGCAGCTCACCGTTAGTTCATCACCGCCGCCGAGAAAATTTCGCTTTGCCTTGCTTTCTTCTATTTATATTGATTCACTTCTAACTCTTTCTGAAGCCGTTTCTATTCACTTCTAAGCTATTTAAGAAGTGAGTTTCTTTTCTAAAAGAGCCGGATATATACTGCCTGCCAATTGCGGTAGCCTTGCCTAAATTTGATAACACTGCACCGGAACCACGTTTACCCGTTCTCCTATAATTTAAAATATCACCAATTCAGCGCTCCGTAACGAAAGCAACCAGCAATCATGGTGAGTTACGGTTGCAATAGGCAGATTCGGGATATTCTCGCTAATTAAGGGGCAGTGGAGCCCCAATGGGGACGATAGGGACGCCCTCCTGATCCAAATCGGTGAGTGCAAAGGGCGCATAGCGCACCTAGAGGACACGCTGCGCGACCGAGACGTGGATCTCGCGGTGGAACGCCACCGTAGAGAAGACGCTCAGCAGCGTCTAAAGGCGCAAGAGCAGCTGGAGAACGAGGTCACTGACCTCAGAAGAATGCTGGCCAGTGAGCGTGCCGCTCACGCCAAGACGTGTGAGACGGCCTGGGTCCAATCCCAGATGATCCAAGGTATTTACGGCTTCTCAAACCATAGCCAGGCGTCTAATCCGCCTCTTGCAGCCTCGTTTGGCCCCCAAACCGCCTTCCCAAGGGAAACTTACGGCCAATCAGGCCTGCAGCAGCAGCAGCCTCCTTCTTTGGAGGTAGTTCCATACGTCAGACCACCCTCCTCCGCCCACACTCCCCCCACTGCCTCTCCTCACTACAACCCTTTTCATCCGCGCATCACACCTCCGCCAGGAGCTTTCTCTACAAATCCCAATCCATTCATAGGCAATATACCTGGCTTCCCTCTTCCAACAACCCCTTTCGCCCCTCTACCATTCACTCAATATGGAGCTCCCGCCATTAATCGTCCTGATCCTGCCGCATCAGTACGTGCGCGAATGGCTTACACACCACATCCTTCACAGGAGCAGAGGTTAGGATTGACAGCCATCCTGAAACATTTCTATGACAGGGTCGAGTCATTCGCTCAGCGCCGAGTAAACGTACCAGACCAGGAGCGCGATCAACAGCTCTCAGCAGCTCTACGGAGCGAAATACGCAGGATCAACCAGCAAGAGGACGACAGACTCGCCAGATCACTGCTATGTACCTCAAAATCTCGTTACATCTTAATCGCAAAGCTAATGCTATACCGTCTTGTGAACTTCGCTTGGCGCCCAGTCTTACTGAAAGGTTTCGCAGGGGACGACGACTACGGAAACAAGCTCAACGTAGAGTTGGGAAAGCTTCATCACGCAATGCCGATGGATGACAAGAGAGAGGGCATGAAGCAGGTCAGCGAATTGATCATCAAGATGACGCGTGAACCCGGCTGGGAGCAGTACATTGGCGAGACAATCGGACGCAAAGCAGACGAGCTCTGGCGCGAAGTCCAGCCATTGATGCCTCCCGCCCCGCAAGCTGGAGCCTACGAAGAGCTCCTACAATTATGGAAGGATGCCGCGCAGATTGGCTTGGTGATACACAAGAAAGTCAGCTGGTTCAATGTTGATTTTCCGCCTGCGGGCTTCAATACGGCGTTCAATCCAGGCAGCATGATCTCACGAGATCCGAATTACAAGGGGAAGTCGCCGATGGAGCTTGCGGCTTTGGGGCTGAAAGTGAGAATTGCGTGGACGCCGGTCATTTGGGAACTTCCGCTTGATGATACTAAGATTACGCAGCAGCAGATTGTTTCGTTTTCGAGGGTTTTGCTTATGCAGTGAAGGTGGTTATACTACAGCAGAGAGTGATTCTTTACAACCGATAATGGTATTCTGATATTCAAAAGTGATTTCCGTACAGCAAAAGTGTTTCGACACCAGATAGCGATTTCTAAAACGCGGAAGGATACTCACAACAGAGAGCGAATGGAGAAAAGGATCCATGGATACAGAGAGAAGAGATGGATGTGAAAAGGAATGTGAAAAGGTGCTCTGACGCGTTGATGACCAAGGAGGGTGCGGATTTGACGTGAAGCAACGGAGGTGAACTTGTACTTTGATTCTTCGGTACTTTGAAAAGCGCTAGTGGGTCAACAGCATGTGAGATGATGCGGACACACGATGCTACGTGCTTTGAATGATGGGCAGACTGGCTCCTCACAGACCAGCAGTATATGCCATGAGAGCAGCCGACTCAGTAGCTAGAGATGCGACAAGCACGAAGTTCTGCGTAATGATGTACCTTCAATCATGGTCACATACACCATAAAAGCTATAACATGAACGGCTTCTCTAGTAGATTCATCCGAAGAAGGTAGTTAGCAATGAAAGCTTGGTCTCAGATTTGGGCCGTGGAAGACGCACTTGATCCGTTCCCGGCGTTGCGTCGGCAACCTCGAGTCCACTTACACCTCACTTCTCCACCACTAGCGAAGTAGCACAAGTGCACCTGTACGTGCTGAGGCTTGTCTGATGCAATCAACATTGTGCCTCAAGCCGGTTGGCGCATGAGCTGCTTCGTGAATTGGCCTGTCTCAAGCGAAGCAGTCAAGGCAGTCTGGGACCGATGACCCCCCGTTCCTAAGCGATGTCTCTCTACTACGAAACAGCGCCCTTCCTCTCATCAGACACCTCAGCTGGGTCCCTCAAGTCACGCGTCTTCAATCCTCGACAATCGGCAAAGTCGCAACCGAAGCAGATCTTCGCGCTTGCTAGCGAAGCTGCCAAATGGAGCCCCGTGCTAGCTGAAGTCATTGAGAGCTCTCAGTTGCTCCAATCTGAGCACAAAGTAAGTATCCGTCACGCTGAATTTTCCTCTTTGGAAGTATGCTGACTGACTCGAAGCCTGTCCTAGTTAACCCCTGAACTCGCTCTCCTCCTCGTTCACGACCTCCTTCTTGCCAAACGGGGCATCCAAGCACCAGCAGCACATGCTCTGAGAAACGCAGTAGAAAAGCACAAAGCTCGCTTGACTGCGGAGCTCGTCAAGGCAAGGTTGAGAAAAGGGTGCTCGAGTCTAGAGCAACTGCGAGCTAGCCTCGAGAAGAGCAAGGTACCACAACTTCTCACAAATGGTGATGCAACCCAGAATGGCACAAATGAAGTTGCAATCGTACATCCTCGCTGGGTACGTGTGAATAGCTTGAAGGCTACACTGCAGGGGCAACTGGACACGACATTCGCGGGATATTCTACGGTGAAAGAGCTGGGAGACCTAGTAAAATCGAGCATACCGAAAGTTTTACACATTGACAAGCATATCCCTGATCTCGTCGCTCTCCCTGCGTCTGCAGACCTTACAAAGTCGGTTGGCTACCTCAACGGCTTGATCATCCTTCAAGATAAAGCGTCCTGTTTTCCAGCCTACCTACTCGATCCGAAGGCTCAATCAGAGGGTCACATTCTGGATGCTTGTGCAGCACCAGGAAACAAAACATCACATTTAGCTGCGTTGCTGGCAACACAGAAGGTCGGGAGTTTAACGAGAAAGATCCTAGCTTGCGAGAGAGACAAGAGCAGAGCTCAGGCCTGTGTTCAGATGATCAAAACAGCAGGTGCCTCGAAAATCGTGGACGTTCATGGAGGGCAGGATTTTCTGAAGACTTCTCCACAGAAGCTACCTTGGAGTAAGGTGTCCGTAATCCTTCTCGACCCGAGTTGCTCCGGGAGCGGTATGGTTGGACGAGACGAGGAATTGCAGGTCACACTACCGCAGCGAAAGAAGCATGACGAGCCAGGGGCAACAAAGAAAAGAAAGAGAACGGCGTCTACACGAGAACAGGAACAGGTACAGGAAACAATGAAGGAGAATGCGCAGCCTGATCTGAGTGCTGAGAAGCTTGCTGCACGTCTGGAACGCCTCTCCACATTTCAGCTCAAGCTTCTTCTCCACGCCTTCACTTTCCCCAAAGCGATCAGAATGACATACTCTACATGTTCAATCTACGCAGAAGAAAATGAGTACATCGTGGTCAAAGCTCTGACTTCAAGAGAGGCGACAGAGCATGGATGGCGAATACTGAGAAGAGATGAGCAGATTGTTGGACTACAAAAATGGCATCTACGTGGTTCATATGATGCTTGCAAAGAAGCAGATCTAAAGCAAGAGCTGGACTGTACAGATATCGCCGAGTCCTGCATTCGCTGCTCAAAAAGTACAGAAGACGGAACTCAGGGTTTCTTTGTTGCTGGGTTTGTGAAGCAAGACAGAGAAGGGGAAGAAAGCGAGCAAGATGAGTGGGAAGGATTTGATGATGAGAATGATTGAAGCTACCTCAAGCGAGTAAAGAATTGAGAATCGACTATATTGTTGCTAGAAGCGTTGATGATCCAGCATACGAGCGTGGGGTCACATGAAGAGAATCATTCTCAGCTCAAGTACCGACATGCTATCAATCCAGAGCAACCGATTCAACAATGAGCAGCTCGTGAAAGTCGTTGTCATGAATATCTTGACATGACGTGACTGGTACCTGAAAATAAGGCTGCTGTGGCAATGATGTAATGACAACAATTTCATGAGACACTTCGCAACTTCACACATTCAGACCTCTCGTGACTAGATTCACAATTGGCTTTGCCCTAACTTCAACTCTCTCAAGACTGGAGTACTTGACCGACATACACCATCCTTCATCAATCTTTTCAACTGCAAATCCCCAGTACAACATGTCGGCCTCCCGCAACGCAGACGCGAATGCAGGCCAGCCTGGCGAGTTTGGCTCTCACATTGCGCGTGATGGGCCACTCGAAACCACTGGTGTATGTCTTGACCTATTCCGCCCTCCTCAATATACTACCCTGCACGAGTAGCCTCACTTCTCGTCCGGTGATTTGATGCTGTACCACGTGCGCACTTTCTCACTGATCATTTTACTGATAACGATCAAAGCACCAACCAGGCAAGCTAGTCGGTAACGACGCCAAACCCGAGTTCCATGCAAAGACTCTTCCTCCAGGCTCTGCTCCAAAGGAGTCAACGTTCCAGCCGAATACTTCGTCCGAAATACCAGGACAAGCCTTGAACCCGGACAATGACGAGCTCGAGGGCAAGGAATCTACGTAGGTACCCTCCAAGCTCATACCCTGTATCCATTGTGGCCTAACTCATCTCCCGTTGAATGACTGCTAATCTACAACCCTCCAGTCAAACCACCGCTTCGTCAACTCTAGGAGGTGCCACATCAGCTGACGTCCATCAAGGCTATGGACACCCCGGCCAGGGTCAAACAAGCCGCGAGCTTCGCGACAACAGCAGTGCCGGTGGGCTAGCTGCGCGAGGTGCTGAGGGAGTTGGAAGCGGTCTACAAGGCGTAGATGAGAGGGTGAGCCAGCCTAGCCAGCGAGGATTGGAGAAGGAAGGCGCGGCTGTGGCTGGACGTAAGGAGGGCACTGGGCAAGAGAAGGGGACGGCAGCTGAGGATCGATTGCCTGAGAGTTTGTAGGGGAGAGAGAAATGAATGAGGTGAGGCTGTGCGGGAAAGCATGCAGCAGCATCATGAGGGCTTTGATAGAAGGGTCATGAACAGGTATTAAACTAGAGCTTGCATAAGCATGCATCAAAAATACAAAACCAGCTTTTCATCACATCTTGCTCTTGAACGATACTTTGTTGTTTTCGTTATTCAACTTATGTTCTGGACGCCAATTCACGCTCCGACCCGATTTTATTTCACCAACAAGCCCGAGGGGCCTCAAATTATTTTCTTCAATACAAACCAGTGATTTCACACCCACGCATTTCGCTGACCTCCATCGACTATGTATCATCCAACCTAATGTTCAATTCCTCATCTCATAGTTCACTCACATCTGCGATCACATCATCTTGTCGCCCGCAACTCACCTCGCTGAAACCCCTCCTCCTCACTGCAACTTAAGATCGCCATCCCAGCCAGACGTAAACACACCATTGGTATCCAGCACAACAATGTCTCCATAGCCAGCTGCTTCAGACACCCGCCCACAATCTCCGCTCTATTCTCTAAGCTTTACCCGACCACCCTACATCCATTCAACCAGATTACCAAATGGCTCTCCCCTCCGGCCCAATAAACAGAGAAACAACCGTACCCTTCCACCTCAAGCTCTTCTACCGCGTGGGCTCGTTTCACTCGTACGTCTTCCCCCTTCCCCCCAGCCTCTCATCTTTCCCTTCCTCCACCCCATCTCCCCTCACTCCCTACTAACATCCTCCGTCTTCCAGACTCAACGACTTCCCCCTCCCTCTCCCCCTCCCTTCTTCCTCCTCAACCACCACCACCCCTCTCCCTGCCCACCTCCAGATCTACACCTGGCCCACCTGCACCCTCCGCGAGCTCTCCCACCTCCTCGTCTCCGCCCTCCCTTCCCTCCTGCCCTCACCCGCCATCGGCACCCGCCTCGCTTTTAGGCTTGTGTATCCTGATCCGCGCCCTGCAGGGGCCGGTGGGATTGGAGGAGGGGGATGGATGAGTAAGGATTTGGGGAATTTGGTCGTTGGCGCGCGTGATCGTGATGGAGATGAGGGGGCTGGGGCTGGGGCGGGGGAGGGGGAGAAGAGAGATGCTGAAGTCTTTGGTGGGGTTGGTGGGGTTGGTGGGGAGGGAGCAAGGTTGCAGGGCGAGCCCGAACGGACTTTGGCCGAGGGGAAGTTTGTGATTGGCGATTTTGTCGATGTGGGGGTTTTTCCTGTGGGTAGGGATGGGGAGGTGCAGCCGCCGCCGCCGGTGATGGGGGTCGGGGGTGCAGGGGGAGTGTGAGTGGGGGGAGAGGGCGAGGGGGGTATAGAGGGAGGGGTGGGGAGAATGGGTATGCTGGGGGAGGGTATGGGCGAGGGGAGAGGAGGGGGGGTTATGCTGGTGGTGGTGGTGGTAGTGGAGGATATGGAAGCGCTGGTGGGTATGGACCAGGCGGCGGAGGAGGGGGAGGGGGCTATGGCGGATTTGGAGCTGGGGGTGGTGGGAGAGGGGAACGGGTCCCTGAGGGGGAGTGGAGACGGGGGGAACGGTTGCCTGAGACTGGTTATGGACGGGGAGGGTATAGAGGAAGGGGGAGGGGGTGGTAGATGGAAGAGAATGGAAGAGCAGGATTTTGATACATGGCTAATTGGAGACTCATCTGGGGGATTGGAGAGAAAGAAAATGCCACTTGCACGAAGATAATATTGAAAAGAGAAAATTACATGAGGACAGTCGTGAAAGAGCTCTTGTGAGGACATGAGATGGGGACAGATATGAGCTTGATATTGATCAAGAGCTTGTGCATTCAGCTTCCGAGTATTCGAGTATCGGCCAGCATTACTTAGAAAAAAGCCTAGAGCAATTGGACATGAGGACTTCTCATTGCAAGCTCGAATGATTCGAAGATAGCTTGTCGTGATTCTAAACTTCCCAATGGTATCTATCAAGGCACGTTGTCACAGTGTCTCCCACAACCCCAGCATCAAAATCATTTTCTCGCTCCTACAAACCACCCATCATCCCATAATCTGCCCCCCATCCTCCGGCGGCCACCTCGTCTGCGCAAAACTCAAGCAGCGCTTAATCCCCTGCAAAAACTTCCTCGTCACCTCATCGCTCAAAATATGCCCCTCCTCGGCCCCCTTATGCAATTTCTCCCGCGCGCTCCTCTCGTGGATCCCCACCATCGTCACTCCAATCGGCCACGCCGCCTTCCCGATCGACAACCTCAGATACCCGTCGTTCGCATCGACATAGCGTCGTTCTTGCGCTGCAGAAACGATTTGCAGTAATGGCCGCAGGATGGAATCTTCGAGCGTGTTCTGTTCGAATTTCTTGAAGAGCGGTTGCAGCGAGGTTATGCAGTTCGTGAGCGTCAGAGAGGCGCGCTGGCCTTCGGGCGTTTGCGATACGCTGGAAGCCCGCGCGGAGAGTGTGGCGCTCCAGGCGCTGAAGAGCAGGTTGAAGTAAGAGGATAGTTGGCGGTAGAGGAATGTGCGAGCTGCGAGGTCGGAGGGGATCGTGGTGGGCACTTTCATCGAGGATTCGGGGACGGGTTCGAGAGTTGTGGCGATTGGTCCGGGGTATTTCTTTGGTGTGTTTGGGACGGGCGTCGTGAGCGCGTGGTAGCGTTTTAGGCGCTGGGCGTGCGTTTCGCCGAAGAGGTGCGTGGGTTCGGATAAGGCGCGGAGGGCGAGGCGGAGGGTGGCGGGGGGAATGTCTTGTTGGTGATCTGAAGTAGGGGAGGAGGAGTCGGTTTGTGGTTGAGATGGGAGCTCGGGCAGGCCTAGACGTTTTCGTCGATGGGTTTCTGCTTGGGCTTCTTCTTCTTCACGACGGATTCGAGATTCTTCGGCTAGGCGTTGACGCTTTTCATCTCGTTCGGCGTTACGGAGTGCTTCTTCGTCATCTCGTTTTCGTTTCTGGGCGAGCTTTTCTTCTCGTTGCCGTTGAAGGTTTGCTTGCTCTTTGAGGTAGGCTTCTTGTCTTTGAGCTTCTAGCTCTGATTTCTTGAGGAATTTCTTGGTGGACTTGGGTTGTGTTGGTGGTGATTTGGATTTGGAAATCTCGGCTGACATCAAGGATGCAAAGTCCATGAATGGAAGTAGTTGAATGTCGTCGACAATCCTCAGAGGATGTTGGTTTTACCTAGGGAGATGCAATTGAATGGTCGTCGAACGCACGATTATAAAGGCCTTTTCGGAAGAGAACAGACCACACCAGTCTAAGACAAGCCTTTGCTGAAGAAGTCTCAAGAGTACGGAGTCCTCGCTCGTCTAATAGAAAGTGTTTCCCAAAAGGATCTTGTATTGTAATAGACTCGCTGCTATTAATAAGACACTAGAGTATGTAAAGGCAGCCGTAGCTGCGTCTGAGTGAAAATCGCCAACCGTAGAACTAGTATCTATTAATCCGCAGGCTCTCCGCAACGTCGCCCCTCTTTAGCTTCAACAAATACCTACAATGCAGCCTACACTTCGCCGAATGGCGGGCCATGGGCCTCCGAGTAAGCCTTGACTTCTTGTAATATCACTCTGTTGTACTGACGATGCAATTAGCGATCGCAATGGATCCAGCGTTTGTGAGATACCAGAGTACGTTACTTTATCCTAAGCACCAAGTCATTCCGGCCGAAGCGCATGGACGAATAACAGGAGATCTGAACATACGCAAAAAAAGATTCAAGACGCAAGTGATACTGATGGAGGCCCACAACAGATATGACCGCGAACCGATACAAATACTTTCGGTGGAACCGGCGAACGGCACGTCTCACCTTTCTCTACATGGTTGCAATACCTGCGACAGTCATGTATATTGGATGGAGGACAGATGTGAGTCTTCATTCTCCCACCAAGGATCATATAAAAGTGGACCGAGACACGAGAGCAGAGCTTGTGCTACTGTTGCGCTTTTGGATAGGCGGCTAATATTCCACTTGTTGCAGGGCAAGTATGACTTCAAAGGAAAGAGGAGAGGAGATACGCTTTTGGAATTCTAATTCTTGATGAAACAAGACCGAGAAGGGAGATTTTGGCGTTTGAGCCCAACGAAGCATCCACGGAATAGAAATTCATGGAATGGATTTTACTACAAACATTTGGGGGGCGGCTCTTCGAATACTTCAGTGTCCTTGCCTGCCATGAAGCTGTCCATTTCTCCCACTATGACAGACGCAATTCTGTCTGCACGTGCTTTCTTTGATCTACAAATTTCGTTTAAGGTTGTGCTTTCGTACTCATTACCGTTCGCAAGGAGTGAGAAATGTGAGGTCATGCTCAGAAGGTAGGCTTAAGGCAGCTGTGGGGACCAGGACTCTTTTCGGTTGACGCCAAATTCTTTCCCGTCCTCGACTAAGAATTTCTGCATTGGGTATGGAGACGCACTGTGAACTGACGTGTAGGACGCAGATCGATCGACACTATGCCCACATTTGACGCTGAATGCATTTGAAATGGCTCGAAGCCAGCATTGAGCGCGTTGTCCGAGGCTGGGTTGTCTATTGATTGTGTCCAATGATTCGAAAAGCTATGTAACATAGGCACATAGGGCGAAAGGCGCATAACGCTTATTCATAGAGATCGAGCTGGGCCTGCAAGACCAGGTGGGGAAACGGCAATATCAGCCCATAACCTTCAATCATCCTGGTCCCTGCATCAAAAATCATCACCTAATCACATACCACGGAAATTGGTCCGTTGATACTCCAGGACACTCGTCGTGGATGCATGCTAGCGATGCAGAATCATCGATCAATCGAATATTTCGGCGCATCTTCTCGGCGAAAACCTCATTCCTTTCTGGTTTACGAGCCTCATCACTACTTCAACGATGGTAGGTGACTGATGTCTGTAGGTCGCCTCGATATGAACGCTACATGTGTATGGACCTGTCCATGCCAGCCCTCTTGGGCTATCTAATGACAATGCTATACAATACCAACAACGTACCAATTGAGGCGAGTCATATCACTGCAGTAGCTGAGATAGTGACTGGTGATGATCTTTGCACAATGTTCGGATATAACGTCAACCCTGACAACAAAGATCTCCCCGTCGCATGGAGACACATCGTCTAACACGGAGGTGGAGGAAGCAAATTACTTTAATACGCGTGTGATCCCTGTAGAAGATGATCCGACCAAGATACCGTTCTATCTGGCCTCAACCACGTTCCAATCCCATGAGTATGGCGAATGCACAGCATTTCAAAAAGCGGCTTCCAGGATGACGTCGATTCAGTAGTCTTGCGGAACGTCGTTATGTCCCCATGGCCTACTGATTCGGAAATTGCTGAATGGAGAAGTGGAGGTAAGCTAACCCACAAATGTTCTCAAGGTAACAGCCAGCCAACCCTTCTACAGGTCTGCCGCAAACGCAACGACACTTCTCTAACGAAACATGAATTCTTCTACAGGGCACTGACAAAGTCTATATCATCCGTTTCCCCATGTTTCACCTGGTGAAGCATCGCCACCAACTGATCATAGAACCCAAGCTACCAGACAAGGTCTTCAAGAAATATACAGAAGCTAAGAAGACTGAGCCTACTTCAACCTTCGGTCTCACCGCGGACGAAAACATCGATATCGCAACCTTTGTAGCTGAGAATAAACCGTTCAAAGCCACGATCAACTAGCGTGGATCCGAGGACAGCAGGTCATTCATGCCCTCCTGTTCTACTCAAACTATCTTTTTTGTTCGCATTCGCTCCTGTCCCTCCATCACCATCGCATTCTCACCCCGCTTTATCTCACTCACATCCGCCTCCACCATGCCCCCCCACTTAAATTCCCATCTTTACTACTCCCAAACCAGAATCCCCTCGCCTCAAATATCCCCATCCAAACAACCACAATCCTCAAAGACCGCTCCCTGAAATTCCCCTACCGTGACCCCGTTTACCTCTACGGCATACCCTCCTCCCTAAATATCGACCACATCCAGTTCTCTGCTCAGTATATCTCTCTCTCCCTCTCCCCCCCCGCCCCCCTCCAATAACTCGCTGCCCGAGGACTTGCTCACAAACGGGAAATGCATCCTTGCGATAGAAGGCCTGTCCGAGGCGGCTATGCAGCCGTTTCAACCCACGGAGGGCAGTTTGGGGGAGACTTTGGGCGAGAATAGTGAGTTCTTCTTTTGTAGGATTGGGAGGGAGTTTGGGGTTGTAGTTTTCGAGGATGTGCAGGGGGAGGGGGGGGGGAATGGGGGTGTTGAAGGTATTGGGGAGGGGTAAGATGAGTTTGGGAGGGTAGGGGAGTGGAAGGGGAAGGGAGGTAGGTATGTGTACAGTGATGGGATTAATAAGGATCCATTTGAGGTGAAGGGCGGGACGGAGAAGTTCAAGGTGTGGAAGAAGGTCTTTGATGGTATTGAAAAGAAGCTGGAATAGGGCGATGAGGGGCCGTGGAGGTGGGGATGGGATCGGTGTCAATCTTTGGTTTCAGCATGGATGGGCTCAGAGGTGGCTCTTCTGATGCAGATGCTCTTCGAGGTCTGATGGCAAACATTTCTCTTTATTCTATCCAGCAGGCCTTTTCTCTGCCCTTCTTCGTAAGGCGTTGAATGATCCATCAAATTTTTCAACGTGCTGGAGACTGGTACGAAGATAATAACTTTGGGAGTGTCCTATCTAGATTTGATTGACCCACGGCTCGGTAGCGTACAACGTCACAGGTGATGCCTCTTGCGCCGACTCCGTCTCAACTCATCTCGTGATTTATTCATCAATAGTGGCTGCCTATCCATGTCACACGTGTTTCAAGAACTAGCGTGTTCTTTCTCTAGGGTCTCTGATCCGACTTGTTGTAGTATCTAGAAGTCTAGCTTGTCTCTCTTCCTGCTTGACTTGAACGCTCTGGTATGCTCGATTGTATGTGTTTTGCGGCATTTTTTCTGCTTTGTGCAGTCGGTTTTTAAGGAAGAAGTCTAACAAGGGAGAGGAGGGGGATCATCTTGCGAGTATTTCGTGTGAGGCGATGGCGCCGGAGCTCGACTTGAGGCCTGGACTGTTTGCGATTATCAGGATTTCTTGATCTGTCCGCTTTGCCTCTTGCTTTGACGCTGGTTTCGGAGCCTTCGTCAGGGAGGTCATCGTGCGTGATTGGGTGTTTTTGGTCTACCCCATGGTGTCTAGAGGTCGCTTGATTGCTTTTCTAGGTGTTTCATTGACTCGACTGCCTGTTTAGCGAGAACCCATCCTACAAATGTCAAAGGTTGGCAGATGCTTTGGAAGCGGACATGGCAGAGTTCTCGTCTTCCGTGAATTACTGTGGCTAATTGAGTCCACGAGTAATGACTACGTCCTGATGGATGTTTTCTCTGTCGGTATCTAGGTATGATGGCGATACATTGGTGAGAAACTCTAACGTTCATAGGGTTCAATGTGAAGCCAAGCGCGTGCTCCTCTCTTCACAAGTCGGCAGGCTCGTCAGTCCTTCGAGCTCCACCCTGCGGAAGTTGATTGCACTTTACGATCTGGAAAGTGACACCTTTATCTGCACAAATTTGCTTCAAGGCTGCGGTGTTCGTGGAGTCAAGGGAGCATTTTCTGCCCTCCGAGAATTCTTCGATCATGATAGATCGTAACTCATGATGTCGAGGACTTTGTACAAGATCTGTCAAGAACGGTTCTATGTCTTGGTAATTCCAGTAATCGTACAAGCCATAGAGCACTAATGATTCTAGTGTTGGAGGGAGCGTTTCGTTGAGACACACTGGCCAATCGACATGCCTCTGCTCTCCCAACTCGAGCCCCATTATGAGATGTATGTCGATATAGAGTGTTTTGAGCCTAGTAAACTTCTGAAGTACACCCAGTGGATCCTTGGGTGAGCTTACATCCTGCAGCGATGAAGCTTCCCAGAATAAGTCTAAGTATTCGAGACAATCGCTGTGCTGCATAAGAATATCACCGAAGTCGGGTAGAGTAACAATGTCGTCGGGTCCGGGGGATGGGTTTTCGAAGTTGAAAGTTTCGGCCTTAACATTCAGCGACAACGATTTGAGTGATTTGGGCAATTGAAGCAGTGCACGGGCGTCAGCGAGACAGAGAAGGTGGTATCGAGAGTAAACAAGAGTCAAATCTGTGACTGGTGAAGTGCTGGCATGGGTTTCGAGAGCGTCCGAATGGGTGGACTGTGGATCACTGTAGGCATAGAAGATTGTCATCTTTCGTAGAGTTGGCAGCTGGAAGAAAGGAATCAAATGCTCGGCACATATAGAGGCTGATCTCCATATGGTCTCTACACGGCCGAAGGTGACATCCCTCAGAGTTCGGAAGGCTTGCTTTTCGCTAGCCTCGAACAGCGCGTGGTGTTTGCTCAACTTTAAGGCACCGGCTTTTAGCATTGTAAGATTTGGTAAGTTGGCCATGATCAAATTCAGATACTCCGATCTGTGAACATGTCTATGTTGCGCGATGAGTTCTGTTTCACCATTTTGGAGACCTGCGGATCGAAAGCCGTTGAGGACGAGGGTCAAATCTGCCTTAGAGAACATGTTGGCTATTTTGGGAATCTCCTTTTCGTGGATCCATTGATCCTGGTAATGAAATGTCCGAACATGTGCCGCATACTCCGGTATTTCCAGCACAGTACGTAAGAAATGCCAGAGTTTCTGGCTGGAATTGCCCCCTAGGTCGAAGGAGAAGCGTGCATAGAGATGAGGATTAGAATGGCGGTGCCATCTACGATTCACGAGGCTGCATGCAAACAGCTGTTTCGATTGCTGAGCGAAGTGTTCAAGGCATCGGTATGGCTTCTTCTCTGCATCAAAATGATTGTATTGAATGCTCCTTAGGATCTGATCAAATATTTCTAGGGGGAGGAGGGAAGGATCTGACATTGCTTTTAGCTGTTGGCGTCAATGCTCAGCTTGATTGAGAACAATGAGGGATGAAAGTCAATAATGAAGAGAGACTCAGCAGTTCTCCGTCCAGTGCGACGTGTGAGGTATAACGCAAGTGAACGACGTGGAGACTAGCCAAGAGATCTCATCAGGACAGGACCGTCATTTCCGAATGATTTTTGAGCGGGGTTTAGCGGGTTTAGCGGAATATGACAGGGAAGTTCACAGTTCACAGCCTACCACCAGACGTTTCAGCTCACGCGCCTTTCAAACGGAGAACTCGGGCGACTTCATTTTCGAAGGCAGTGTCAAGATTCAGGATGGTAATGACGGCGATGACGGCAATGAGAGCGATCTGGATGTATGATGATTGATCGACTTTCCACGCCCCCTAGTCGATCAGGATCTCCGGATAGGGAAGCTGTATGCTTCTCCACGAGCATTTAGAAGGGCATCATTACGGTTGATGGAGTCTGGTGCCGCCATAACCTCAGTAGTATCATGCAATACCTCACGACTGTCACATTTGAGAGGCGCCCTTGTTCTTTACAACCCACAAGGCTGACCAGTCACGACTCCCAATGCAAGATGAGGCTGTGCCGCTTAGGATCACCGAGATCCCGTAGGATTCTCATCCTGCATCTTTCGACCAATCTACCGGCGTCTTGGGCACAGCCACCCTCCCTTGAAGCTTTACAGCTCCTACGAAGCTTGTGTGCTGTTGGTCCCCACTTAAGATGCTCTGATACTTCGATGCCCCCCGTGTTGGGAAGCTCTGGTCACAAAATGATCTGATGAGAGGAACTGAGCTATGAGTTCTTATGTAGTGGCATCGATACTGTGCTGCACCTGCATCCTGACCGGGTATCCTTGAGCGGAGAATGTTGTGAGGGTACTTTGTAATGGGTACGTACCGTACTTCAAGATTTCCATACGAGAGTCTTGGCAATTCCTCTCGAGCCTCAACTGCATGCACTCAGCCAACTTTCAGCAGACTACTGTTTCAGCTTTCGAACATTTGGTTACTCCCGTGAAGAAACAAGCCCAGCCTTGTTGCTCGATCCTTCTTCGCACGCCTCCGGTGCCATCTGGCTAGTCAAGCTTCGAAACGGGATGCCGGATAGATACGTACGACATGGATATCCCTGCAGGTCTACTGACTGCCGGACGAGGCAGTGTTGTCGTTCGTCGAACCGTCAACCCCTTTTGGCCATTCGAAGGGCAATTAGCACCCTCATCGATAAGGCTGTGACAAATGGCAGAACATGCCTCTCCCAGCCCGATGTATAAGAATCAGAACGCTCCTGGCAGTCGTTTCCACCCCTTGCCTCGCTCGTTTCGAAAGCATTACTTTGGGTTCTCGTCATTGCCTTCGACCTTTCCGTCGTCTGTCTTCTAGATATCATGCATCTCATCTCGCCGTTCTCACTGCTAACATCGGCTTTCATATTGACGCAGAGCCTTGTTGGAGCTCAACCAGATGCATTGTTCGTCGAGCGGCGGTCTTCTATCGGTCACCCTAGCAATGAACCCCAGAAACGCCACATGGTTGCTGCTCGATCTGCCCGTAGTCTTGAGCGACGCAATTTCGAAGTCGAGGATTTGTTGAATTTCGATCATGTGTTGCCTTTCATCGATGGTATGTACTCAACTAATTGGTCCTTGGGTTGCGCTGACGAGATCTATCAGGGGACACGTCAATTTCTGGCGAAAAGCTCGCGCAGAAATCTCGATCGCCATTTGCTGCACACGTGCACCTCAAGTCGACTTTGCCGACCCTACTACTTGAAGAGCATGAGGACATTTTAGAAAGTGTCAGCTGCTATGACTCGTTGATTGAGTTGGAATTCTATGATGCTGCGACGCTTTCCACTGCTTGGGCAGGAATGCAAAAGCGTAGTGAGATGCTGGTCATCACCTCTCATGCTGGCTGCAACGCCAAAGGAGAGCGTGAGCCTTTTTTGTAAGTATTTACGCGCCTTACAATATGCGACTAGCAATACTGACCCGCCTAGAATTACCAAAGTTGACAAGAAATCACGATCACTTGTTCTTACCGTCACACCGAGTACATTCAAAAAGTCATTCCACTCGATCGACGTTTCCTTTGGAGCCCAGGGCGAAAGCGCTCCCAAGCGACATGATCAGGAGCTTAAAAAGAGGCAAGCGCCTGCCGGCAGCTCATCTACAACAGCCCCTTCAGTAGCAGGGATAAGTTCTTTGCCGACAGCAACAAAGGCTAGTGCTACATTTTCCACAGCTTTGGCTGGAGCAACAATCCTTCCACCGAGCTTCCCAGGATCTGACTCCATTGTACCCGGGCTGCCTGCTGGCTTGACCGTCGTATGTAAGGACTGCTCCTTGCAAGGTAGCATCGACCTTTCCGACGGTGTCATCAGCACAGGCGGCAATAGGAATAGTATCAATAGCTCCGGTGACGCCTACGAATCAGATATCAACGAAATAGTCAACTTTCTCGACGCCGGCTACTTCGATCTTACCGTCAACAATTTCGCCGCGCATGTCGAGCTCGAGACCACCGCTCAGCCTTCCGGCTCATTGATTACCCATACGGTACCTTTTCCTGACGTTGGCATCCCCGGCTGGGTCATCCCAAAGATCGCTGAAGTGGGACCAGTGCTTCGTCCGTAAGTCCCACTTGTTCACCATCCCTCCTCACAGCCGAAAGAAACCCTTGCCCACCACTAAGGACACAAAGCTGACACTTATCCTCAAATTCAGGCAACTCGTCTTCGGGATCGCCCTCTCCACGACCCTGACATTCACCTACGGTTTCGACATCTCCATTCCCTCCCCCATAAATGTCCACCTCTCCCTTGCCGACCCAACCACCCTCTCCACCGCATCCAGCTTCCAATCCACAAAACTCACTCCCCTCCCCTTCCAATCCCAACACTCTCCTTTCAACCTCACCATCTCCGTCGCTTTCCAGCCCGAACTGCTCCTCACAGTTGCTTTACTCAGCGAAGGCTCCTCCGTCGCCGCCGGCGCTTTCTTCGATATTCCAAGACTCTCTGCCACCATCTCCGAACTCGATCAATGCCCTGCTCCGGCGTCGTCTTCGTCTCCGCCTTTTCCTACCACCAGCAGCAGTAGCAACAGTGGTAAAGGACATTACCTCAATATCCAGCCAGAAATCGAACTCGATACTGGCGTCCTCGTGAACGCAAATCTTGCGCTTCCGAATAAGAAATTCAGCATCAATGAAGCTGTTACCAAGACATTAGCGTCAACGGCTTTCCCACTGCCGACCACGTGTTTGAGCTTTGATGGGGGCGCGAAGTCGTATAAGGCCGTGGAGACTGGTGCGAGCACCGGCACGGGGACAGGAAGCACAAAGGCGACGGGGACAGCGGCTGTAAGTGGTAATGGAGCGAGCTCCGCGACGAGTGTTATGATAGCGTATACGGGTGGATCTCCGGGAGCGACAGGGAGTGTGGTGCCGTATATACCTGGCTCTGGAGCTGGAAGACTGGGGTTGGGAGTTGTGTCTTGGAGCGCTGCCTTGGCTTTGGTCAGCTGCGCGATGCTTATGTAGGCAAGACAGACGCAAAGGACGCGGACTGAGAATCGTCGCTCAAATGGAAGTAATGGCCTGACAATTTCGTCCGTATGTGCCTGAGATCTCGATCATTAGACTAGCCACATGCGGACGCCTGACCATTTTCACATTAGGTGCCCACCTCTCAGCCATTGTGCAGAATCTTCCATAACTCTTCGTTTTCTTTCCCATCAAACGTCTTGTAAGCTACGCTTGTTTTGGTATACTTCAGACATGTCATACTTCGTATTCTAGAGGTCTGTCATGAATGCCGCAGTTGTCATGGCTTCGTTCAAGCTTTGAGTGTTTTGAGTCCATTGGAGTGCACATAGAAACTACTGGTGAATCGCTTCCAGCAGAAGCTATCCCGGAACCCTCAAGACTTCAATCATTGCGCTGAAGCTTAGATATTCCCAGTGATAGGATAGTTTAAGCTGGCAAATACAATATACTCAAGAGAACGCCTACACAGTTCTCGGACTGCGTCATCGCGGGGTCTGGCTGCTGTGACCGACGGTGTGGGATATCTTGCCTGCTACGGTCACTATCGACTCCAGAGGCTATTTGCATATCATACCAGCTACTACGCTATCTCATCATTCGAACATATTCTACTTTCGGGCATATTTGGAGAAGCGTCAGATACCCGCTGCCCAGGTGTCTTAGATATCTGGTATCTCTTGGTTAGACACTAAATCTCTATCGCATTTGAAGCCTCGTTCAACTTATATACGAACAAAATATGTACCTGGTGAATACTAGTACGCTAGAACTGAAGGAGTTCCTTAGACCTAGTATACCCGCATACGGTATCCTGTCACACAGATGGGAAGAGGGTGAGATAACCTTCAAAGATGTATCGAAGTCGCGAAATCTTGATGCACCAGGTTGGGAGAAGCTACACTACGCCTGTAAATTTGCAAAGGAGAGATTCCGTCGGGAGTGGTTATGGATGGATACTTGCTGTATCGATAAGAAGAGCAGCGCTGAACTGTCCGAGGCTGTCAACTCTATGTACATGTGGTATGCTCAAGCAGAAGAGTGCTATGCATATCTCAACGATGTTCCATTTCATGACCGTGTTCAAGCTCCTGAATCTGCCTTTCGGAAAAGTGCTTGGTTCACGAGGGCGTGGACGCTTCAGGAGCTTTTGGCCCCTTCAAAAGTTTACTTCATTGCTCAGGACTGGGGTGCGATTCTTGGTATGAAAGTTGAAATGAGCGACTATCTATTTGAAATCACTGGAATTGATCGTGAGTGTCTAGCAGGCTCAATCCTACCAGCTCGCTACTCCATAGCTCAAAGAATGTCTTGGGCCTCAAGGCGGCAATGCACCCGCGAAGAAGATACGGCATACTCCATTATAGGCCTATTCGGCGTAGCTATGCCCCTGATATACGGAGAAGGTGAAGCCAAGGCATTCCGGAGACTGCAGCTTGAGCTCATAAACACTTCCAATGATGAGACTGTCTTTGCCTGGCCCGCAGGTTTCAGTAATCAAAGTGCAGGAGGACAACTTCTTGCAAGAAGGCCACTCGATTTCGCCGGATGTGCCAATCTACGGACAACGTCGCTACTGCGGCCTCCTTATCAAATGACAAACAAAGCCCTTCAAATCTACGTCAAAAGCAGCGAAGTTCACAATGAACGCCGCGACAGGAATGGATTGGTTTATATTGTAATCGCTCTCAATTGCCATGCCGAAATGGCCGATGGCGGTCTCAAACCAATGGCTCGCCTCTTGTACAGAATTTATGATATTTCAAGCACCTCAAGCATCTCAAACGCATACAACGTCTTTAAGTGTGCCGCATCCTTTAGTGAAGAAAACTTAATATCCAAATTTGGCATGGAGGCAATGAATCCATACGACATCCCCGTCGAGATGATCTCTATTGTTGACATATATTGACATCAAACGATCGGCTTCACTGCCGCATATATGAGATCACACGTAACATTTGCTGGCTTTTTCATATTCTCATATATCTGCTCGAACCATCTTTACGAGTCTCTGTGAACATGGTCTGGGATGAAGGCGACACCGTCCTCATTGACTGGTGGGTAGGTGGTAGAGAACATCGCCCCACTGTCTAAAATGCGATTCAATATGCCATTCCAGTCTCTACTTGCGATGCTTGCGTAAGGTTCGGCAAGTAATCTGAATGACTCTTAGGCGCAAGAGCCTCGTTCAAGTATCTGTGGTATTATTATAGCCTCGCGTTTGAAAGCGATCGGACTTTAAGTCATTTTATGATCTGGTTTAGTGGTGTCACTTCTGTTTCTTGAATGTGAGGGAGGCTTTCATGGGGGAGAACAGGGCTGTCATTACGCGAATTTCGGGTGCTTCAAGGGATATGCATTATTATGGGGATGCATCATCATGGGGATCATTCTAAAAGGCATAAGTAGTACTCTACAGACCGCACTCGTTCCAAGATGGCTGCTTAATAGTAGTGGCCGTATTCGGTTCATTTTAGAGGTGTCGGTGGCAGAATTTTGTCTGATGCAAGAGGCGGTATGGCGAGTCAACACTGACTTGTAGCTCTTTTGAACTCGTAGGCTGGGGTTTGAATACTCAATAACCTGGGGTACAGGCTCAAGGCTAGCGATGTTCTCAGTCTCACAAAGCACGACGCCCGAAATGTCATGATCATTCCAACTACTTTCCTCCTCGAGGTCTCCTCCGTTTTCCTTTCTGTTTCGCTTCCCTCTCCTGCTTCAAACGCCCCCTTTCCTCCGGGGGAGGTGGCCACAATTGAACACGTGATAAGACCATTATCGATCAAGTACTTCTGTCTCGCGTGCGCCTTTGCCGTCAACTCGTAACTCGTGAATCGCTTTCCAACAGGCCCGCTGATAAAATCTCATTCAGCCATTCCTTCTGCGCCCGGTTGACAAGATCGCAAATCGTGAGCTCCTCCGTGACTTTGACGTCTCTATTCAAGGCCGTGTTCAAAGTGTCCCAATCGTGAGCCATGGTCTTCGCCAGTAAACTCCAACGGGCTATGTCAATCCATTCTTGGAGGCGGCGATTCTGCGTGATATTGTCGGCATAGGCTTTTATCTGACAGACGATGATTTGAGGAGGGCAGGACAGCTTGGGGGCGGCTTTCACAATAATGTCCATCCATGGGTACTCTGCCCTTCTTTTGATAGGAAAACGTTCGGAGTCGAGCCAGTAATGGCCTTGGTCCTTTTCGAGAATCTCGCTTTCTCCGACAAGCACGCTGGCTACGTTTGCCCAGTCGTCTGGTCTGGACAGGTCGGCGTGGTCAAAGCGACTAAGATGTTGCGTGCAGTCAATCGATAGGAACTTGCTGTACTCGCTGACTATCCGTTCTTCTGCAAGGGATGTGAATTTGGTTTCGAGGCTGTGTTGGAGGTCACTTGGCGCGCTTTGTAGCTTGTTCTCTCTGCGACGTCGCGTCTCCTTTGTGAGTAGCTTCAATGTTAGACTGTCCATTTGTGGGCGAGCGAGTCTCCAAGGGATAACAGCTTAAGACAATCTCTTATTCAAGTTCTAGCGATATTGGTGAAGGAAAAAAGGTGAGAAAAGGTGAGAACAAAAAGTCGAGCAAAAGAAAAGGAAAGGAAAGACAGGAAAAGAAAAAAGTAAAGTCTGGAAGTGGCTGAACTTTAGTCTGTGGCTTCTCTGGCTATATATGGCAGTACCACTGCTGCTTTATGGAAGTTTGAGAGGCTTCTGTGTACAAGGAAAGGGTTGCCACTACTTGGTACGGGCGTGTGACTCAATTAATTCTGTGCGCTCCAGGCTAGGTTTCTTCTTATAGAAGTCCATGCAAGGCATCAGCAGTCCTTCAGAGGCCGCATGCTTTACGCGCAAACAGTGGCTCCTTGAACGGACCTGGCGTCGATAGACTTTTACATTGGCGTTAATGTCAAATCTTGCATTTCGCTCTTTGGGAGATGCCTTCTAAGGAGCTATGGTGATCTAGCACAGCCTTCCTTACTTTTTGGGAGATCACATTGCGATAATTGAGAAATTAATGCCTTACGATCCGAGGCCAAGGCTAGAAGTGTATTATGGGCATCTTTCTCGGTTATCCTGTCCGAGATTAAATCACTTTAGGATACAGTGTTCTCACCCCGCGTGGCTATGTTGTCTCAGAAAATCTTCCAATTAATTTACCTGTACTGCATTGTAGCAAATGTGGTACTCTATCCTGGACATGTACAACGCCTAAAGCTTACAGTAAATATATGAGGAGTATCCTTGTCTAGATAATCTTCTTTCCTTCATGTAATCATTTCTTATTCATTATCGCTTCAAGATCATCAATGAATATGGAATACTTCGACCGGAAAGGATAAGTCGTCTCGGTCGATCCAGTCAACATTTTCAATGCTCACGGTATCACGCTCCACTTCTGCGGACTTTTGAGGCTCCCCAAGGGCCTCTCCGTCCATGAAACCATGAACATAACATTCTGCGACGAATTCGTAATGCCCAGCTTGAGTCATTGGACGTAGGACGACAGGAACTCTACCACCCTGTAGCATGGCAATGATATCATCTTTTAGTATGTTGTCACAGGCTATACCTATGCGACCAGTTGCAGTGATTAAATAACATTTCCCAGCGCGAGCTCCTACCATTGAACATAATAGTGTGGCGTATCTCAATCTTCCACGCTCTCCTGTATTCAGCGCCTGTTTCACTATCTCTTCAAACTCCTCGTGCGAGTGGGGCTGCCATCTCGTGACCTCACGTTCTTGAGTATATTCAGTCATGTCCAGGAACGTAGTTCTGCGAGCAGCTCTTTCGAAAGTTTCTCCGGGAGGCACAGACGTGTCCGATTCCTGTGTCATAGCTCTGTAGTCTTGACTCAGCCAGTCGTCAACATCTTTGGATCTCGCACTCTTCACCGCAAATATCTGGTCCCACTTGAAGCCGGACGCCGACAGAACGGTCGTATCAGCTGACAGCCTTAACTTTGGTTTGGAACGATTGGTAGCGTCATAATATCTAAGCCTTGCGGAAAAGCCGGTCTCATGTCCTTTGAAGCGCCAGTCAGGAACCCACGTAGGCAAACTTGCTGACCGTTGATCTTTGAGTGTTCTCGACAGAATTGACAGGTTGCCATCTCGGAGCATGATATGCCAGGCAGATGTAGCAAAAACCTCTTCAAATGGTAACTTGTAGTCAACCTGGAAGTTGGGTACATTTCTCGCCGCTCCTATAAGGGAGTAGACAAGGTCGCTCGGGTATTTACAACAAGTCCCTCGTCTCATCGATAGCAATGTTGAGAGTTCCAGCCAGATCTTAGGACTTTCGATTCGCCTCGTCCAGAAATCTAATCCCTCACACATTAGCAGCACGGGACGGTATATCTCGATCATGAAATCCTCATTGCCGCAGACTATGCCCAGTCCACGCAGCGCAAGGCCTACGTTTCGCATGAACAGATTTGTCCAATGCCACGTTCCGCAATGGTAGATCCGATTTCGGGCAAGGAATGTCTCCTGCCACGTCCATGCTCTTAGAAACCAAGGATTCTTGGACCAAGTGATGAAAGCTTCGAACTCAGGTGAGTCGCATAAGGGGATACCTAGGTCGTTATGGACGTCACTTGAATTCCTCCGCGTGACCCCTAAGAAAGTATTGACTTTTTCCTTACTTTCCGGTAGTCCATCGTGTACACCTTTTTCGAGCTCTTGCACCTTTGGGAATGAAGCATTGACAAGCTTCATGCATGTACATGCCTTGTCCAACATCTTCTCGTCATCATGCTCACCCAGCCAAATTAGAACGTTCGTAGCATTGCGGTAAATGTGACCCATCAACAGAATCTGTTGGCCTCGCTCATCGTCATCAGTCTGATTAATGCAGATGCTATCAGCCCATAGAACTCGACTTTCTGTCGGCTTTCGAAATCTACGCAAGCCTCTCTCGAGGTTTTTTGGAATCTTGAGTCGAAAAACCTGGTCAGTGGCAAGTATTTCCACTGACGATACATCCTCAGGTGCGCCCCAAACGTACGATGTAGCCTCGTAAACAGGCATGCCATCAATGTTATGAATGTCGATCGTGCACTGAACACTGTCATCATATGAAGCACTAGGGAGAAGCTTGACAAGCCGAATCGACCTCGTAGAAGGGAGCTTTTCATGACTGTATTTCATGGACGGGGTGGGAATTACTTCCATCATCACCAGCAAAGGCCGAAAAGTTTAAAACCCAGCAATTCTCTACAATGTAAGAGCCATCCAAGATGCTCTGAAAAATAATTCGAGGAGGATGTAGAAGAAATTCCCTGGATTGATGAGGTGGCAGCCTAAAATTTTCAGCCTTGTTACCCCGCACGGAGCAGGATACATGTATTTCACATCTTGACTGCGCATTTGAAAGAGATACCTACCTGGAGCAAAAGTAACCAAGACACAAACAATCCGGTAAAGAACAATGACTTCAACCCATGTAAAGGCTGGGTTTCTCTTCTATGAGGTATATGATCACTGAGAGGACTCTCTTGCCTGATGACAGCGACCAACTTGCAGAATCTCATATCATCTATCTAGTCACGTATATCAAACTCTTCGTCTCTAGTCACTGCCATATTCGCTTAGCTGTCTTTTTCGTATCAACACCTTTGACCTCTTATACGGCATTTGAAACGACTCCCAATACCACCTGTACGATCCAGACTTATCAACAAGGCGAAAGTCATAATCTTTGACAAGCTGAATGATGACCAGCTTGATGAAGAAAGAGGCGTGCCATCTTCCGGGACTTGTCATCGTCAGCCTTGAGTCTTGCAATCTGCTGGTCATTACATACCAGCTCTTGGATCCATATCCCCATATCGGCCAATCTGTTGAGGCATCTGCAAAAGCTGTGCCCCTTACTTTTGATTTCGATTGGTTGTTGTTTGGGGTTTTGACGAACCGGAGTCCGTCGAAGGCGTCGGCGTTTGCGTAAATCGACTCGTCGTGTAGGACGTCCCAAGAGGAGACACACGCTATCTGCCCCTGAGCAACATGAGGGCCGCTGTGGGAGAAGTTGTAGGGTTTCAGCGCTTTGCGACGGATTGACACTGCAGACTTCAAGTCAATTCCCTAGAGTCCAATGTACTCCTTGCTAGCGGAGGACTAACATTTGTCTGATGGATTCAATCTGACCGTCTCTTTGATGAAGCTGTCAAGTATCTGCATGCTTGACACCCCTTCGTAATCTAATCTTTTAACGTTCCGCAGTTCTTCACGGATCATGTCAACATAGTCTGGGCGTGCACAGAGTTCGATGAATATGAAGTGAAGATTCTACGAGGGTTATGAGCAGTATGAATATAGTGGATACGAGGACTCACTATCCATGGTTGATGAGCCACCGCAAACCATATCCCAATAGTTGCCTGAATGACGCCGGCTTTAGTCCAGTATGTTGACTCTGCTGAGGCGTCGAGAAGATTTTGAAATAGAGTTACCTGCCCTTAAATTAGCATGATGCGGGCGTATAATGACAGGTACTTTGGAACATACAGACTTCAAAGTCTTATCGCCCCTCCACTCGGTTGTAGGTGAGTCTGCCGCCCGACGTAATCGCTTGAATACGAGGTTCAATGCTTGCCCTCTGTTTGTGATCAAGGAGTACACGGCGCTAATCTCGGTCAGTATACCAACATTGGATTACAGAATGTAGACACTTGCAATCTGACCCAGTCCGGAGTGAATTGAAGCGCTCCCATGAACTTCATAGTATCGCTGTAAAAGCGCGACAAGGCTGCTGAAAATGCTGGTTCTCCACCTGCCACCGTCACCAGTGGTTTCATACAAGACAAGAACAATGGGACATACATAGAGCATCGCCAAACATATACTGCGCCATCATCCCCGTAGCAAGCTCCTGCATAATCGGCGTGATCTGCACAGGCGTCCACTCTTAAGGACCCATCAGCAAAGGCTCCAGGCTATCAAGTGGGACAAAACCTTGCGTGACCTTGCAAGCAATCCTCTTCCGAAGTATTGAGTCCAGCTTAGCCTGCACGAATGGCTGAAGCACATTCATCTGCGCTACCCCATTGATACGGATCGCTCGCGCAAAGAGGCGGTATCGCATGTTCGTTTGCTCATTTGGGTCTAGTGGTATTTGTGTGTGGTTGAGGGTGTATTGAAAACCGAGCATCTGGATTTCGTCAGTCATGGATGTGTTGTTGTTTGAGGTGGCAAATGTACGTCTGAGAATACGGCTCGCTGAGATAGCTCGGAGGCTTCACTCAGTTCTTGAAAGGCATCGGGATTTCGAATGATGACGGGCTCTCGTCTACCGAATGGTTTGTAGTAATGTCCAGCCCTCTTTAGTCGTCAGAGCTAGATTAAGACCATGCTGGATGATGGATGAACTCACGAAGTCGCTGATAATTCTTTTGAGGCGTTGCCAAAAGCTCCCCGAGGCAGCCTACGTGGCGTAATAGAAGGTCAATTCTTCTTGTGATCTTGTCAAGAGTGTCTGTGCGCGATCACGTACTGCATGGCAGATGGTAGAAATCTCACAAAATACACCTGCGAAGAGGCAGACCACGAACACAGAGTACGAAATGCCCTGCACGAGCGGGTACGCCGCCGTCAAGAGATCCATGCCTACTTTGAAGAACATGACTGTATTGACCGAAATCTTATGAGCGGGAAATAGGATTGACATATTGTCTTGTGGGATGAAAAGCAAAAGGGCAGGATATGCTGTGCCGTCGTCCCACTCCTCCCTCGGCCTGGCTTATGATTACCACAAGACATGATGCAGCACGCTAAAACACAATCATTGGGTATGCTACTAGCTCATCAGGCCGTTCATACGGCTTTGCGAGATAACGAAGATCGAGCCAAGGAAGTCTTGTTGGAAGGATCGAAATCAGCGATCGAGCTATTGCAGTATTTGCTTAGACTGAACGAAGGCTCGCAAGGTACTGAGTAAATATCAAATATGCTGTACAGAACGGGTTTCCAATGGAATTCTGATTCCACAACTATCTTTGCGAATGAAGAATTGGCTCATTTTGGATTTCGCAAGACTCGCAAGCGTCAGATGCAGCCTGCATATGCAATAAACCGCTCTCACGCTGTAGTCAGCAAATCAAGTCGCGACGCTTCTAACTTACAGCTGAAGGCCAAGTCAGATGTTGCATTCGACGCATGTTTGCTGATGGCCGCAAGTGATGGACAGAATGGTCGATCAGAGACGTAGATTTGCTCTTTGATCAATAAAGATAGAGGCAGCATAAAACACGTGTGGCAAAGATGAACTGCTGCGATACTGCGAGATTGCGAGATTGAATGCATTGCTTAAGGTGCCATACGAAGAGGGCTCGTCAAACTCTGCTGGCTATGGTCCACTATCAGTACATGATTCTTGCGATTCTTGCGACGGCTGAAATACATTTCTGCAAGCATGTCAGCACATGTAAAGACTGAGGAAGATCAAAGCTAGCTTTCAGGAAGGCCCCTGATTTGCTGGTTCGCAGGCCTTGAACATCTTTCCTCCAGCTTATCTCCTTAAGTATCCACTTTTAGCTTCTTTCCTACTGAATTGTTGACCGGCATTCAACGACAACCATGGAAATTGATCACAGCCACGGATTTGGCACGCTCTGACCTTCATCCGTTATTAAAAACCCTTCTTCTTCTATATCATGTGCCTCGTAGCCTATTTCCTGGTCGTCGAGGCTCTCATGAAGACCACCATAAGGAAGGATACCACGTCTTATCTTACGAAGCCTGATGCCTGTTTCGTTACAAAAGCCTTGAATTTTGCGACATGGGAACTGGAGAATTCTGTAATCTTTTAGACATAGACTGTCTTCTAAGCTTATCTGTTTGAGCTGAGGAAAGGTTCCGCTGTGCACGACTTCTGCTAATTCCCGTTCTATTGCCACAAGATTGTTGTCAGGTTCGAGGTTAGAATACAGCGTCAAGTTTTCTAGACTCGCGGGAAGACAGTCGATCAAATTGAATCCCCGTTGTATCCTTAAACGATGCTCGCCCGTTCTGTAGTAGCGAGCAGACATAACTGATGACTGAATCGAAAGCGTTCTCAGCGCGCTCAAAGCCGCTAGCGGATGTTGCCTGTGAAGCAATTCCTCATAATGTTGAGGTGAGGTACTCATCACGCCGTGAGAGTAAAGGTCCAAATACGAGAGAGTGTTTTTATGTTGCAGTAAGAATTCTAAAAGTTCAAATGCAGTGGGGCTGTCCGGTCCATCTAACCAGATTCCTCGCGAATTGTCATTGTAATATAATGATAACGCGCTTAGAGCTTGAGGAATGTTGAGCAGTGCTCCAGCAGCTGCTTTAGTGAGTATACAGTCATTAGAATGGGCAATTGTCAGCTCCTTCACTGGTGACGTTCCCGCAGCTGCCAAAATATCAGCATTCCCAGACATGTTGACAGTATAGAGACATTGGATCGAAATTTTCTTGATATTTGGCAGTTGAAATATGGGGAAGACATCGGTGAAATGGATATATTGATTATAACCCCTCTCGTCTGTGGTGATCATGACCTCTTTCAAGTTCTGAAATATCAGTCGAGGCTGCTGCTCCCTACTGAGTGTCAAAGCTCGGCAAAAGCCGGCCTGCAATGCATGACTCATGTCTAGAAGTGGTTCTGCCAGAGGTGACGTCTGCTGCGGCCCCGTCAAGATCAATGGCATTAGTGGTATACGAGCATCTTCGCGGCAGTGCTGAAAGCTTGTGCTTGTTTTCGTTAAAGGGGAATTATTATGCAGAGCCGCGAGCAAACGAGCTAAGTCGTCTTGCGAGGCAGGTCCTGTTGCACGAGAAGGCATCTTCGAATCTTCTATTCTTTCGAAAGCCAAGATCAGGCGTTGTAAAGATTTGGCCCATTCTGGAATTGTCAACACCGAGCCAAGAAAACTCAGCAAGCGAGGTGAGGGGCCTCGTTGGCCTCGATACACGAATTGAGTATAAAGTCGAGGAAGCACAATCTTGTGCCACGTCCGATCGACTAGACAACAATGGTAGAGCTGTTGAAGGCGCGCAACTTCGCGGTCCAAGGCATCATTTCTAAACTTGTCCCCGCAGCCGACGTAGCGCAAGATGGCGTCAAAGAGCTCGGCAGGCAAGTGTGACGGATCAGGCATATTTCAGGCCCGATCAATGTAAAACTCGAAAGATATTGGTCCAGCTTTTCGGGAAGGTGTGGTATTTGTCGCGGCCGTATCAAGTCCCTGTGGATCTAATTCCGTGAATGAGATAAGAGATAAGGCGCGTAATTTCGTCGGAGGCTTTGGAAGGAAGGTTTATATTTGCTGACGGAGCATCACTTCGTCTTCTTCGGCTTGTGCCAAATGTGACTAATCGCGAAGCAACAGCTCCACCAACAGAGCTTCAAGACACTCCCAAGTCAAATTTCATCTCGCTCTACGATCACATTGCAAGCCACAAGCTGTGCTCCTCCCGATTGAAATACTGCCACAGGCATCAAGAAAGCTTAACGACTCCAGGCTGACAACCACCAAGCGATCGGGTGTTACTTCTCTTTCAACCCATCAAAACCATTCAACTACAGCTCGACACATCTCAAACTCTACAACTTCCAAAGACCACCGTGTCCCTCAGCCGCCCCACCCCAAGTCCTCCATGGACGAAAAAGTAGACGCAGACCTAGTCGCTCCCTCACCCAAAACCCACATCTCCCACCAGCCACGAACACAAGCAGCCCGTCGTTCCGATCGGCTTTCTCCCAAACAGTCCAACGGTCGCCCTCCCAACGGCTCCGCCATGAACGGCTCCGCGAATCCCCCCCACCGCTCCCTCTCCCCCCGAGAGAAGAAAGAAAACATCTTCCTCTTCTACCCCAACATCATCGGCTATTCCCGTATCATCCTCGCCATCGGCGCTTTGTACTACATGCCCTTGCACCCGCGCACCTGCTCGCTACTCTACAGCGTCTCCTGCCTTCTCGACGCGCTCGACGGGATCGCCGCGAGGTATTTCCAGCAAAGCACGCAGTTTGGCGCGGTGTTGGATATGGTGACGGATCGGTGCACGACGAGCTGTTTGCTTGTCTTCTTGAGCAGCGCGTTTCCGACGTGGGCGTTGCTGTTTCAGGGGCTGATCAGTTTGGATCTGGCGAGCCATTATGTGCATATGTTTGCGACGCTGACGATGGGGGGAGTGGGCAGAGTCATAAGAAGGTGGATAGTCAGAGGAGTTGGTTGTTGCATTTGTATTATACTAACAAGGTACGTTTCGCCCCCCTCATCCCTCTTGCCCCTCCTTGTCTTTGGCTCCCGAAATCATAGGGCAAAGGCGTTGCTGACTGCTATGGTTCGAATAGACCGTCCTCTTCATCTTCTGCGCCCTCAACGAACTCTTCTTCATCTCCCTCTACCTCCTCAGTTTCTCCTCGCCCATCCTCTCGCCCTCCCTCCTCACCGCTCCATCTTCTCCCCAGGCCGCCGTTCCTGATGCGCAATCCGCCCAACCTGGCACACCCGCTCACCCGTCCATCTCACTCTTCGCGACCCCAGGATCTGCATGGGCAATGGAGCTTGCGCGCGCGAACAAAATGGACAGTTTCTGGCCGTGGGTGTTCGCGGCTGTGTCGGCGCCCGTTATGGTGGGGAAACAGGTGTTGAATGTGGTGCAACTGGTTAAGGCGTCGAGGTGGTTGGCGGAAGGAGATTTGGAGAAGAGGAGGCGCGAGAGGGGGAAGAAGAGGGGTTGATAGGCTGCTTGCGAAGAAGGCAAGGTCTGAGCAACGAGGAGATGCTGGGGTAGCATGAAGCGGGTTGTGTACGATATGAAGGGGTTATATGAGAGGATATATGGGGATTGGTCGCATAGCGCGGGCTCTGTGGGAGGAGCAGTGGTTTTCTCACTTCCATCGTATGATACTGGAAGAGGACAGCCATCGACTTGGTCACTCGCTTTGCATAGCTATGGTGGGTGAACGCACGGCGCTAACGGCGCCCCTTCTTTTTGGCTGTGCGTGGATTTGACATGCATGTACGTTAGGAGTCGATATCTTTCTTGAGGGACTGAGACTCCAATTCTGGTAGATATTCACCCGCGCAAGCAAACTATACATCTTTAATGATATCCATAAAGATTCGTATCAACGACGAATAACCCTTCACCCTTGCGCCTTCTCGGTAATTCCTTAACTCGATGCACCCATCAGAGGCCTCAAATCAAGTCATTCCCCTCCTCCCCCTCACCCGCCTCCCGTCTCCTCCACTCCCTCTCCTCTCTCGTCCCCATGCTGCCCCCTCCACCCTCATTCCTCCTCTCCCATCCCCCCAACCTCACAACAAGCGCCGTACAATTATCCGCTCCATCCTCCCCCCCAGCCGCAATATCGACCGCAAAGCCCGTCAACTTCCTCGCCGCCTCCTCCGGCGTCCGTGCTTCTTTCACAATATCCACGATATCCTGATCACTACAATTCCCCGTGACACCATCGCTCACCAGCACCAAGAACGCATACTCCCCTTTGCCGAGCTCAGTAAGCCGGATCTCGGGCTCGGCGCTCACGCCCATCTTCTTGGCGCCAATGTCCCCGAATGCGCGTGTGTTGGCTAGTGAGCCTGTGAAGCGCTCTTCGCCGAAAGAGTCGGTCATGAAGGAGCTGGCGAAGCGGCGGAGGCGGGAGGCTTCGCTCGGTGTGCTGGGGTGGTGCGTCGTGGTTAGGGGGACTGCGGCACCGTCGGAGGAGCGGCAGAGGAGGATACGTGTGTCGCCGCAGTGGGCGGTCAGGAGCTTGGAGGAGGTCGCAGGGTTCCAGAATGGGGTGGGTGTTGGTGTGGAGATGAGGGCTACTGAGGCGGTGGAGCCTCCTGCGAACGGCTTGTCTTGGTGTTGGAGGTGGGAGGGGAGTGTGCGGGTTAGGGAGTCGTGGTGGTTTATGGGGAGTTCGTCCGAGGAGGTACCGAGCGAGGCGAGCCGGATTTGGCGGAGGAGGAAGGTCAGGTCGACTTGGAGGAAGGCGTGAGTGAGAATTTGGGATATTGAGGGCCCGGGCTGGGTGGTGGTGAGGGAAGCGGAGGAGAAGCGGCGGAAGTAGCCGCCTATGTTCTCTTTGTAGGAGCGAAGCAATGGAGTTGTGATTTTGGCGAAAGGGTCGGAGGTGTTCGGTTTGTCCGGGTGGGATGGATTGTTGTTGGTGGCTGCGACGGTGGATGTAGTGGTCGATTGCTCTTCACCTACCGTAGCTCTTCTGTTGCTGAGTGTCGATTTAAGGCGGTAGAGCTTGGCTGCATCTTCAATGCCGCCATGTAGCTCCTTACTCAGGTATCCGCTGCATTGTGTCCCTCCATGTCCGTCGAAGACCCCAAAGTAGAAGACTTGTGGATCCCCACTCTCACTGTCTGCCCCTTGACCCTCGCCACCGTCTTTGGTGCCAGTGGCTTCCTCTTGCTGCTTCCTCTGCTGCTCTCGATATGCCTGTAATGGGCTATTCGGCGGGGCTCGGGTCAAGGTTGCCGGAGGTTTGTTGGCGAATGCTGGCACATTGATTACACCAGCTTGGTATGCATCCTCATTGTAGGGTCTTGAACCTCTCGAGACAGAGGCCCCGAAGTGGTGCTTGGCGCTGCGAAGAGGAATGCGAACGACCGTGGTGTCTCTGTGTGTGCCACTTAGCGGGGCAGGCGAGGGGCCGGATGTGGAATCGTGCGGTTTTGACGCTGCCCGTGGCAATTGGTGACCAGGACCTGAGGAGGCACGAGAGTCAGGATGGAGGGAGGAAGAAGGTAAGTGCGTCACGAAATATTCATGGAAGCATCGGTAGAAATTAGCAAGCTTGATCGAACGGACTGTGTGGTGGACTCTATGGGTGGGGAAGGAGGTGACCATGATGGCTCCATGCTCCCTGTTGAATCTCAATCAAAAGACAGCCTCTGTGGAACGATCTCAAGTGAAAGATACAGTAGAATCTAATTCGCTCTTGACGAGTAGAACATTGGGAACTTCCAGAGTATCTAATTGCCCGGAAGTCGGAGGCTTAATCGGGGTTCGGACGCGACTTTGTTCTTCTTATGGAAAGGATCATGCAACAACAGAACGATCACAGAGACTTCCTTCATGTACAGGTTGCCAACCATAAGCCAGTCTAATCTGGCAACACACTGAGACTCTGAGGTAGAAGATGAGTACTTCTACCTGGAAGTATGCGGCGGAAATTTTGTCAAGTCGTTCCTGCTCCTTTCGAGCATTTTTAATTAGTCCTGCCACAAGCGACCAATATGTCAGTTTCTCTCAAGAGCTGTCGATTGAGTCTGGAGGGTTTGCGCTATTCCAATATGTTGTTAAAGCTATTTCGTCCATCCCCAACATGACTATATTACTCATCTACAATTAGTACTCGAATGCGCTCACTGGTGCCCGACGGCCATGGCCCGCCCAATTGGATCCAGGGTGATAAGTGAGGCAGCTCTTCGGTTGTTTCCTTCACTGCGTATAATGCAGGTCAGAAATTTGTAGCTTTGATGCAGGGTCCTACGTCACTGGCCCGATTGGCTGCTACGAAGTTGCTGTTTGTGTCGATACGGCTAACGACACTTCACCAACAGGCAGTGATGAGGGACGGGAAATGATGCAATGTCTTATGTTCCTCCCTCAGTCCGTCATCACATGAGTTTCTATCACTTCTTCATACACATCGCACCATACCAATCATCAGTGAGGCAGACCTCGCCAGTCTTTGCGATTGAAAGCTTCGTTGAAGATTGAGCGCATCGGCTTCTGTGAGCCAGCTCATCATGGTTGACAGACCTTCGCAGCAACAGAAGCCTAAGGCTCAGCCAAGTAAGAGCGAGCAAAAACTGATATCATGGTTAAAACTATTCACTAAGAAGCCTAATGGTCCTTCGCTGGACCATGATAAAAGAGCGGATCTCTTCAAAAAGGCATTTGACTATGTGTCCTCCGGGGAAACAAGTATGATGCAGCAAGTCATAAGAAAGCTAGCGTCTGAGGAAGGACTCAAACGTGTACAAGAACTACTCGACCTTGATATCTCGGATAATGTGGAAGAAACACGCTGCGCGCTTTTTAGTGACAGCGTTCTACCTTTCCTCTCTATCATTTCAAATCGCAAAGTCGGATCGTCTTTGGTGCTGCAGAAACATCTAGGCGATATCTTCAATTTTCTGTACGGGGTTCGAGGGGACAGAGCGGCCGAATGCTTTCTTGCTTTTGCAAAGACTCTCCAGATCAAGTCCTCCTTGACAAAGGATGCGGAATCATCAAAAGAGATATACCACTGGGCTGATACCATTCTTGCGACGCTTGCGAAGCTCTTGGAATCCTGTCAGACGGCATCGGTCAACGAAAGATTGCATCCTGTGGTGGACACTCTCCAGATTCATTTAGATGTAGCACTCGCATCTTTCTCTGGAACTTTGTTGGAGCAAAGCGCTTGCCAAGCTATGCTGAAGATCCGCAGATACCTAGACTATGGTGCAAATCTAGCACCAATCGAAGAGGACGCAACACCTAGGAAGAGGCCCGATGTTTCTTTTGGTCTAGCCGTTGTTTTCCCAGGACATCTTTCAAAATATGGACCTCGCCACAATAATGACCACGCCAACATTGCAGACATCAAAATTTTACCAACCCAATCAGAAATTATGTGCACAAGTTCAGACTACTTACCTACCAAAGACTCCGAGGGGTGGCACAAGAGCGGGATATGTGGTCTGCTGGATTATCAATTCAGGCTTTTGCGCGAAGACAACGTGGGCCAGTTGCGAGATCATGTGCGGACAGTGGTGGAGAGATTAAGAAGTACTAATGAGGGGGGGCTCAGGACAAGCAAGCCATCAAACGGCGACTGCGCGCTCGTGAATACTCCAATGTCGCGTTTTCTCACGTTCACTGTGACAAAAGGCATAAACTACAGGTTATAGCCCAATTCGATCAGCCTAGAGTTTTACTGAAATCAAGCGAAGCCCAGCGCAAGAAGTGGTGGGAAGAGTCCAGATCATTACAGAAAGATGCTCTTGTCTGTTTGGTGAATTCTCAGGGACGTACGTTGTTCTTTTCTGTGGCCGCCCCAGAAGATGGTAGGAAGCGAACAGAGGAGGTGAAGTCGCAACGGAGAGAAAATTCGGACCTATGGACAGATTCGTTGAGGGCTACGGTCACGCTGCGATTGATCGATCTGACAAATCAAGACATTTGCTCCGCATTGTACCCTGAGGCGAGCTTGCAATTGTTGGTCGAATTTCCGGGTATTCTACTACCTTCATTTCAACCCACTCTTGAGGCACTTCAGCGAATGAGCGCTGCTAAAGATATTGCCTTTCCTTCAAAACTCTGTCCCGAAGCTGCAGTCCGGCCAGAAGACAAGGAAGCGCAATGGCCGAGGTACACACACCAGCCACGTTTTGCTTTCGATCTGAAAACTATACTTCAGGATCGCGAGTCCTTACTACTTCAGAAAGGAGAGCCATTCGATATTGAGGCTTTGAAGAAGCGTTCGACACTTGACGGGGCTCAATGTAGGGCTTTGGTTGGAGCCTTGTGCAAAGACTTTGCGCTCATACAGGGCCCTCCAGGAACAGGAAAGTCTTACGTGGCGGTGCAACTGGTGAAGGTTTTGCTACAGCATCGAAAGCAAGCAGAAATGCGACCGATTATTATCATGTGGGCACCCTTGGCACCCTGGCTTACCGGGTATTTTTTGCGACTGCTGACTAATCTCCTACAGATGCTTTACCAACCATGCTCTAGATCAATTTCTGGAGCACCTCGTCGACGATGGTATAAAGAAAATCATAAGAGTTGGTGGTCAATCTAAGTCCACCGTCCTAGAACCCCTGAATTTACGCCACGTAGCTAGCGAGATGGAGCAAACTAAGACCGAAAAACACGCAGCGTGGGAGCTACACACTAAGCTAGAAACATATGGAAACGCCATTGAGGACCTGTTATTTCGGCTCCATGACCCTGGATCCCTCTCATCAATATTGGAGTTCCTCAAATCATCACATAACATGCATTATGAGCAGTTGAACAGATCAGAAGACTCAGAAGGCTTTGAGATTGTCACAAATCGCTATGGTAATGCTCTTGACCAATGGCTTCACTCTAAGACTCCAGAGCAAAGATCTGAAGCGACGAATCGCTCAATCGCCGAGTTGAAACAGACCCCATTACACAACATGAGCCACGAGGAGCGTCGCGAGCTCCATGCTCATTGGACAGTTGCCATTCGCAAGGAATTGCTTGAGGAGATTCCCGATGTCATTGACCAATATGCTGATGTGGAGCAACAATTGCGGACGTGTATTCAAGAGAAAGATCTGAGATGTTTGCAACAGGCGCATGTGATCGGGCTTACAACGTCGGGGCTTGCTAGAAACATTGGGCTTTTGAAAAGACTGGAGCCTAAAGTCTTGATCTGCGAGGAAGCAGGGGAGATCCTGGAAGCACATACTCTAACAGCCTTGATGCCTTCCATCGAACATGCAATATTCATTGGTGATCATGAACAGCTTCGTCCGAGATTGGTCAACCACGCATTCTCGCTCGAACATCATCTTGGGAAGCGATATTCCTTAGATGTGTCTTTATTCGAGCGAATGATCACCCTGCCGGAGTCTGAACTCCGGCACGACACCTACAGACTCAGCGGCGCATGGATCCTTTGATAAGCGACCTAGTCAGGCAAACCATCTATCCTCAGCTACTTGACCACCAATCCGTGATGGATTACCCATCAGTGGCTGGTCTCCGCGATCGTCTCTTCTGGTTTGACCACAACGAGTACGAATCCCAATCAAACCCAACAAATACCAATCAGACATCTCACTCCAATTTCTTCGAAGTCCAGATAGTGACCTCTTTGGTGTCTCATCTAATTCGCCAAGGGAACTATCAAGGGGAAGACATTGTCGTTCTTACACCCTACGTTCGTCAGCTTCATGAAATTCGGAACCTATTTGCCGCCACGGCAGAGATCTTTACTAAAATCAGTGATAGAGATATGACCGAGCTTGACAAAGAAGGCCTACTTGACTCAAATGTTGCTAGTCAATCAAGTCGCAAAGGAAATCTGAGGCAGGCAATACGCGTCGCTACAGTAGATAATTTTCAAGGCGAAGAAGGGAACATCATCATCATTTCGCTGGTTAGAAACAATGCAGACAACAATTGCGGTTTTCTCAGAACTAAGAATCGCATCAATGTCTTGCTTTCTCGGGCCAAACATGGCATGTTCATCATTGGCAATTCGAAAACCTCACGTCACATCTCTATGTGGGACCAAGTTCTGCATATCCTCGAGAGAAAGAAAAAAATAGGATCTAGCTTGTCGCTGTGTTGCCCACAGCACCCCGAAACGCACATCCAAGTCGCCACGCCCGAGGATTTCCAACGAAAAGCTCCGGAAGGAGGATGCTCGAGACAGTGTAATTTCAGACGCGAGTGTGGGCATGCATGCACATATAAATGTCATACACAGGAACGCTGCGCATCTATGCCTTGCATGGCACCATGCCCGAGGCGTCACAAGAATTGTGATCATGATTGTCCGAAAACCTGCGGGTTGCCATGCGGTAATTGCAAGAAGCCTGTCAAAGAAGTTCAGCTGAAGTGTGGTCATACACAGGACGAAGTACTCTGCTTCCGCACTTTGGACTTAAACAGCGTCAATTGTACTGCCAAAGTCGAAGTTCAAGGTCCTTGTGGCCACACCTTTACCGTGAAGTGTGGCACAGGGAGCGCAAATACAGACTACGAGTGTGGGGTACGATGTGGAGCCATTCTTGCTTGTGGCCACGAGTGCAGATCTCGATGTGCTGTCTGTCGGATTCAACAAAACGATGGCAATCTTTTCGTGGAGCACGTCAAGTGTATGAGCCAATGCGGACGCAAGTATCAAAACTGTCAACACTCGTGCATGTTTTCATGTCATGGTGATGCGCCATGTCCGCCTTGTCGCGTGCGCTGCGACATTGCGTGCACCCATAGCAAATGTCCTAAGAAATGCAGCGAACCATGCTCTCCGTGTTGTTCGGATTGCGCGAATGGGTGCGAACATCAAGGCTTTTGCCAAATGGCATGTGCCGTTCCTTGTGACATTTTACCCTGCAGCCGCCGCTGCGAGAAACCCCTTTCGTGTGGTCATCAGTGTCCAACAGTCTGCGGCGAGACGTGTCCATCATCAAAATATTGCCACATCTGCGCCGCTTCGGACGTCAAAAATCAAATAGTAGACCTGCTCGAATACAAAACATATTCACAGATTGACCTGGCTGATGATCTTTGTGTGTTCCTGAAATGTGGTCACATTATCACCGTGGAGAGTATGGATGGACTGATGGAACTATCTTCATATTACGAGCTGAACGCAGATGGTCGTATTACTGGTCTACGACTCCCTGGACCAGAGCCTCTATCCGTGAAGTCGAAAGGCTGTCCACAGTGCCGTGGCTCGATTCGAAATATCACCCGCTACAACAGAGTCGAGAAGCGGGCGTTACTTGACGAAGCCACGAAGAAGTTCATCGTTTGGTCAAATGCAGAGTTTGTGCCGTTGACAGCGATGCTCAAGCAACAGGAAGAGAAACTAAGGGATGCAGAGGACATTGTGATGAGTACAATCCGTGCCGTAGCCTCTCCGACACCTATCCTCATCTTTACTGGCGGAAGAGATCAACAGATAAATACCGTGCGCCGACTGACTGGATTGTCTCATCGGCTTGGTGAGTTTTTGCGCTTGCGAAGCCAGATCCAGCACTTTCTACAAAAAGTAGAGCCAAATGAGCAGCCCTTTGCTCGTGTTAGAGCTATGGCAGAAAAATCTGCACGGGAATTTGGCCACACCTCTTCGTTTAATTTCGATATGTCAGTGCTACAGACTCGAGCAAGCCTGTGGACATCAGCTCTGCTCCTTCGTTGTGATTATGACATTCTATCCGATATTCTAAATGTGTTTCAGAAGCACAAGCCTCGAGAAGAGAAACTCCACCCATGGCTCAAAGCTGAATTGAGTTTGGACTTCTCTAAGAACCGTCATGACTGCCTACACTTCGCACAAGAAGCGCTTCAATAGACTCAGCCAATGATTGCAGTCGATTGTCGACTGCTCTTCGCCAAATTCACTGTCTTGGAGCGAAGCGCACCTTCCGACACTTCCAGAGCTGAAGAGCTGCTGACAAGCGCAATAGAGCAGCTTGAAGAAGCAAGACAGATAACCCTTTCAAACCCAAGGACAGCGCACAAGATTGCTGAAATCGAAGAGGTCGAGACAATGCTTCGCGAGGACACATTCTACACCATCGTTACAAGTGCAGAAATGCAGGCTGTCTACGATGCAATGGCTCAAGATTTCTTGGGGACTGGTCACTGGTACTACTGTGTCAACAGACATCCAGTAAGTCTAGCCCTCATGTTGACACACAAGACTGCGACTAATCGTTCTGTAGTTCACAGTCGGAGAATGCGGCGCGCCTATGGAAAATGCTCTATGCCCAGAGTGCGGTGCACCTGTGGGTGGCGAAAGTCACGAGTTTGCAGAAGGCATTACGCGAGCGACGGCCCTTGAGCAGCAATTTGGTGGAATGAGGTTGTGAGAGTGGCTACAGACAGGTGATTTTTTTCCAAAGCACCATGCCATTGAAGACAGCTGTAACTTTCCGCTTAATTTACAGCGATCGTGCTACTGTTGCGCTGAGTCTCAAGAGTACTAGCTTGGAAGGAGTGAGGCAGGAGGAATTATGGGGAGCAAACAAGATAAATGTCTGAGTGACGATATGAGATGCCGGCATCTCCAAAGACACTAAAGTTCATGAAATGTTCAGCTTAGCTGTCATTGAACCCTCGAAGGGGATCAAACTCATGTCGAATGCTTTTCTTCGTCTATAGCTGCTCAAATAGTTCATTCGTAATCATTCAGTCATCACCACCTCATTCCCAACACCCACCCTCCTCCAAACAGCCACATGCTCAATCCCCTCCTCCATCCACACCTTGACCCCCTCATCAACCTCGAACCCCATCTTCTCATACCACTTCTTCACCACCACCTGCGCATGCGCGCAGATCAGCCCTTTCCACGGCCTCCCTTCCCCCTCTCCTTTTCCTTCCTGCATCACCACATCCCCCGCATGTTCCCCCGCCCACTTCACCGCCTCTTCAACCACAATGCCCCCATACCCCCGCCCCCTGAACTCCTTCAACGTAGCCAACCGCCCTATCTTCGCAAACGGCTCTTTCTGGTCCCAGATCTTGGACGTGGCGTAATTGGGGTGCTCTATCACTCCGAACCCAGGCCTCTGCCCGTCACCCGTGGAGGCAGTGAGAAAATCTGATATCGGCGGCGGAGAAGTCGTGGCTGTGGGCGGTGAACGCGCAGAGGATGAGGGGGCGGAGGGGGCCGCGGGGCCAGTTGGCGGATGATGCAGGTGTGACGGGTAGGAGGGGAGGATGAGGCGGATTGTGGCTGCTGGGGCGTAGTCTACCGGGGAGGAGGACGAGGTGGTAGGGGGGTGGGCGCGTACAGCACCCAGTGATGGCTCAATGAATCTTCAGAGTCGATTTCTTCGGCTGCCGCGCACCGCTGCTCGTCTACGAAGACGTCGTAGCGGATCTGGAGGGCGGCGAGGAGAGGTGGGGGCACGAGTGTGGTGTCTGGGGGATTCGAGGCTCGGGAGGGGGATAGGAAGTGGGATTTTGCTGCTGCGAGGGCGCTGGTGGAGGGAGGGGGGATGGGTGTGATTTGGTAGGGTTCGTGGGGCATTGTGTCTGTATGTGGGGTGGTGGGGTGGATGTGATTGTCAGAGTGGGGAAAGAGAGTGTTGGAGGGGTCGGTGCCTGCAGAGTCGAGGGTCTGGTTCGAGTCGCGGTCATGGTCAATGAGGGAATATCGTGACCCAAAATCGTGCGAGATCGCTGAATGCTGGGAGGATGATGCCCGGCTTTCGGTGATAGGCACTAGCGCCGGGGTTAGTCCCACGCCCCTGAGTCCATGGTGCTTGCGTGCCTTCTTTGAAGCTTCTCTTGGAAGGTAAGTTCTCAACACCTTCGCTACCAAAACGTTCAAATGATATTTGAAGATAGCTGGACTCTCTTTCAGATACCACAGGCCACAGGCGAATGCGATTGTGGGAAGTTCATAAACTGAAAGATCAAGTCCTTTTGATATGCTGTGCGTCAGGTCTCTTTCTACCTCATACATCCAGATATCAAGTGCTCTTCCCTTTCTCCAGCACTGTGACGAGCACTGCCGCTCTCCAATCATGCTACACATTGTCCAAGTATCACCACCATCATGCCCATCTAGTGTATACTGAGTATCTTGCTGCCTCCACGAAATGCCTGCCCTACTTCGCTCTTCTTACCCTTAGAGCTTGAGAAAGGCGTTCACACATTGACGATCAGTACGCTTAAATTCACTAAAGATTGGTTTTTTGAGGGAGCTTCAACCAGGAATATCTATTGGTTCTTGATTGAAGTTGTAGCTCTAAGCATTTCATCCTAAAGTGCTTTCTCCGGCCAAGCGCCTGGAATTGACGCCTTTTCGTCGTAGTCTCCATAGTAGCTTGAGTATTTCTTCCTCGCTTGACGAGCATGTCGGAGTGCTACATTATCTACACGTCCTTTCCACAATCTCCAATCTTCGAGATCCTGGCACCATTCATCGTATTGCTGCCAACACTCCACGTCCTCGAAATACTCATCGTGACCTGGCTCGTAGTTCTCTGACCAGGAGGGATATGCATACGGCCATACCTCTCTCCACTGATCGTCTCTATCAAGGGACCAGATCGAATGATAAGGATTAAGATACCGAAATTCTTGGAGTACGAGGCTTGAAGAAGACAAAGGATCGATCCACCAGTCCCAATAGACTCTTGGATTGTCGTTGATCTCGAACACAAGCTGACGTTGCTGCTGTCCATCTGGAGTTGGACAAGTCATTAAGTTCTGATCAGAATGGAGTTCTCTCTCCTTGTGTAGGTAAGCTTGGACATCGTAGCCAGCTTCCGTCAGGATAAGGAGCCACTCCTGTGCATCAAGTACAGCTTGGCATGGATCAACTTGCAACATGAAAAGATCATCCAGAAGTGTGAACGTCCCACAATGGGGATCCCACGCCGTTCTTGCATGCACGTCTTCCCAGTGGCAAAGCCATCTACGGATTGAATCGCGCCAGTTCATGTCGTCACCCCTTCCGTAATTGCGAAGGGCGGTTCTTAGAAACGCCACGTTGCACATTTTTGTGTTTTGGGACTTGTCTGAGTCTCCATACCTGGACATGTATGTAGACAGGAGCATATCCACATTCTCACGATACCAAAAGTAATTAAAAACGAACGAGCAGACACTTTTAGAAGAAAGATCATCCTGTGCTGATAAAAATACTCGCACGATTCCCTCCAGATCCTTTCCTGGTTGATGGGCGCTAGGAAATGCTTTCAAGCCTGAGTCATCCGTATGATTCGGATCGACCCCAATTTGAATTAATAGTAAGCAGCTTTCAGCACTACCGGCAATAGCCGCTTCATGAAGGAGAGTCTGCCCCCAATCGTTCATTGCAAACGGTGATACCTCACGCTGACTTAAGGCTTGCTTCAAAGCTTCTATGTCGTCTAGAAGGGCGGTCATTGATCGCCACTCCGTAGACCAGTAGTCAAAGATTTGATAGAAGGTCACACTTCTTGGTATTTGGAAGAAGCTACCACAATATCGCATTTCGAAAGCCATGCCAGCAAAGCTCGATGAGATCGTTAAACATCTCTCTTCACGGACAGGTTCTCGCTGCGTACCAACAAACAGGGTCTTCTTTCGAAGTCTGTTATGTCCGAAGAATGTCTGGTGTTTCCAGACATCTGTCTCGACAATCTTTACCATCTGCTTGTTTGGTCTAGCGCCTAAGTCCACGATACACGATGTAGGCTTTCCTAAATCTGCCGATACAGGGTTTTGCTCATTTTCAATGACCGGAAGACGGGTCGAGATCACCTGGTGCAGCCTAGTTCCGAATCAATACCAACTCAGCAAGCCAGCACAGCAACTCACTGGATATAGCTAGAATTGATCACAAGCGCAGTCTGAAGATTCATCTTGTTATCATGGATCTGTCTGCACAACCGCTCAATTTCATCTTTCTTCACGACCGTCTTCAGCGAGGCCCAAGTCCTGCGCCCTCGACCTCGAACGTTGAAGTAGCTCTGTACTTTATTGATAGAAGCATCCAGTCTATCAGCGATTGATTTGCAGCGGCGAAGCGCGCCTTCAACACTCTCAATCGACCCAGTCACGCCGCTGATCTTCGTCTGCAGGTCTATGAGGCCGTGTGCCGATCTCAAGAGTTCTTCAAATTGATCCAGTTCGTCGACCAGTCTTACTAACTCCTCTGGCGCGTTATGAACCTCTCGCAGGAATATGCGGGCTTTGTGAATGCTATCGACGAGCTGTATACTGAAAGAAAGAATGGCGAAGACGCCGGAGACGCCATCCATGGCGACCAGGTTGGGTATTTCAGCCCTTGTGTTTGATATCTAGCAGGATGAAATGCCACTCGAAAGCGCGTAGACCGCGAAGCACTGTCACAGAGCAAGAGTCAAGAAAAAATCAACCCGGAGCAGCAAGAGTGAGGAGTTCAAAGGGCAACCTAGAAAGGCTGAGAACAGGCTGTGGTTCGATGCGCTGGTGCTGCAGAGGACCCTGCAGATGTGAGGGGCGGTGCCATCAGAGCCACAAATCAAAACGTGAGGCATCAATTCACGCATAGAAAAAGGGCGTAGCAATGCCCGGCTGCTGCCCGGCCCTCAACTCTGGGCTCTCCCTTTTCGAGCGTATGTGGCCATATCGTGGCTCCAATATTCTGGCTCAAGATACTTACTTGTACATATCTGGGATCGAAACAAGAAATGCTAGCAGTGTCTAGCTAGGGGCGCAGTCAGGCCCTCGAGATTGATCTGACGGTTCATCTCGCTCAAATACTAGGTTGTAGGCCTTCTGGAGGAGGTGCATTTTCGCCCCTCTCAGCCGCCCAACGCTCATAGCCACCTGGAAACTTCTCAATCAGAGTCCGCATAGCATCTACACAGCTAAAATAAAATGACAGTATTAGTTGTAGGCCGACTTCAAACAAATTATAAGTCAGGGGTTGACGTACTACGTTCGATAGCGCACATCTCCAGGATAGATCACCATGCCTTTCATGTCCCATCTTCTGCATTCTAGGTAAGCGTGATGATCACACGAGACATACTTCCGTATGCTTATCCACTCACAGGCAGTATAGTAAGCTTCGATCATCCTGATCTTCTTCAGGAGCAGCGATTGGAAAATGTCCGAAATAAGCCTTCATGAACGGTCGCCCAATCTTGTGCCTAGCTAATCGCCATGATGCAAGGTCCCCTGGTCATTCAGTACTGATACAAATGATCTAGCGAAGTCGACTCACACTCATTATGGGCGTACAGGCAAGTAGCATCGTAAAGAATTGGCGAAGTGGAAGCAATGTCCACGGATACGTTGCCGGAATACAGATCACCATGTACTAGGCGTGGCTTTATTTCTCTGCCGCCAGTCTCCAATGGACGGAGTAATCGTGGGATTACTTTAGCAACGACTTGAGCCATTAAGCCACTGAGTTCTGGGTCCTTTCCTTGGCTTTCTTCTATATTGGACATCAAGCGCTGCACGGTAATCGTAAAGAATTCCTCCCACGAATCAGTCCACGTAATATATTGAGGCATCTGGCCCATAAAAGTGGGAACTGCGAACCCATATTTGCCATTTGGAGAAACGCCTTTGGTGTGCAACTCTGCAACCTTTGCGGTAAATGCCTGTATATCTAAAGATCCTGCCGTTAGAAGAGACGCCGATATGATGCTGCTAATGCTGGATAGTCGATGGAAATGGTGAATCTGGGTTTTGCTGGGGGGTATACTGAAACTCACCAGGAATTTCGTCGATCATGTCAATAAAATGACAGAGGAAAAAATGTATTTCTGGGTTTGAGCTGTACGTTCCCCAGCCAATAGGAGCCGGCGTTGCGTCTGGAATCGTCTTGTGAAGTTCAGACATGGACACATATTCTCCAGATACCATGGCTAGACCGACGTCTCCTTTTGCGACCTACAACACATGAGCCGCCTCTCCTACCATACGGAGCCATTATCTGCCAAAGAAGCTAGAATACAGACTTTGACGAAGAAAGACATGGATGAACCGTCAACCTGTTGCGTCTCAATCTCAGCCGTCCTTGTCCAGTAGCTGGCGCCATGAGGAAAGGCGCCAACGACTTGTGTGCCTTCCGGTAGTTCTGATCATGCGTTAGCAGGCCATCCACCACTATCATTGAAACTGAGAAGGTACGCACTCGCCAAGACGTTGTCGTCCACGGACTCAATCCATCTCTCCTCCACCTCATTCACCCGATTCCAAAACAGGGGCCTATCTTCTTGTGCCATGGCACGATGTAAAGTACGGCCTGAGAAGGTAGATATAAGCTAACGGGAAATAAGAGAAGGTTGCAAAGAGGGGCGAAGCGCTTGTATAACCTTGAATACATATTGAAACCTGTTTGTACTGCCATATGACCAATAGGAAGCTCACCCGAAGCACCAACGCTATCGGGCCTCAGCACACCCTCAAGCCCTGCAGAATCTTTCGATCCACCAGTCAGGTCCCCTGGCGAAGCGCTCACACAGCCGCTATGCTGCTTTCTAGGGAATTAATCTGCAGCCCCCACCTGGCTCTGCGTTAGCGTTTGGTTTCATTGCTTCTCAGCCTCGCCGATGCGAGTTTGTCCGTGCCTACATCTTTCTGCTTATCGTGTGCCCGCGGTCGCATGATCATTCTGAACAATCTAGGATCGCCTCTGTTCGCGAGATGCGAACCCTTCATGATCCATAGCCTTCATAATTAGGCAGTGCATCTACCAATGGTCACAACATTTCTCCTTTATAGGTGTGCACACAGGTCGCGCGGTACTTTAGAATAACCAATGGCGTCTCCTTCCCCGAGCCGCTCGATCCTCTCGCGTACCTTTGCAAAGCGTGAGGGCAGTGGCAGCGTGGACACTAAGGACTCGAAGGGTGCACTAGGACTGGACACTCTATGCGAGTCAACTGAGCCAGTTATTGCCGACCTGGTGTTTGTTCATGGTTTAGGAGGTGGATCCCGTAGTACCTGGAAATCGGCGGAAGGATCTCTCTTTTGGCCACAAGCATGGCTTCCACACGACGAAGGCTTCCAAGGTGTTCGAATACACACCTTTGGATACAGCTCGAATTGGGAGAAGGAGAGCATATTGAATATTCACGACTTTGCGAAAGCGCTTCTTGGATCAATTCATGACTGCCCCCACATCCCACGGAGTTCTAAGGTGAGACTTTCCTGATGTACTTGAAGAAAGCTTTCAAGCTTCTTCTTTCTCCTCAATCACTGTCAGACCTCCAAGAGGCTTTCGAATTCTAATGCGTTCCAAAGGCGCCGATAATATTCGTGGGACACAGCATGGGAGGCCTCGTCATAAAGAAAGCCTTCGTTCTTGCCCAACAGTTTCCCGAATTCTCCTCGATTGCCGAGCGTGTCCGCGCCATCTTCTTCCTTGCGACTCCTCATAGAGGTTCTGATTTGGCCGCTCTATTAAGTCGGATATTACATCTAGCTCATGGCGCAAGACCATTTGTGCAAGATCTACATCGTAATTCTATCGCCACGCAATCTACCAACGACGAGTTTTCCCATGCCTGCCAAGATTTACAGCTTTTCTCGTTCTATGAGACTCTACCAATATATTGTGGTCTTGGAAAAGGTCTTGTGGTGGACAAAGATTCAGCTGTACTAGGATTGTCAAACGAACGGACAGCGTACATGAACGCAAATCATCGCGAGATCTGCAAGTACAGTGATAAGTCTGACCCAAATTACCAAACGCTTCGTAACGCCATTGCTTCGTATATTGATTGCCTTCGAGATGAGCAAGATCCCGTTGGGGACGAAGTCGAATTGGAAAAGCGCAATCTTCTCGACGATCTACTTGACATTACTGATGCTGTTGAGGACGACTTTCATGGGGCCGAAGCCCGACGGATGTCTGGATCTTGCGAATGGTTGGAGACCAAGAAGGCTTTTCAGTATTGGCTCGACGAGTCTGCCAATGCACATATCTATTGGATCAGTGCGAAGCCGGCAACAGGGAAAACAGTACTTTCTGGATACGTTGTCAGGCGCCTGAAAGATTTGGGCAAAGAGTGTAGCTTTCATTTCTTTGACCACGGCGATAAGATGAAAGCAACGACCGGGTTTTTGCTACGATCGATGGCCTGGCAGATGGCAATGCAGAACACCGAAGTCTTGGCCATTGTCATCGAGATCTGCAGAAAGAACGACCGACTTGCTCACGCAGACTATCGCACGCTCTGGCGCAAATTGTATGTTGACGGGATACTAAAGGTAAAATTCAATGGTCCTACCTATTGGGTCATAGACGCCTTGGATGAATGTAAAAATGATTCCGAGCTTATTCCATTACTCATGAAGGTGTGCGAACTGCTCCACGTGCGCATCGTAGTGACGTCTCGAATGAGTTACGAATCGTATGGATCCATGATACCCTCAAAATCAAAAATATCCATGGATCAAATCTCGGAGGATGACACCAAGATGGACATCTCACTATATTTAGAAGCAAATCTGAGTTGTCTTCCAACAGTTGATCAGGACGATCGTCAGAACACGCTTACGACGATCCTGGAGAAGTCCGCTGGATGCTTCCTGTGGGTCCGACTTGTTCTGAAAGAGTTGCAGCAGGTCCATACCGCAGCCGAGGTTTTCAATGTACTTGAGGAGGTGCCTTCAGATATGGACTCCCTATATTCTAGGATACTTGACTCAATGTCAGAATCGCCATATGGTAAGACACTTGGAAAGGCAATACTCGTTTGGACTGTATGTTCCGCCCGACCTTTGTTAACCGAGGAACTATATCATGCTCTCCAGCTCGACATTAAAACTGGAATAGATAGGATTGAAAAATCTATCGCTGCTTGTTGTGGCGAGTTAGTGTATGTGGATACTAAGTTGCGCGTGCACATGGTGCATCAGACCGCCAGAGACTTCTTACTTCGAAATGACATTGATTCCGAGTTCGCGGTAAATAAGAAAACGGGCCATAAGCGTTTGACAATGGTTTCTCTGCAATACCTTTATGGTAATGAGATGAAAGATCTGCGACAGCGCAAGCTCAGTCTCAATAACGTCGGGAAGACACGGTCTGCGTTCTCCACTTACGCATGTAGCGCACTTCATCAACATATACATCAAGTCTCTTCTTCAGACGACGAGGTGTTCTTAGAGATTGCGCAATTTTTAAATTCGCCGAATGTTCTTTCCTGGATTGAGCACCTAGCACGCATTCCAGACCTGGGTTGTATTGTTCAGACAGGAAGGTCTTTGAGACACTATCTTCGCCGGAGGTCAAGAACAGTCTCGCCTTTTGGAAAGGATTTTGCTACCTTGGATTCCTGGGCTACAGACTTTGTTCGACTCGTAGCAAAGTTTGGGAGAAATTTGTTAGACTCACCCTCATCGATTTATCACCATATACCGCCTTTCTGCCCAGCTGAGAGCGCTCTCAAGACGCGATTCGCGGCCTCAGGACGGGGTCTGAATGTTCTTGGCCTCTCCACCCTGGCCTGGGATGATTGTCTAGCCACTTTAAGTCGTCCAGGTGAACAATTGGCCGCACTGACTTGCAGTGACAATTACTTCGCCATTGGAGCATCCAGTGGGTGCTTCATCATTTATCACAACGTGACTTGTCAGGAGATAAAATCTTTGAATCATACAGAACCAGTCAGGACGTTGAGATTTGGCCTGAAAGAGTGCGTGATCGCGTCTGCGGGCATGAAGACAATTCAATTATGGGATGTTGGATTATGGCATCAACTTTGGCGCTTCGACATTACAGCGGACTGTCTGACATTGAATTTCACCGACGAGGATAGACTTCTGCTGGGAGCCCTACGAAACAATCAATTCATGATATGGGACCTTACGACTGGCTTTGTGAGCGACTCCGCAGACTGGACCGAGGACGAAGAAGGTCATCAAAACCACGCTTATCGTCGGCCCATCGCTGCCGCAATATACTTAGAAACCAGTCTCTTGGCAGTAGTGTATAGAGGTCAGGACATAGTGATCTGGGATATTGAGAGGAATACACTTTACGACACGTACAGCAAGGACAGAGGTGCAAATAACAACTCTCCAGTTGTCAGACGAGTCAAGAATTTCGTCACGGGTGGTCTGGCCTTCAGCGCTGATCCTAGTGCAACGCTCCTCGCTGCCTCCTACTCAGATGGCGATTTGGTAATTTTTGATATCGATGCAGGTACTGTGAAGGAGACTACAAAGGCGAATGCGCAGATTCTTATTAGCTCTCCCAACGGACGTACACTAGCGGCGGCTGATTCAGTAGGCACACTTCATCTTTTTGATTTCGAAACGCTTAGGCTATTGTGTTGCGTGAGATCTGACGAGTCCAGCATCAGATCATTAGCATTTAGCGCAGACGGTAGTCGAATACTGGAAACTAGAGGTTCTGAATGCAGAATCTGGGATCCGCCAGCTCTTCTTCGACAGGATGAGGACGAGGAGAATAGCGATACAATCTCTGTCTTCACAACCCCACAAGAGATTGAGTTGGATTCATCCGAAGAAGTCGTCATGATCTCAGCTTTGACTTGCCATATTGACGGTACAGTCATATTCTGCGGCAGGGCAGATGGAACGATATGTCTTTTTGACACCCAGTCTGGGCTGGAGACTCAGAAGCTACTCAGTCATGCAAAAGGAGTCCCTATCGTTGCGCTTATGTTTCATGAAAGTAGCCAGATTCTAAGTAGTGTGGATGCCTCCAGTCGGCTAATGAGTCATGTAATAGTCCCTAAACAAGGGACTTGGGAGGCTAGCAAAGTCTCGGTCGATTATAGAATTGGAGTGGCAGTTGAAGGTGTATTGAGTAACGAGCAAGGAACACGAGTGCTAGTGTCGTCGGCCAGCAAAGACGTTCTTTTGAAGATTTCGCTTGATGAAACCCCGCCATTGAGAAGTCTTGAGAGGACAGAGCATCTGCCGCACAGATGGTTGAATGATCCGGCCGATCCAGACTCCCTCTTAATGATAAGTAATAATAGGGCATTCATCTATGGGTGGGACAGCCTCGAGAGACGTACAATCGCCGAGGGCATACAGATCGGTGGCACAATGCTTCACGGACACTCAATAGAGTCTATCACGCCTTGCATTCAAGATAAGTACCTTGCAACCACCTTCAAAGAGCTCTCAGGGTTCCTGTCTACGTCGAAAAAGCTTGTATTATGGAGAAGATCTGTTCTGACCGCCCAGGCTTTGAAGGTCGCTGCTGATCCAACGAGTGATATAATCATCGATGCAATACGGTCTCTGATCGGGTGTTTGGGGCATCGACTGATATATCTCCATCAGGATGGCTGGGTCTGCTCAATGAATCTCTCGAGACCTGCTGTTGAACATCATGTTCGCCACTTCTTCATTCCTGCCGACTGGATGAGCACTAGTACCGAGCTGATGGTTGATGTGACGAGTAAAGGAGACATAGTTTTCGGCAAAAAGCATGAGCTTGCTATCATCAAGCGTGGTCTCGAGGTTAATGAGCAACGGCCTGCTTCTGGGGGTAAGAGGCTCCTGGAGACTGGAGCAAGGAGACCGCCATTGAGGATGACAAAAAGCCAACAGTCTGGAGAAAAGCTTGATTTGCCGTATGCGAACGGTAAACGGCCGTCGCTTCCGCTGCTGTGATCCAAGTCCCTAGTCACGGCGTAAACTTTCGTAGTTGTAATTCTTGCGGTGAGGGCTCCATATGTTATTGATTGGAGTCTCTCGAGCCTGACAGAGAAGGTCATAAGAGTGTGCCACTTTGCAGATGAACCACGACAGAGAATCCTCGTAGCTGATTGCAACCTTTGCTGATTTACGTGCTTCAAGGTATGACACTTTTACATTTCCTGCATGCTAGCAAAACCGGCAATAGAAACCGGCTCGTGGCGCCCCGCACAGACCCTTATACTTCACATGCTCCTTCCAATAGATTCGCCGGCTGCATGCATATAGGGACGAATCAGCAATCAGTAGCACAAATTCACCTTGCCCGAGTGAGACATTAGCGTTGTGAAGGCCCCACCTCCCTTCTGTACATCTCCTCTCGCAATCCCCTTTGAACATCCATTCGAGAGCCTTCTGCACCATCTCAGGCCAAGCAGAGCATCTGAAGTCACTTTGTAGACTTTTTCATGGATAATTTAGAGCCAAACATTGCTGTGTTCACGAATCCTGAACATGAGCTGTGGATCGCCCAATGTGACCCAACTGTCGATGAGGTCATTTCGGGGAGCACGCTTAAGCCTGGAGAAGTGACAGTTGGCATCAAATCCACTGGCATTTGCGGGTAGGATAAGATCCATCATATTAGTATCATCTATAGTAGCTGATGATTGACGCCTAGATCTGACGTTCACTTCTGGCAAGAAGGCTGCATTGGTCCTATGATTGTCGGAGACGACCATATTCTGGGCCATGAGTCTGCAGGCATAGTTCTGGCCACGCACCCTTTAGTCACGCAACTCAAGATTGGAGATCGCGTTGCAATTGAGCCGAACGTCATCTGTCATGATTGCGAACCCTGTCTAAGTGGGAGGTACAACGGGTGCGAAAATGTCAAATTTCTGAGTACACCTCCAATCGACGGGCTTCTCAGACGATACGTGAATCATCCAGCACTTTGGTGCCACAAGATTGGAGAAATGAGCTACGAGAATGGCGCGTTGCTTGAACCTCTGTGTGTAGCTTTGGCCGGAATACAGCGTTCGGGATTAAGGATAGGGGACCCCGTGCTCATTTGCGGAGCAGGCCCGATTGGACTGGTCACACTGCTTTGCTGTGAGGCTGCTGGCGCGACACCAATTTTGATCACAGATATCGATGTTGGCAGGCTGGACTTTGCCAAACAATTGGTTCCGAAGGTAAAAGTATTTCAGCCCGTCAGAGATCAAAGTGCCGAAGAGAGCGCAAACCGCATGATTGAGGCAATCGGAGGTCTTCGCCCCACACTCGCCATAGATTGTACGGGCGTAGAATCCTCAATCAATGCAGCAGTATGGAGTGTCAAATTTGGGGGGAAAGTCTTTGTCATCGGAGTTGGTAAGAATGAAATGAAAGTCCCTTTCATGCGCTTGAGTACACAAGAGATCGACTTACAGTACCAATATCGATATTGCAATACTTGGCCCCGAGCGATACGACTGGTTCAAGACGGAACCATCAAACTCGAGAAGCTGGTAACCCATCGCTTCAATATCGACGAAGCCGTTCAGGCCTTCAAGACGGCGGCAGATCCACGCACAGGAGCCATCAAAGTCCAAATTAAGAGTCATGATGAGTAACGGGTCTCTGCTACTACCTCAATCGGCTGAGGGCCTCAATCTTGTCTCTCCGTTGGTAATTGACATATCACATACAAGGTGCTAGTCAGAGAAAGAAATCAAAGCTTAGGTCTCTCTCTCAACCTTATCTTGTCTTGTCCAATTAAGTTTCGTTATCATACCGCGCGAGGAGCCACTCGGATCATCAGGACATAATGAAAGCAGCAAGTCAAGTGAGCACAGGCTACACCGCGTGCAAGACCAACAATGGTCAAAGAAGCATGTTTCTTTTGCGCGCATCATGCACCAAAAAGGCGGGTGGTCGCTGCCAAGAGCATCTAACCCAAAATGGCCAAGCTTCCTGCGAGCCAGTCCTAGAGATACCCGTAAAGGATACAATATACGGACCGCCTTTTACTTAGGGCTTTTCTAGATGAATCATATTTCCGTTAAATCCGCACAAAAAAAATCTTTTTTTCATATTAGAGTACAACTATTACAGAATAACCTTCAATGTTTCACATCTTATTCAATATATCAAGAACATTACTCAAACAAATTTTAAAATTAATTGAGCGTTATTTAAGCGTTGAAACACTGAAGAATCGATTTCAAGCCTTTCTTAATAAGTTTAGAAATGTGATTCATCTAGAAAAGCCCTGAGTACACCCAACCAACCTGCCCCGGCTTGTAAACAATGACTGTTTAAGGTAGATGGCATTACATTATTCTTGCTTATGTACAATTCACGACTCTATACCCAAATTTTTCCTTCTACCTTCCCTGTCCGCCATGCCTGCGCCATGTAAATCATACCAAGCTCCAAACCGCAGCCCCAATCATAATCATCAAAAGCTCCAACTCCACAATCAGTGATCTGCCGCTGCCGCTACCAGAATCATGCACAGCACCCATACCCAAGACACCCGTATCAGACGTCGTAGCAGCTGACTTCTGCGAAGTTGAAGAAGTGCTCGCATTCGTCGTTGGCGCCGCCGTTGTTCCACTCGCCGGCGAAGTCGCAGCTGAACTAGACGCCACCGAAGTAGACGACACACTGACCGACTTGCCGCTGCCTTCCAAAGACACAACCTCCCCACCAGCCAGCGTGACCGCCGGTCCACCTTTCTCCAGCGTCTTGCCCTGGTACACAACATCCCCGTTCGCAAGACTCTGGATCTTCGACTCCACAGACGACGCAGGAGTAGAAGCAGTAGCCACCACCACTGGCAGCGGATACGTCTCATCCCCAACACCAACACTGCCGTTCCGCAGCGTACAAATCTCCCCATTACCCAGAGCGACCGTCTGACCATTCTGCGAAAGCGTCGACCCCGCCACCACGACCTTAGAGCCAGATAGAGGCGTCAAAGTCGTGCCGTTCAGGACGAGACCGAGTTGTGGTGGAGGTGTGGGGATGGGTTGCGGGTGCACGGTCTGCGAGCCGATGACTAGCCCGGCGTTGGAGGGGAGGACTGAGATGGGCGTGCCTGATGCGGTGGCTGCGGGACCGCCGGCTGAGAGGGTCGTGCCGGCGAGGGAGATGGCGCTGTTGGGGAGTGCTTGAGGCGTTATAAGGCCGACTGCGGGGAATACGATGGGTGAGGTTGTTGATGGGGAGTTGGTGTTGGCGAGGGGGATGTAGGGCAGTGTTGTTGGCAGGACGGAAAGCTGTGCGCCGTTGACGAGGGAGACGATATGGTTGCCTACTGTAGCTTGACTGGCGCCGGCGGGGAGTGTGGAGCTGTCTATGACTAGCTGATGGCCTGCGGCAGCGTTAGGAATGATATTGATGTGGTGGGTGCCGATGGCAATGTTAGGTGCTGCGACTGTGGAATCATGGGATGGGACGGCAATGGTGTTGCCGCCGAGAACGACGCCAGCGGCACCGACGGATATTTGTACGTTACTTGCTGTCGTGACTGGGGTCGCGGGGTTGAGATGGACGCCGTCTACTGCGAGGCCTTGGCTAGCTGCAGGTTGGACCGTGTGGCCTCCAACGATGATAGAGGGGATAGCGTGTCCTTGGGCTTGGGCTTTGGCTGGCACATCGCTTGGATGATTGTTCTTGTTCAGCGAGGGAGCTTCACCTTTATCTGCTGAAGACTCTTCGTTTTTGTTTGGCGTAGGCTGGTCATTGGCAGGTTGATCACTTTTAGGACTGGGGTACATGCCAGAAATACCGAATGCAATATGGTCGGCCACTGAGTAGTCCTGGTTGTTTGAGCCGAGCTCTTTCTGCGGATCTGAATGAGACTTATCGTTGGTATCAGTAGATCCAGCCCCATTACTTTGCGAAGAGACCTCGGTTTCTGTCCCTTTGCTGCTTGATGGTTTGCCGTTCCCAGCACTTTGGTCACTTATTTGACTATTCGTGGCTGAAGGAGTGTCCGGGTTATTGTTCGAGCGATTGTCCACGTCATCAGGCTCGTTTTGGTTCTTGTTCGGCAAGGTGTCAAACTCTCCAGAGGTATTCGATTGTTGGTCTTGCGCATTTGAGCCTTGCTGGGGATCTGGCTTCTGTCCACCAGATTTTGAACCAGAAATACCAACAATGTTGTCACCATTAGACAATGCCGCCACTATGCTTGTCTGCGTCGGTGCCGCATCAGAAATCACAGAGGCAGGCTGCGGAACGAGCTGCATTGGTTTCGAAGGTTCTGCCGCATCCGTCATTGCGGCCGTAGCCACCATTGCGGAAGTAGGAACGATTGCCCGTGGAGGATCGTAGACCCCAAGATTGGTATCACCCATCGCACAGGTCTTCCATGCCGGATCGACATCAGTCAGTGGTGAGGGGAGAAGAATAAGAGGCTTGTTGACATAATCCGTATACTGGGTTGCGATCTGTGATGGTGGGAAGATCTCGTCTCGCAAGCTGTCGCCATCCATTGAGAACAGATGACATGGTCGTTGAGTAGACACAACGCTCCACTTAGGAGGCTGGTTGAAGTCTTGATAGTTGATCGTTGTCCAAGGCCAAACCTCTAAATGGGCCGGCGTAGGATTGCAATTATAGTACGTATGCAGCAGACCAGCCGGATAGGGAACTGTCAGGTGAGTATAGAAAGACCCCGTGGTTGTGACGTCATGTCTATATGGTAAGATTGCCTTCGCATTACTATAAACTAGGTATGCTGACTCTGGCTCAAAAGTAAAGCCGTCTGATACCAAGTTTGTAGGGGCCGCCCGTGGAATGGGGGCCACCTTTGTAGCATTAGAGATGGTGTCATAGGGCGTTGGCCAGTAGAGTAAATCAACTATGTCTACCCAAATCAAGCAGTGATTATGCAGGACATCCTGACACTCAGAAGGCCTGCTGTAAGTCTCACTACACATTGACTTTGCGAGGAACGCGGATTTGAGACAGTCATTGTATTTGTCCTCAACCTTGGCACAAGACTGGAACAAAGTCGAGTTTCCGGTGGACGATACATTGGAGTTAGGGAATGGTTCCGAGGGATTCGTACCATGAGGTCCTGTGGTGATTGGGAAGCCGCCATCTGATCCTGAGCGCGATCCTGAACGCGGGCCTGTTCGAGAAGGATTGAATGAGGCAGTGAATGAGATGCTTGGCGTCCGGACTGATGTGGTATTGACAGTCGCTTGAGTGGGTGATATCACCGTACTAGAACCCGTCGAGGGAGTTCCAAGTTTTGAAGTTGAGGAAGATGTTGTCCGTACGGTGGAAGATGATTGCGAGAGCGGAGAGCTCGAGCTGTGACTGATCGACGAACTCACTGAAGTGGTCGATGATGATGTCGAGTTAGAGAAAGTAGGACTTGACGTTGATGAAGATGTATTGTTGGTAGTTGATGCTGGTGTCTTTTAGCATGTCTTGAGACCCAGACCTTCCCCAAGCCCCAATGTTTCAGGCGGGTAACGCCCCGAGAGGCTTACCTGAAGCACAGACCAATAACCCCCACAAGATCAGTCCTCTAAGGTAACGACAGTATGCGCCATGCATTAGAGGTGCGATGCAGCGAACTCCAGCATATGCAAAAGAAAGGTGTAAGGACCGTTACAAGTGTAAGCGTTGTGTGGATTATTGAAGAGACTGAAAGAGAGAAAGAAATTGGATGTTCCTCTAGTGGTAAGGCTGTGATCCTTCGCGTTGCTGGTGTCGTATCCACTAAACGTTTTAGCTGCGGCGCATTCATCTCCGTCCGGGTAATTCCATCCTGTATCTAGGGCAAACTCAACAGGCGGTCCTCAGATCTGACCTGCAGACTTAGTAAACCATGAGGGTTCTGTCAATTAGGTCGTCATAACGTTCTTCATGGCAGGAGCCTGATACTATATTGTGCATGAAACCTCCAAAAGTTGGGCTGGAAATGTTCGTCTTTCACCTTTCAGCCTTGTGCAGCGTGTTTCATGAAAATGGGCATCCCTGCCGGACCCACAGGCAAGGATGTCCCTGTCCAGCACAGCCTACCGACGAGATTCCCTCCCGTCCCATCCACTACTGAGCGAAATATCATTGGCCAAAGTGCCCAATCCTCAGGCTTTAAGCTCTCAAGGCTTGCAGCTAAAGCACGACAGCGGGCTAGATGCCGCTGCAGCGAGATTTGGTGGAAAAGGGGGCTCTTTTCGGGAAGTTCGGCATGGTAGCGCCGGCGCGTACGCATTACCACGCGACTTTCACATGTTTTCTGGCATCAGAGAATAAAGATGTGGGTTCTAAGCTATTCAAAGATGTGATCTTTACTTCCCAATGTTGCAAAATTATAGGATGGGTGATGCGCGAAAATCTAAGAGCACCTGCATTCGCATGAATGAAGTCAAAAACCATAGCGTGTAAGAAGGATGGCGTCGCAGGATCAACAGTATGATACCGCGCCATAATCATTCTGAATGAAGTGCGTAATGATGAGATGATGCTATTGGTAGACCGACGCGAAGCTCCCGCCTATTGCTGATCCATACCTCGCCACCGTCCAGCTACCGAGTTGCATATCTCGATGGATGGAATGTCAGTGATGCCAGCGTCGTCCTGGATTCATAGGATGCAGAGATCTCTTCAATCTCAAAAGCCTCACTTCGTCCAAGATGGGGCTCAAGGTGCCGTCTGCACAATTCCAGTAGGCCCGTCACTGCCTTCTGAAGGAATCTTGTTATTCTTACGACGTCAACCAAGTCATCCTATCCTCGGTCTGTGAACATTGGATCGAGATCGTTAGTATTTCAAAGCCCCTAAACCGCTCGATTGTCCGTAAAAATGGGTTTGCAAAGACGTCAACTCTGAAGTATTGAGGATGAGGGCGGCGCATGGCTGAGGTGGTTAAGTCGAGAAATATCTCACATTTTTGACGGGAAAATCTGCCACAGAATATCTGCAGAGTGGACCTCCATAGTGCCGTGATCCACGGACTTGACTCTGGGCTTAAGGTGTCTCTTGGAGTGTATCCACGTTGCAAGTCGATTTCAAGTCTAAGGTTTTGGAAGTGATTGGGACATAGCGTTCTCCCAAAGCTGACTTGATTTGCACATTCCCTGGTCAAGAAATCTCTATAAACAACAGTAGTGTCGTGCTGAAGCCGGCTAGAGGCTTCTTTGTAGATTGCCTTGGACACTCTTAAGATCGAGAGGCCTGCTGGATAAACAATTGACCTGACTGCGACCTTTTCTGTGTCTGATTCGAAGATGCTAACACAAAACTCATCTGCAAGGACTGCCTGATATACTCGGTTGCGCAACTCGCCAGGCAGTTTGCCCAGCGCGCCGTAATTGGACCTCATGTCGTAAGTCAGGTTTTCATTGACTGGGTTGTTGCACGAAGCTCTACGAGAGCATTGGAGTGTAAATGAGACCTGAGAATTGAAGGACTATAACGACACTGGCTGATCCTGTAACTTTAAACCCAAAATATCGGACAACACCTCGCCACCTGATGATGGAGAAGTGTAATGCGCAACGTAGGTTGAAATATCAGAATTTGGTCAGCGACTCTCTTCACATACCGAGTCTCTTGGTATGATTACCAGCACAAATCATCAGGATGTACCAGTTGGATAGCCCGCTCCTGTTAAATTAGATTATGGTGGCAACGATTACTTCAATTTCCTTCACCGCTGGGTCAGAAGTGACAACAAACAACACTTCATAACAAAGAAAAGTAAAGTATCGCTCTAACATTGAACAGGTAACATTACGAAGCTATAAGTGGCATGAGGCTTCTCGAACTGGGTGCGTTGTTCATAATATCTATTCAACGATTGAAATCTGATGTCAACATTAATCTGGCTCCTATTCAACGCTACCATTGACCTTCACCTATCCTTCCACCAGCTGCCGACCCGCGAATCTCCATGGATAGAACGTCAATGAGGCAAGAATCCCCTTCCTTCGCGAAGTTTGCGGCATCTCTACGAATCCAACGCTTCGAGATGGTCCAAGATGAGGCTCAAGGTAAACCTTGCAGCATTCAGCAACTCGTCCTGCTCTTCGGCGTTTCTCAGTAGGGATTTCCGGTTCAACGGGATTGTCCAAATCATGTATCACTGTACATGCAACGAATATTTTCAATGTCTCGAAACCCACAAGCCTCCGAACTGCCGAGAGGAATGGTTTCGGGAAGTGGCTGGGTACGTCCCAACGCCATGAAGCCAGAGTTTTCTCAGTCACATCGAGGTATATCGTACATGTTCGACGGCGTATTGTAGCCCCAAAGAATGGCGGACAAAATGGCTGCAGGCCAGATTCCCATCGCGCTGCGGCCAATGCTTCTTTCCATGGGTCTACTGCAGTTGTTTCCCAGTAGGTATTGCCTATGTTGATGATGAGCTGAAGATTTTGTATGTTATTGGGAACAGGTGTTCTTCCGAAGTGTACATCTTCTGTGTATGACCTTGCTAGAATATCGTGGTAGGCAAAAGTCACATGCTTCTGAAAGTAGGTATTGGTCTCTGCGTAGATGGCTTTGCACACCTGAAGTAATGAGAGACCCGCGGGATACGTGACTGATTTTGCCTACCCTTGACCACTCCGATCGATAGAGAATGTGAAATAATCTTCAAAGACTTCCTTGTAAACCATGTTGCGAAGCTCCGCAGGAAATTTGCTTAATGTGCCGATTTTTGTCGCCAATTCGTGGGTCTGTGATGGCGCGAAGACGTCGCTGTCATGAGTGGTCATCGCCATCTCTTGGTACAACTCAATCCTTTCACAGAAGGGCGTGGAGAGAAAGAAAGAAGAACCCCGAAAAGAGGAGAAACGCACTTCTTATAGGAAACACAAAAGTGTAAGTTTGTTCCTCATGCAGTAGCAAACACGACACTCGCTACATTATCACTCGGTTGCGGTGTCACAACAAACAAGACCAAATAACAAACAAACCCAAAAATCTCTTTCCCTAAATACTACCATCTCCTCTTACACACCATGAACCACGAGCGCCCTCACCGGACACACAACTAAACACCGCACACTCACCGAGCCACAAATCCCTCCTGCCCCCTCTCTTCATCGCCTTTCCCACACCTACACCACAACATCCGCTCACACCCCCCACACTTCCATGTTCGTTCTATGTACCCAATAAGTATGGTCCTATATCGCCCTCACAGTTAGCCTCGGTCCCACTCCCCTGTCCCCTTCCCTTCCCTTCCCTCCCCTCCTCTCCCCCTCCACTGCCCCTTCTCCCTCCCCCCAAAATACCTCTTCACAAAAGAAAGCACAAACTCACGAAACAGCAAGCATAAAAACCCACCCTACGATCCGGCTCACCACCCCTCTCTCCCCCTCCCCCTCTCTCGCCGGGAAGAGAAGCGGTTCGAGAAAGCGGCCGTACAGTAAGAAGGATAGGTAGGGGATCGGGCCTACGATGAGGGAGTTGATTAAACTTGGGGGGTTGGATCGCCGTGGGTGTTTCGGGTTGGGAGGAGGGGGGGTTTGGTGCCTTTTCTTCGTGGGTGATGGGGAAGGGGGAAGGAGGGGGGAGGGGGAGAGGAGTGTGGATTCGTTGTTGGAAGAGCGAGATGATGGACACATTTTAGGGGGGTTTGGATTGCGTGGAAAGGTCTTGTGTTGGGGGAGAGGGAGGAGGAGGTAAGAGAGAATTTTAGTTGTCAGTAGTAGTAGGTAGGAGGAAATTGACAAGGCAGCCATGGCGGGGTAGTTGATGGATGATTGGATGGGGGCTTAGCATCATCCTTCGTGTGTAGACAGGGTGAAGCTAACCTGTCTTGTTTTTACCGAGCCACGAATCTCTACGCGCGGAAGATTGATACAATTGATATCTCAATCTCCTTGACTTCTCTATCAAGCTTGTCAACTTCTTTGCTCTCGCCTGGTCCAAGAATTTGCTCAAGAAGCAGATCCACCAACCAGCTCTTGGCAGCGCTCAGGTTTGCCAGCATTGAGACGTCCTGATCCTAGAGATCCTAGCTAAATTGCTGCACTGGCGGGCTTTTACGCTTCTCGTTTGCGTAAGACTTAATTATAGCATTGGCTGCGTGTGACTTTACTATACGGTTCTGATAATCAAAAGACCCTGTGTCTCAAGTCTTGGAAAGAGGATCTTGTCTTCGCAACGTCTTAGTACAGATGCCGACAGTGCCGCAGAAAATATAGCTAATCTGCTGGATGTATCTTTGAAAGTCGTAAAATAGGTCACAGAGCCATAAGCCTCTCAACAAGGACCTCAGATCCTTCATCAGCGTAACCCCTTGGTATCACGAGTGAATCATAGCCTTCGCTATAGCTTCCACGTGCGATCCGTGGATGAAACTCCAAACACCCCACCATAACGAATCGTTCCGGCCGCCCCTTATACTCCCCCATGAAGTCCATCTCCGTACACGGTCCCAACGTTTTCCCCCAGCTCGATCTCAAGTCTCTCAACAGCCCTTTATGCCTTTGCGCAACATTCTCGAACTCCGGCGACGTCCCCCCAGCGTCTTCAAATGGCAGGGCAATGCACGAAGTCTGCACGTGCACTACCTCAAACGCCACGAATTCTTGGATTTTCTTGACCAGCAGTGATTTCGAAAACATCTCCTTTATCACAGCCGCGTGGTTTACGTCTGGCTTTCGAAGCGGGCTGTAGATGATGAAATTGACGAGACATTCGCGGCGCTGGATTTTTGTATCGCAGAATGGGGCGACGGAGTCGAAAAATCGCTGCAGAGTCTTCTCTTCGGAATTTAGATCGATGCCTTCCAGTTCGCTGGGTTTGTAGGCCGCAGTCGTAGAGGAGAGGCCGAGGTATTTGTAAACGTCGACGATGATTTTAAGATGAACATTCTGCGTGAACTCGTGGTTTGCTGCTGGGAGTGAAGTCAATGGTTCCCATCGATCGCCTGTCGCAAGAGAACCGTCGTAGACAAAGGTGACGAGCCTCTGGAAGGAAACAGAGACCTCGCTGTAGATAGCTTTGGAAAGGGTGAGCATCGGGGGTGAAATGCGACCAGGTCGTGCACCTTGGATTAGGTATGGATTTCCTTCGAATGAGATGGGGCGCCAAAGTTGACGGGGGAGGAGGAGTGAGTAGATGGTATCGCGCAGCTCACGGGGAAGCTTGCCTAGCATTCCGTAGGGAGACGGTGGTTGTGACATGGTGGTGGATTTTCCTTTTGATCGAGCGTGGTAGGCGAAGGTTGGCCGTGATGGAAACTATTAGCGTTGTAAAGAACCGAAGCTTCGAGTAGGGTCAAGACCTACTTTGGCGTCGTACAGTGAGGGTACAAGTCGGAAACATGACCTCGAGTAGTGCAGAGTCAAGCTGTGCATGGTGCAAATTGTTGAACGTCGAGCGTCTTCTGACCAACAGTCAAGGCACTGTGAGCATCTTTCAAACATCTCTCAAGTCCCTAGTTCAAAGTGATGTACGGTGCCAGAGTATGCGCTGAGACTTCTCACTGTGGGACGAGTGGATTTGGTCTGCTACCCGCACTCTCCTTTTGAATACTGCGAAATATTAGACCACGAGTACTGGTAGTGTCAATATAGACTAAATTGGTATTTGATACATCTTCACCTCCCTCCCTCATAATTAGCACCCAACTCACTCCTCCCAACCCCATCCATCTCCGCTACCTCATGACCCTCTCCCTCCTGGGCCCCTTGAAGTTCATTCAAGTTCGTGCTTGCAGACATCTCATTAGGCGGTCCTGCGCCATACTTCGGAAGCCCGTCCTTTTCTACGTTCTCCCACTGTCCTGTTTCGCCCACGCGCCTCCATTGCCATAAGGAAAGCGCTGCGATAAGTGCCATGCCAATGAGAACGCCGATGACGATGCCAGCGATAGCGCCACCGCTAAGATTGCGGTTTGAGCTGGATTTGGGGTTTTCTTGGAGGTTGGTGGTCGATGTAGTCGAATCTTTAAGAAAGAGGCCACGGACGGTTGGGTCATTGAATGATTTTTTGTGGATATAGCTAAGGTGTCAGTGTTAGCAAAAGTGATTAGGTCAGAGACATCGAGAAGAGATTCCAGAGAGAGTTCTCGCTGCTCACTTTTGCTGGTACCAATTTTCCACCGCCTTCGGACGCGCATAGGGCTCATCATCGACATTGAAGCCAGACTTATTCCACGTCATTGCAGATAAATCAAAAATACCCAGTCCCTGAGGCAGAAAGTCCTGCTTATCTTCTGCCTTACCCACACTGGGGTCGAATGTCATATCAGCGGGATTGCGTCCTCCGATCGAGATCATTTGTCTCTGGCCGACTACATTACAAGTGTGTTGAAAATGTGGGTTTACGGAGGAATAGTCGGCTTTGAACCAGGTGAATGCGGGGAGGGAAAGGACATAGACGGCGTCAAGGCCGTAGTTTGCCTTTTTCTGCGCGGCGGTCAGATTTTGGCCGCTGACGACGTATTGAGATCCGCCGTAGACAAATCTTGGTGGAGTCAGTTGGTTGGCTGGGCTTTGGAGTAAGACTTGGAAAGTGAAAAACGACTTACATTTCGTAGCTGGAGTTGTCGCCGTTATTTAGCCTGTTAATGCCAACAGAGCATGCATCTTGTCGGGAAGACGGGATGTCACCGCCCGCTGATTGGTATCGGAAGGTTTTATCCGAGGGGTCGTAGAGAGTGATATTGTTCTATGGTGCTGGATCTTGTCCCGCACCAACAGACTCGGGCCGTAGCATCATGAGGAGGCCGTAAGAACCAAAGATTGGCACTGCGGCAACAATGTCTGTGCCCCCGTCGAAAGGAGCTGTGTCATTATTCCAACTCGTCGATGAGAGATTGAACGATGCTATTCCGCCTATGTCTACATCATTACTGAGGCTGGCAGTTTCTGCCAGCGTATGGCTATTCTTGTAGCCACCCAGGAAATACTCGGTATTGTCGAGATTCGCACCAAAGGCATTAGAGGGACGATTAATCTGTGCAATGTTCGAATCCTGGGGCATCTCAAATGGTGACCAACTGACATCGCCATTCAAGTTGACCTTGAATTGCCAAACCTCTTTGTTTGAAAGTGTCGAATTTGTCTGTGACGGATTGGGTAGAAATTTGGTTTCACCTCCAAACATAAGGACCGTCGAGTTGTCAGAAGATGACCATAGGACCTCATTGTTTAGTACAGGAGCTGCGCCTTTGTTTTGTGAGCGGTATCGCACGGCGCCTGCGTTCCAAGACTTTGTCATGTCGAGCGAAAGAGTACTGTTCACTATGCGAATTAGATTCAGCACCTAGGAGAGAGATTTATTTGGTACCGTACTGGTGGTATGGTAAACCGTCCCATTCATAGATTGCTTGATTTCACCTCCATCGATGTATACATAACCCCCGATAGCAATAGCTGATATTATGTCAGTAAGCAGAGATTACAGGAAACAATAGTGCTTCGCATACAGCGATGAAACATGCGGCGGTAATATGAGTCCTTGGGTGGATCATCTTGCAGTTGCGTGGGATTATCGTCCTGTCTTCGATGTAAGGCGTCTCTGATTCGATCAGGAAGTGGCTCCATGGTCCACTATTGACAATCGCAGCGCCTTGGCTCTTCGCGCATTGACCTTACATTCGTTCACACAGAACAAAGCTTCGTTCAATTTTTTCGTCGCCAAGTATGATCGAGAACTTGGACAACTGATCTCGAGAGCGAAAATCATGGGAATACATGACAACTAAAATGAGATTGCGTAGCATTCAAGTCTCCATTCGGAATGGTTTCATGTTCATGCTCCAAGTTCTCGTATATGCATCTGATCCTACTCCTCACTGCCCAGCGCTAAGACAGGGCTGAGATACAGGCGGCGCAAATCAATGAATCAATAGTTTTGTGCTTTTTCGGCGCCGTTTCCTTGAATTTAGTTTGATGAAACGCGGACGAATAAAATCGTTTGGGAAAGGTGGCACTGTACTTGCAGCCTCATGAAAGATTATTGGCTGGCTTTTGGGGCGTATTCAGCCTCAAGTGTTTGACTTGCACCGCTTGGCAGGGCCGAGAGGGCTGCATGAATACGGATAGGGAGAATTAGAGCCGTGAAAGCTTTGTAATGCAAAGCAAATATGTCTGCATCGTGATTACTCCCTACACCTTTCTGTCAGCGACCATTGGGATTGTTCTTGTTATCGCCCCTTTTCCCTTTTTTTGTCTTTCTTCCCCCCTTTAGCCTCCTCGCCCAATTCCTCTACCGCTCTCTCGTACCTCTTCCTCTCATCCTGTTCCACATTCAGTTCAAGATTCCACCTCTGCACCTTCTTGTCCTTAGCCCTGACCAAAGCATGAGATCGTGCTATCTCGTGCCAGAACCACCCGGCTTGGTGGGATTCCACGAGCGTTGTCGCATGGCCAATTCTACCTGCCCTTGCTGTTCTGCCAATACGATGAACATAACTCGTCAAACTTTTCGGCATATCGTAGTTGATCACGCGCGCAAGGTTTTGTATGTCGAGGCCACGGGAAGCGCGGTCAGAAGCGATGATAGTGGACAACTTGCGGTCTCGCAAGTCTTTGAGAGTCTTCTTCCCCGAGGCAGATGAAGAGGACTTGGTGAGAGTGCCGACATTGCTCGATTGAGATGGGTGCATCAGATCCAGGAGATGTGCAAGGCGGGAAGCGCTTTCATTATCGTTCGTGAAGATGAGGGTTCCATGTGTTGATGATTTAGTGGCATTAGGCGCGTTGCCCTCTGAAATCGTAGAGAAATGGTCTACCTTGCTCTCACTGGCCCTTGCTAGGACCTGTAACAGATACAAAGGTTTGTCACTAGCCTCTTTGATGGGAATTGCTGCCTCTACCAATGCCTCGGGCAGATCGAACTTTTCGTAAACCTGGTTTTCCGCTCCGCCTTTCGATTTCGAATTATCCTGCGCACCTTCCAGGACGACTAACTTGGGCCTGTTCAAGTTCAAAGATCCCAGTTTGCTTACGTCTTTTGTCATCGTCGCGCTCAATACTACCTTGCGCAGCTCTCTTTTCCTGACGAATGCCAAATGCAGTTCCATTTCGTGTTCTAAAGGGGTTTGCTGCGGCATCTTTTCGAGCTCTGGCATAACGATCTCTACCCATTCCTGAAAGCTTTCGTCAAGGAGCCGATCAGCTTCATCGATGATGAGCCATTTTACGTCTAGCAAAGAGAAGCCCTTGGTGTGCTTGATATGCTCCACAAGTCTCCCAGGAGTGCAAACGAGGATGTCGACCTTGGCGTGAAAATCGATGACGTGGTTTGGAAGGCACTCTTCTTCATCACTGGGCTGCTTGATACGGTCCATATCCCAGTTCATCAATTCCTCCTCCTCATCGGTATGCGCATCCTGGCGTACTTCGTATTCACTAGGATCGTATCGTAGAACTTTGGTCACCAGCGTAGCTTGCTCCTCAGACAAAGACGTAGAGCCTACGGCAGTAGCTATCTTCAGGTCGGAGTTCACAGCACACATCTTAATTGTCTCCTCGGCTTGGGTAACTAGTTCACGCGTAGGTACAACAACAAGACCACGCAGTCGATGAACAGGTCTGTGTTTTAAGGCTTCTACCATTGGTAAGGCATAAGCCAGCGTCTTCCCAGATCCCGTTGCAGCAGATACGCAGAGGTCGCCGGAGTGGTGACTGGCACTGGGCAGAAGCATAGGAATGACTATAGACTGTATAGCTAATGCATGATCAAAACCTTTAGCGGTGAGCATTTCGCTCATATCCATGGGTACTGGTAGATCCTTGAAGCGCGTGGTTTCAGCCGTTGAGACTTTCGTTGGCTCGCGGATCCAATGAGGAAGTGCAGCAGCCACAGATGCCTTGGGCCCATCATCAATAGGGTCAGGCTGAGGCAGAGGTTCTAGCCCATGAGTCACAGGGGGGTTGTCGTGTGGAGGAGAGACATTGTTTTCTAGTCCTACTGAGTCATTCTGGGCAGCTGTATTTGATCCTTGCGTTGCAGCTGCGTATCTCTTTAGAACAGACCTGTGCTTCTGTGTTGACTCTTCTTCATCATCAGCAATCTCCATGTCGTGGATCTTGTCAGCGCCGGGATCCTGGGTTCGTTTCTTAGACTTTCTCTTGGTTGAGCTAGCTTCGTTGTCAACATTTTGCTTGGACGCGATGTTAGCGTCAGCCTCTTTTGTCTGCCTTTTTAGTTTTTTGTGACGCTTTCTCGGGGGCTCTTCCGTCCTGTTTGCCAACGTTGGGCTGGCCACCTCACTCTGGCCTTGTTTTACCTTCTTCGATTTCCGCTTAGTGGATTCGTTCTTTATGCTCTCTGTTATGTTTTGGATGTCTGAGTCTACATGACTATTAATTGCATTGTCTACGTCGTGACTGGCTGAAATGTCACGCCCTGAGGGTCCACTCTCACGTTCTCTTGCGGTAGCATCACTGGTCGTCGTGGTCTTGCCTGAGCCGTCTAATATACGTTTCTTGGTAGGGCGCTCTGCTAGTATACTAGCTGCCCCATTTGTCGTTGGTGGAATGTATCGTTTGTAGAACTGGACCGCCATTGTTTGCAGGTATTGTCTATTGTGCGTATGAAATGTTTATCGGACAAAATCCGAAATCCGGAAATCCAAGGATATGAAGAGCGGGTGGCGCCGAACACGGCCCGTCGCGCTCTTTAGCGTAGATCCTCAATATAAATATCGTGTCTGACTTTCGGAACGCAATAATGTATCTTCAAGACAAGTAGACCATGCATTGTGACTCCCGGAAGTAGATTAGAACAACCAACAACCCAGCAAATCCGCCAGAATGCCGTACAACATCGCCATGGCCTCGGACTTCTTCTTCCCCCAACCCGGCGGCGTCGAATCCCACATCTACCAACTCTCCAGCAAACTCATCGACCGCGGACACAAAGTTATAGTAATCACGCACGCCTACCGCAATCGCACTGGTATCCGCTATCTCACCAACGGCCTCAAAGTCTACTACATCCCCTTCTTCGTAATCTACCGCGAAAGCACCTTCCCAACTGTCTTCTCCTTCTTCCCCATATTCCGCAACATCATGATCCGCGAGGGGATCCAAATCGTGCACGGGCACGCCTCGCTCAGCAGCCTATGCCACGAAGCGATCCTTCACGCTCGCACAATGGGTTTACGAACCGTATTCACAGATCACTCGCTCTTCGGCTTCTCCGACGCGGGCGCCATCCTGACGAACAAACTCCTGAAATTCACCCTCAGCGACGTCGATCACGTGATCGGCGTCTCGCATACCTGCAAAGAAAACACCGTTCTGCGCGCCTGCCTAGATCCCGTCATGGTCTCCGTGATCCCCAACGCCGTCGTCGCCGAAAACTTCTCCCCCTTGCACCCTGCCCCCACCACCACCACCGCCCCCAACACCTCCACGAAAACCCATCCCACAAGTGGCGCCCTAACCTCCACCACCCCTTTCACCCCCTCCCCCAAACGCATCGGCCCCACCGACACCCTCACCATCGTAGTAATATCCCGCCTCTTCTACAACAAAGGCACCGACCTGCTCATAGCCGCGATTCCGCGCATCCTCTCCTACGACCCGCACATCCGCTTCATAATCGCGGGTTCCGGGCCTAAAGCCATCGATCTGGAACAAATGCTCGAACGGCTCGTTCTGCAAGAAAAAGTAACCCTCCTGGGCGCCGTGCGGCACGAAGAAGTGCGCGACATAATGGTACGGGGGCACATCTACCTGCACCCATCTTTAACCGAAGCGTTCGGCACCGTGATCGTGGAAGCCGCGAGTTGCGGCTTGTACGTCGTGTGCACGCAGGTGGGCGGGATTCCGGAAGTGCTGCCGAATTGGATGACACAGTTCGCGCGGCCGGACGAAGACGATCTTGTGCGGGCCACTAAAGAGGCGATTAAGGCACTGCGCGCGAACCGCATCCGCACGGAGGGCTTCCATGAGGAAGTCAAGAAGATGTATTCTTGGACGGACGTGGCGGAACGGACGGAAACGGTGTATGATGGCATCACGGGGGCTATTTCTGCAGAAGAGTTCTATGGCCCCGCGGTAAGGTTGGGAGGGGGTGGGCCCGAGGGGATCTGGAGTGCAGCGAGGGGGAGGGAGGGGGTTTCCAGCTACGCGCTTATTGATCGGTTGAAGCGGTATTATGGGTGTGGGATCTGGGCGGGGAAATTGTTCTGTTTGTGTGTTGTGATTGATTTTTTGATCTTGGCGGTATTGGAGTGGTGGTTGCCGAGGGCGGGGATTGATGTTTGTAGGGATTGGCCGAGGAAACCCGCGCCGCCGAAGAAGAAGAAGGAGGGGCAGGGCTGGGAGGGGATGCAGGGGGAGGGGGGTGGGAGAAGGGAGGTGTGGAGTGGAGATGGGACTGGGGACAGTACGGCGGGCGAGAGCACGCGTGGTTGATGGAGGTAAGGAGGTGGGTGCTAGGCGGAAAGGAGGGGGATGGGGAAGTGGATATTGCGAGGGTAAGGAAGACGGGTGAGAGGTTGACGCCTACTAGAAGCAAGGACGGCGAGCTCGTAGGGATATTCGAGCAGTATGATTAGCGAACGACGATTGTACTCAGCGTAATGAAGAGCAGACCAAGCTGCATATTCAGCAAACAGCATAGCATAGCATAGCATAGCGTCAGCAGGCACGACAAATGCATATATATATCAACCTGCATCTAAATTCTTTTATCGTTCAAGTCACGCACAGCATCATCCCCTCCATCCATGGCAGCACGATCATTAGTCCATTCAATTCCGTTCCTGCTCCATACCATAGGCATTACATAACATTCCAGCCATCAATCCATCCATCCATTAGACCAAGTCTTCAGCCAGATGATGATGATAATGATGATGCATGAGTCAGTCCCACAAAAACGCCCGTTATGCATATACTTCATTCGATTCGATTCGATTCACTCCGCAAGATGTGCATGCGAAGGTGGACAGCTGATGTTATGAGAACATCCAAGAGGGGAAAGATGCATACGATACACATAGAATCTTGCTTTTGCTCTAATCCTTCGCTCTTTTTATGAGGCTCATATCAGTATGGAGGACGGAGTGACTACGCATAGTCATCATCGTCCTCTTCGTACTGCTCTGCTTTTACTTGTTCATCTTCGCGTGCAAGTCGCAGCTTCAGCGCTTCTGTTCCGTCGTCCCGGATGTTCTCTTGGAACCAGGGGTGTTCGAGGGCTTCTTTGGCGGTGATGCGCCGTTTAGGGTCGTAGACAAAGATGCGGCGAAGGAGGTCGAGGAAATTTGTTTGGAAGGGGTTGGTAGGAGTGATCACATCCTGAAAGAGCAGTTAGCATTTCTATTTTTGGGGAGCCGAAGTAGCAAGAATAAGGCAAAGGCTGTGAAATGAGTTGTCTTCAGACGCGGCTACAGTGGAGCCTTCGGTTTGAAGAATGTGCTCAGGTCGCAATCTGATCCAGAATCCGATCAAAGGATGGGTAGAGTATGGAAACAGCTCAGACGTACCTTCAGTGGTCTCATGGCTCGGACATATTTTTTGGATGCTTTAGAGGTTTCGGCGTTGGGATAGTCGAGGAGTTCCCTCTTGAAGAAACTGGCTAAGAGTCAGTGGAGCCACACAACGACGAAAGCACAGTAAAATGCGTACCTGGCTGCAGTATTCCGACTATTACCTCGAGAGGCCCGTTTTACTTGGTTGATCACCTTCGTTTCGATTTTGGAGCCGCAGATGGGCTCCATCATTGCCAAATGCTCCAAGTTATCATGAGTCTGAAATAGAGCATCTCCAGTGAAAAATTCGACCAGAATGCATCCTATACTCCAGATATCGCATGGAAAGCTCCAGCCTAGGTTCAATATGATTTCTGGTGCCCTATAGTGCCGAGTTGACACGACCGAGGAATGATACTCGTCTTGGAAGGTTGCAGAGCCAAAGTCAATCAGCCTAATCTCGGTGTCAAGCAAGACTTTGCGTTGTGGTGCTCGCCGTGAGATGGTGGAAGAGGAGGAAGGAATCCAACGACTGTATGTGAACGTTTGGTACCCACTGTTGACGAGTAGTATATTCTCGGGCTTGAGATCAGTGTGTATCAAGTTAAGATCATGTAAGACTGCGTGAACCATTAGCGGAAATCGTCCACGGGGGAAAGTTTACATACAGGCGACGCTTGTGAAAAGCTGCTTTGCGAAATGCTGAATCTGGCTGCTTGGAAAAGGCACAAATTGATTTGCCTTCAGAAAGTCGAACACGCTTTGTCCGAGTAGATCTGTGACGATGCAGATATGGTTTCGAAAGTCGAAACATTCACGCAGATGTATGCACTTGTTCCGATTCTTTTTGTCATTTTGACCCAGGGTTTGAAGGACCCGAAGCTCAATACGAGATGCATCTCGATACTTTTGAACAGATCTTATGATTTTGACCGCAACCTTTTTATTTATGCGGCGGTCGAGGGCCTCCACGACTTTGCCGAAGGTACCTTGACCGAGTAGTTTCGTAATTTGATCTACTTTGATTAGCAGAGCAAGAGTGTGCAAGATGAGTACTTGCATCTATCTCCGATCCACCTATCATTCACAACCATGTAATGCCCATCTTCATCATCAACATTGATGCTGGCGGTGTGTATCTGTACCACGTTAGAGAGCCCATGGAGCTTGACCATAGAAACTCACATCTCTCAGCGACGGCACATGTACTTCCTTGGCCTTTATTAGAGGCTTTGTTGGAGGCACATATGTCTCAACAGCATTCACATCTTGCCTCCTCTTGTCAGTTGCGATTTGCTGCCTGGTCACTCGTTTTCGTTTCTGTCCGACGTTCGTATCATCGACGATGTAGGCGCCGGCACTGCCAGTACTTGTATGCGACCCAAGCGATGTGGGTGCTGTCGTCTGGTGAGAGGTGGTACGGTCGGATGAGGTAGTTTTGGATGTATTTTCACGATGAGAATAGGTGCGATGATGTTCGGCATCCCGAGCGGCGTCATATTCACCCACTCTCCTCCTCTTCGTTTGGGGTTGGGCACCACCAAATCCTCTCAATTTGGGAGAAATGTGTCGTTGAACTCGACCTTCAAGCTCTCTCTGGGGTGTGTCGTCTTCATCATCAATCACGATGACTTCCTTTGGTGCGCCATTCTTGTAAAACTCTCCCCAATCGGGTCTTCGGTCTCGGCGATCAGGTAGTTGGATCTGCGATGCAGAATTTGATGGGGGCATGTTCCTGAGGGGTGGTAACTGTCTCGAGCCGAAATTAGATTGGCGTGAGGATGAAGGATTTTGAAAGCTGTTTGATGCAGCTAGGCGGCTGTTGGAGAGTGAATGTTGGGGACCGAAAGAACCTAGGGTCGGTGTGCTGTTCAAGTATCTCTGATGAGGGTCATGTGGATGATGAGGGATGGTGGAAGTCATGACGCTAGATATGGACATGACATCGAGTTTGGGTGTAAAGGTGAAAGACCCAGAGGCGAAGAATTCGTTGGAATCGAGGTCGAGTGTCAATTGGTCGCTCCCGGGCAGCGCAATGTTATCGGGCGTTCATCCTGATTCGCTATGTGGTTGACAGTGTCGATTGACGGTATCGAGAGGGTTTCCGGCTCTTATGCGGCCTGCAACATTCAGATCCGCGTGTCCAGATGGTCGTACGGTCGCGCGAGGGCAAAGCGGAGTCGGGTCGGAGGGGGGCGTCTGTTGGCCTCTTCTCAGCCGGCAATGGAGTCAAATAGAAGGCAGACGGTGATGACAGGAACAGTGAATGATGGGTTCACTTGGTTGATGAGTTCCGATGTCGACAGACGTCCGCTATCAAGCTTGGGCGGTTGTTTGGAGGCGATTGTGATCCGATGGAGGTCGTGAGAGATTTGGAGAAATAGCGCTAGCCCGAAGGGGAAAAGCCAGCAGAATACGGGCAAAATAGTTTGGGTGCGTGCTCGGGTCTTAACAGCGGGACAGTGACGATAGTGGCTGCCACCCTCATCTTTCTCCAGTACGACTACAGTTCTACAATATAACACAGTTCAAGTCCTCCAGATTGACGTGTTCAGCGCTATTGCGGCAAGATGACGAAACAGTAGTGCTCACGTGTAATTGCTGTATGAGTGAGGCATTGCGTGTCTCCCACTGCACACCTACGGCAAAGCACTTCCTCCGGCCACGACATCCGACCTCTGTCCATTCAGCCCAATACATATCTGATTATACCCCGATAGTATCAGCATACCTGGTGTCTTCCAATAACCCAAATATTCTCCCATGATGGGGCCCATAGCTCAGAGTTCCGGCTGCCATAAGCTGCCCCCTCGCCCGCCATTATGACTTGTGACCTTCTTTGAGTGCAATTAAATCGTCAGCGTCAGCTGAACTCCAATGAACAATCGAATCTGCACGCACTTACTCCCGCTCTATCATCTCCCATCACCGCTCCTTCCCCGCCCACAGTGGACTTACCGTCTCCACCGCCCGTTCCACCACTGCCTTGACCCGATCCTTCAGCGTCGCCTGACTACACTCCACCTCCAAATCCTCCAGCCAGACCTTCGCAACCATCTTATCGACCTTGATCTCCACCCCTGGAACCGGTACACCAATCGAGTGCAATCGCTCCAGCTCCTCCGCCTCCAAATCCGCCAATTCTTCCTCCCCAAGTTCCTCTTCCTCCTCCTCCGCTTTTACCCCATTGTGCATCCCCTCCTTCTTCCCTCCTTGCTTGAACACAATCCTCGGCTTCGCAATCGGAGCGATGTTCTCCCCAAATTGTGCCTCCAGGAACATGCAAAGTCTTTCGAACTTCTCCTTAGGGCTGACATTTGCGTGCGGGTTTCTTCCTTCATGATGATGGCTATGTGAGTGGCTGCCCGCGCTCTGCTTCACAGCAGCGGGACTGCTCTCCACAGAGAAGAGCACTGCGAGCACAGCATCCGCGATGCCATCATTCAGCACGTTGCCCTCCCACTCGACGCTGATCTCGCCATTATTCTGGTAGCGAACGAGGACGGCGCCCATGACCATGTAGGATACCCCATCAGGCGAGTGGTCGACGACACCATCTACGTGCTCGCCATTCGTGTGAGCATTACCATTCCCATTGACTTCCACAGCATCGTTCGAGGGAGGTACCCGTTTCGGACCAACCTCCTCTATCGCCCCAAATGTGCCTTCCAGCGCCCATCGGATCAACTCGATACCCGCCGCAGAGAGCGTGATGCGCTGCTTGCACATCACAGTTGTGGTAGTCAAGCCTGCATATTCTCTCAAATCCTCAGGCGCCATGAGGGAGAGCTTGAAGTCGTTCTGGACGAGGACGCCATTGAGGAGCCGTTCCTCCCCTGGTTGCGTGGGAGGGGGTTGTCGAGCCAACGAACCAACGACCCGCGCCGTTTTTTGGACCTTGAAGGGGATGCGGAGTTCTTCGGTGTTGGCGGGCGAGAATATCTTGACTTTGTTGGTCTTTTCGTTGTTGAGGGAAAGGAGCTTAGATTTGAGGCGCATCATATTGTGTTTCTCGCCGTGGACGAGAATCTGCCGTTTCCATCAGCTTTCTGTCCTGCTCATTTTGTTCATGCAATCAAGGAATAGATAGACTCACCACGACACCAGCCCCAATCTCTTCGATGAATCCCTGGTTCTCTACTCCATCCACATGCGCCGCGAAACTGAACTCCTGCACAGTACACCGTCTCGATATCATCGGCTTTTCCGGCTCCGCGCCCCCTCTCCTTCCCAATCCCGCGGGCGCCGCACTCCTACTTCCCATGACTGCCGGTATCTGATCTGGCTCGTTCATCAGCTGCTTTGCCATCGTGCCCTCGACCGAATATCCTGTCATGACAACGCCATTCTGCTCATTTGGGGCCCATCGTTCCAGAAGCTCTCTCGAAACGCCACTCTGCAGCATACCAGGGCTAGCGAGCACCACACACCCACCAACATCGTCGAACCTCTCCAGATTCTTCAGGCTGCGCACGAAGCGGAAGTCCCAGGGTCCGCTACCGTCGCTCGTGCTACTCTCCATTCGTTCGCGGAACATGCGCTTGACGTTGTCATTCATGGCGCCCACGTAAGTCTGGTAGACAACCATGCATTTGCGCGCGAGGTGGCTGGCGTAGTAGATCGGGTAGCGCTGGTACTGGGGGTGTTTCGCCCAGTAGTCGTCTAAGATCAGTAATATCTCCTGTGCTCTTCCCAGTGCAAACACCGGCATGAGGACTCTACCGCCTCGATTTAGGATACCCGTCACGGATTTCATAAGCGCTTGTTCCCTCTCCGTTCGCGGGATATGGGATGCTATGCCGTACGTGCTTTCTGTGATCAGGACGTCGATTTTGGCGCCTTGAGGAAGAGTCGGTAAGGAGGCGGGGATCAGGTGGCGGTCATCTTCTCGAGAGTAGTCACCTGTGAAGAGGATGCGTAGGCCCGCGATTTCTATGAGGTACATGGCAGCACCTAGGACGTGGCCGGCGGGGAGAGGGGTGAAACGGATCGAGGAGACGGTGTGGGTAGTGTGGTAGTCTATGGCTTCTATAGTAGGGAATGTAGTGAGATGGTCGGCCTCTGTGTAAAGAGCGGTTCGTTGATCTGAGGATGAAGAAAGGTTTCTATGGATTGGGAAGATTAGCCGCTATTTCTTGTCGGCGAGGAAAAGTTGCCGGAAGAGGAGTAGGGAGCAAACGTACTGTACCCGGACGCTGTCTTGGATGAGCCATTTGTAGATTGCTTTTGTAGGGTGCGTCATGAAGACGCGACCGCGGAAATTGGTTTTGGCAAGGACGTAGGGGAGAGCAGAGGCATGGTCGAGGTGGAAACTGGAAGCGTTGTTAGTATATCGTGATGCTGTCGTTCGTGAAAGTGGAGATTTGGCTGGATTGGAGAAGTAAAGCGAGCTTTGAGAACGTATGGATGTGGAGTGTGGCACATGAGGCAGAGAATATTTCCATTGATTTCTGTGTACAGGTTCTCATGAAGACAATTCTTGAAGCGGCGTCCACAACGCAATCGACGAGAGTGATATAACTTCGAATTGTCCAAATGCGCTAATGTACCCATTAAAAGGGGCGATTTTCCATCTGCTCAGCACTCGTGGATTGGCAAGAAAAAGCTTACTCACTGGCTGATGAGTAAGACGTCAACCTGGCTCAAGTCGAACTCGTCAAAGTAGGGGAGAGCAGAGAGGCCGTCGTATGCAGGGTGTTGACCAGCGTCAAGCTGTATCAAACACATCAGTTACTATTGCACAGTATTTCTCAAGTTCAGGGTTGGTGTCCGACCATCACTGTCTTCCCCTTGTACTGCAGTATGTGACATGATCTTCCAACCTCGTTACCTCCTCCGAGGCATTGAAACATCAGCTCATCTGATGGATCAACGGGCTCTTCAGGCTCCAGCGCCATGGCAGAGTGCCTTCGTTTGGCTGCCATTTCAAGTGCCTTTCAACGTCTGCTATGTCCTAGCTCTTTTCCGACCTCTTTACTGCATGCTCGGCGATTTGGCTGTTCTTGTGCGTATGCAGCGGAGGATATTTGGCTTTCAGATCACTTTCATGGAGTCATGACAAGTATGTAAGCTGCAAGAACCTGTGGAGCAGTCGAGGTTGATGTCGAGCGGCATTTTCAGGTACAGCGATGAATTCAACGAAAGCTTTGAGTTCGAAGATGAATTTGCCTTTGAGCCGCCGGAAAAACGTTGCTCCTCACGCTAGGGCTGCTGCTCGTTCATTCTTTCATTTCTTCATCTCCCCACAGCCACAGCGAAGCGTCCCCGCAGACACCAAGATGGTCTCTTGATACTTGTACAAGACAATCAAACGTTTGAATATCTCTAGCTCGTTTGAATGAGGTGCTGTGTCGACAACCTGGGCCAGCGCAAAATCGCGCTTGTGGCACCAGCCCACTTCCGCGAACAATAACTACTTCACCTCAGAGTGACCAGCTCATACAACACCATGACACAGCCGATACAATATCCTCCGCGTGCCTTCTCGCCTCAACAGCGCGCTGGGTCGCCCCAGAGCCCATACCCTCCCGGCCAGCCACCGCCCAAGCGTCCACAGATACCGTCAAATGGACAGCCACATTATGGGTCACCAAGCATGGCCAACATTCAGCTGCCAAACCAAGTCTTCAGTGGACCTTATCGGGGCAGTCCAGTCAACGGCACATCTCCTGGTCCAAATTACCCTGTTCATCAGCCATTCACCCCCAACAGCTTCAACCCCCACCTTACATACAACAGCCTCAACACGCCAGCTCCTCCTCCTGCCAACTCCCTTTCTGCAACTTCAAACAATGTTCAACGAAACGCCATGGGGCCACCATCTCGGCCGGATAATAGACCTGCTGATCTAAACGAGCTTGGGGATGTCTTATTCGGCGCAGGCGTTGATCTCAAGGAAGAAGAGGCTGCACTGCTTCAAACAAGGGACAATAATCAGAATTCAAGCTTTGAGGACCAACTACGGGAAGCTAGTGGAGCAAGTTCCAACGCTCAATATCCCTTCGCTCGAGGCAATTTCTATTCGCAGAACTACCCTGGCGGTCGTGACAGCTTCTTTGGAGGAGGAATCTTGAACCAGCCGGCCCAGAAGGAGCAGACTGCCGATGAACGCGCTGAAGCAGAGCGAAAACAAGCATTGCGCAAGCAGGCTGAGATAAGACAGTATCATTTGAACAGACCCTTTCTGTTGACGGGAAATCTGCAACGGAGGGTCTACAAGGAAGCTGGCAATGTTCAAGTTCAAGTGCCAATCAAAGACCACGATATCTTGAGACCAACCCAGCCCAAAATTGCGCCGCAGTCGATCACTGTTCGTGGGCCTGACGGTCACGACGTCGTCAAAGTTGTGCAAGGCGAACCTCTACTTGGCTTGAAGAACTCCTTGGCGGACATTCTCACTCTAATGTCCCTTGCTACGGAAGAACGTCTCAGGACAATAGTCGAAGACTCAGCGACTCTTGCAAAGGGAAGGCGAATAGGAGCCCATGGATTGGTGCCACAAGACATGCTGGATCTAGCGAAGAAAACGAATGGTGACGCAGCAGCTACTCTACCAACGCCTGAGAATAGTGTTGTGTCACCCAAAGAAAATACTTTGAAGCGTACGTCATCACTCCAACCCACATATCTTAGCCTAACCATACAGCAGGTTCTTACTCCGAAATGAACACCCCTCAAACGCCGGTCGCCAGTCATGGCATGAAGGGACCCCAGAACGCAGTTGCACAAGCTCTTCAGAGACTGGCCCGAGCCGAGCGAACAGCAGAAGAAGCACGACTGGTCAAACGAAAGAAGAGGGCCGAGGCTGCTGATGGAAGCCCGGCAGGGTCAGGGTCATTAGGAGCGTCTGAGCCTGGGACACCCGCAACATTACCAGACGCGCCTATAGAGATGCCAAAAAAGTCTGCGCTCAAAAATCAGAAAAAGGCTCCAACAGAGCAGCAAGCTTTCGCTGCCTCGAACAACACGATGAGGATGGCCCTCGGCCTGGGTAGCGCGATGGGAAAGAAGCTGGCTTGGATGCAGAAAGATACTGGACCTTCAAACCCGTACTTGCAGAAACCCAAAGTGGACACCAAAAAGTCAGACGCTGCAAATGCGCTGGGTAGCAACTTGCCAAAGAGTAGAAACTTCGGAAACTTCAGAGAAGATGGAGAAGGTGGGGCGGGCATACAGGTACGAGACGTCATATCGGTGTTGGAGCATGACGGAAAAGAGAAGAAAGCCCTCCAGAGAGCTTATGCGAAGCTGGAGTCCAAGGGTTGAGCATGAAGGTGGATGGTAGTCTTTGCATTTTCGGATATGATGTCTCAATTAGCGTGGTGTTGGGGACCATTACACATCATTGGTGATGTTTCTGGACTCATGGTTACGGAGGGCTTGCATTCATGGCCAACTACAATTTTGACTTTTGTAAATAATACGAATCCTTAATTTACCACAGATATCAAATAAATGTACCTCAAGGTTCCTTCGAGCAAGAACCCGGCTGCTCATAAAGTCACCCCACATTTGGTGTAATAAAGATTTCCACTATCTTCACAGTTCTGTTTCCGACCACCTACAATCCAGACCGCACACATACAACAACGATGTCCCACGCCCGCGTCGAAGAACTCTCTGACTCTGACTCCGCCTCCGATCCCTCCGAAGACGACATATCCAGCTTCGCCACAACCTCCACACCCACCGTCCCCTCCCTCCGCGCCCGCCCCCCACAATCCCACCAAAACCCCTACCCTCCAGAATCCAAACCGTTCAGCCCCGACCTTCCCCCCGCAGACTACAAATCCTACAATTGCCTCTACCCCGTCTATTTCGACGCCTCCCGCACGCGAGCCGAAGGTCGACGCGTGCAAAAAGACCTCGCTGTCGAAAATCCCCTCGCTCGCACAATCGTGGACGCCGTACAGTCACTAGACTTGAAGAGCGTATTTGAGCCGGGCAAGACCCATCCGAGGGACTGGGGCAATGTGGGACGTGTAAGGGTGGAAATCACGCCGGGGGGAAAGGGCAGGGTGAAGAATAAACACCACCTGTATATTTTGGTGGGGAAGTATCTGCAGGCGCACCCCACGACGAAGGAGGCCCCGTTACGGTTGAGGATTCAGGGCGTGCCGCTGCCCGAGGGAGATGTTCCTGAACCGGCGGTGCCGAAGGGGTGGAAAATTAATAAGATTGTGCCCTTGCATTCGCCGGCGATGAGTGGGGGTGGGGTTAGTGAGAATATCTTGGGAGATATGATGAAAGAGGTGCAGGCTGCTGGTGGAGGGCAGGGCATGGGGCAGGGCATGGGGGTTAATGGGATTGGGGATGCCGGTGGGAATGGAGGTGGAGGTGGACAGGGAAAGAGGAAACGGGAGGGGGGAAAGAAGAAGTGAGGTTGTTTGGGGTGGGACAATGGATTTGCATGTTCGAGGCATTCGTATGATTAGGGGTTTGAGTGCAAACGCTGACGTGGACTAGGTATAGTACTACAGATTCAAGCTCCATACTTCGCTTCCATTGCTGTCTGCGTGCTGTGTTGTGGCATCAACCTTCGATGCTGGGCCTATCACGTCTTACCAGCACTTTCATCGATGGTAAGTAGTCACGAGACGCTGGCTCTACCTGCCTTGATTGCTGACATGGTCTTTCCATCCTCTCATGAACTTTTGCTGGCACGAAGCTGTTTTATTAGCGCGGGCAGATTTCAGGTTCTTGCCTTCAGGTGCTGTGACCTTCAGAGAGGCAGTCAGGCCGCAGCTTTCTATATCGAAGCGTCGGAATGCTGTTTCATACCTAGCTCCGTCGGCAAACGAGCATAGGGTTGCAGTCCACATTCTATCACTGTCGATTGTGCCATAGGTACACAGCACGCAGTCTCTGTTCAGCCTTGTGGATAGAGGTCTACACAAAGGCGTGACATAGCTCACTTTTAATCTTGGCTCCGTGACTGATCCTCTGCCGGCATTTCTAACCCAATAATGGCGGGTCTTTCACTTCCTGTAGACTCTCCACTTCGACCATGGCTCGATATCTGTAGCAATGCTTCCAATGCCCATGACACCACTTTCAGGAGTAAATTTGTTGGGACTTTCCCTCCGCAAAACCTCACATCTTGTGTTTCTTCGGAGGGCAGACCAGTCAACTGCAGCGACATTTGCAGACATATGTCACGACTTGAAATTGATGCAAAGGCGATATATGGGTTGGAAATGTCCCAGAATTTAGTCAACTGTGGTCTTTGAGAATCGCGTCGTACTCTCATTGTGTGCATGATGCCTTCAAAGACATATGGACTCGCAGAAATCACATTTGGTTGCTTAGATCTGTGGGGTTTGACTTTCCGGCAAGCAATTATTCATTGCTTCAAGATTCTGTGGGTGGTTATTGGGACCAGTGTTTTGGCGCAGTGTGGTCTCTCGTATTGATCTTCGACCAGGGCTGTTGATACAGTAGCTTTCCCGTTTGTGTCTCTCAAAGTCAGTCTTGAATCCGTTGTAACCAGACTAAGACTTTCGAACAGATATATACCTCCTTCATTTTGCAGACCTCTTTTGCGATTTTCATCTTCATTCTGTTCTTCCTCGACGATCTTTTCTCCAATCATCAAACAGTTTCACGTGGCTCTTCCGGCACTCAGGAGACATCAACAGACAGGCTCGTGTTTGCAAATGCCGAGTTCTACAAAGCCCAATGTTTCCCTGCGGGTTCTATTCAGGTTGCATGTCTGGTTATCGTTGCCCGAGGCGATGATCGAAACATGGTCGACTATGGCACTTTCTTCATCCTAGCGACGAGCGGTTACATACCTGTTATTTTTAATCTCGTATGCATCAAAAGGTACGGCAGACTGAGCTGGTACTTTGTTCTGCTGGCCTGCTCATGCTTCACGTTCTCTACCGCCACATTCAGATTCTCCCAGTGGTACTGGATCTTGGCATCTTTAGAAAGGTCAGGTGTGGGAAGGATGGTAATGAGAAGTCTGCTGGTGGTTAGTAATGAGCGTTAGGAAAATGAGGGGTTTGATGGCAAGCAAGCAATGACTTACAATCAATGCTCAATGAAAGTTTTGGCCTTACTTCATTGCTGCAAAGTTAGATTCTCGATTCATTCATCCCAAAATGAACATGAACAGTCTTGGCGCAAGACTGGTCCTACAAGTCATAAGTAGGTGATGTTCTCTTATGTTTTGGATTCATATGGTCGTAAGTCCAATTCCAAATACCGACCTCGACTTGGGCGTCCGTATTACTTTAGAGCAACGAGTTCGCACTCCTCATCGAATCTCGCTACATGGGATGTTGAGCCTCCATCTAGTAAATCCGCAGTCACGTCTTCGGCTTCAATATCATCGATGTCCCAGCTTGTATCGACGGGTAGTGCACTCTCCTTCACGTCAGAGTCGAATAACGCCCCGGTATTATACGGCTTGCTCTTGATCGCTCCCTTCGCCTTCACTTTGATCTTTTTAAGTCGATAAGCGAGCACAAAGTCCGTCGCATGATCAAAATGGATAGTCTGCTCCTTACCAGACGCCACTTCGATTTTCGGCCCCAAAGCAGCGGGGACTCCAATGGCGGAAAAATCAACGCCAAATTGAGCGTGAAGACCCTTATCAACCATGGATTTCTTGCTTGCAGAGGCACCTCTTGCGATCATCAGGCCTGTAATCATATACACCGGTCGCCGCCTCTTATTCTCTTTAATATATGTTTGCACACCGGGGTCGAGGACACTGTCGGCGATATACTGTTTGGTTGGGTTGAACCAGCAAGTATCCATGAACTCGGCAACGATTCCATCTGATGCGCTACGGTGCGATGAAGAGAAGCGTCGCCGCTGAAACCCAGCAGCTGTAGGAACTTAGTATAAAATCCGATTTCGACAGTTTGCCGCGCTGTGCCATCGTGGACCCAATTGCTCTTCCGAGCGTTGTATGTCTGGTTATCCCCCTCTTGCTTGCCTGGTACGCTGCTGTTCTCTTAATGCACGCCTATTTACCTTGGAGGATCATGCCTCAGCCTTCTATAAATGAGGGATAACTTACTTGTTCTATCGGAATTTCATACATTCGGCATTGAAGATCCAACCCGAGTACGATAGGGTCAGTTTACTTTTTTGGCTATGAGCGACGAAGCTGCAGAACGCTGGCTTCGCAATCTTGAAGAAACGGTACGTGAACTAGTTATCAGACGACGCAAGGACTTGCAAGTCAATGTAAAGATTGCGCTGATTGACAGTGGATTTGATGGGACTCACGAGACTCTCCTCGCGAGCCGTACTCGGATCAAAGCCTTCAGTAGTTGGGTAGAGGAGAATGTCGACCTCTTTTCTAGCACATGTCTTTCAAGGCAGATGATGAAAAGATGTACTGACTCGGTGGATCACGGTACACACAAAGCTGCCCTCATACTCAGGGTTGCACCCTGCGTAGATCTCTATGTTGGACGAGTAGCGAGCGCTACGGCAGACTTGCAAGCAGTTGACGTAGCTAAGATAGGAGTATTATATTCCAATGATGTTGGCTATTGACTTGGATAGGCAATATTGCATGCAGTGGAAGTTTGGAAAGTCGATTTAATCTCGCTTTCACTGGGCTTCTCCCACGTCAATGATGCTATCTACAACGCCGTCACTACGGCCATTGCGCAGAAAGTGATCATATTCGCCGCGCCATCTAATCAAGGTTTGAATTGTCATCGACCGGCCTATCCTGCATCTGATGAAAGGGTCATTTGCGTGAACTCTGCCTTCTACAATGGCCATGAGTCTGGTGACAATCCTGAGCCGAAAGGGGACCAAGACCTCTGCATATTAGGAGAGAATGTGAGGTCTGCCTGGCCTGGAGCACTAATCTCTGGTACAGATTTGAGACCAAGCAAAATGAGTTCATGGACCTCTGTGGCTACTGCTATCGCAGCAGGCTTGGGGGCACTCCTTCTTGATTTCATTAGACAGGGAGCAGAATCAAGAGCTTTACGATGGTCTGCCGAGCAGCTCAAGACGGTCACTGGAATGAGAGTCATCCTTGAAGATATGGCAACAAAGAAGAATCGATTCCGCTATATTAATCCTTTCACATATCTTAATGGTAGTCTCCAGGATTCTTATCTTGGAGAATTCTCCACAAGCAGATCCGTAAGAGTGAATATCTTCCGAAAATTAGGGGGAATATTTCCATACCCACCTCAAGATGATATCGAGGACACTGATCGCCCAGGCAACCAAGAAGGGGAGCTTAGTACATGGCAAGCTGAAGATTTAAATCAAGTAGAATCGGCCAATACTAGTCAGACAGTCTCCGTTTCTGATGGCGCCCTTCAAGGTCGCACAGTGATACCAAGTGATTCGGTTGCCAACAAAGAAGATTTGGTACAAGAATGGCTTCAAGTCTCATCATCTCCCACGACGGATTCATTCACTGATGCAGGAGATCAGGGTGAGGTGGCTTTGCCGAGTCTTCATGTTCCAAAAGCAATCGCCTTTGATCAGCTTGCAATCCTTGGTCGCGGTTCGTATGGAGAAATATCCCAAGTGAGACAGCGAGGTACCAACAAAATCTATGCACAGAAGAAGGTCTACCTCCCGCCCCGAAATCTTGACAATTCTGAAAGAAACCACATTGAGAATATGGTCAAGGAAGAGTTCGAAATTATGCAAAGGCTTTCACATGACCACGTTCCTCAAGTTGCTCTACAAACTGTAGAAGAGGAAACCTTTAGCATACTCATGTTGACGGTAGCTGATTGTGATCTTCGTCACTTTCTGGAGAGGTGCACGAATCAAGATTATCCCAAGCAAGAGCTAGGTCATTTGACGTCCTGGTTCGGATGTCTCGCTACCGCAGTAACGTACGTTCATTCGAAGCACATCCTGCATGGAGACATCAAGCCAAGCAACATTCTGGTAGACGTCAACCTGCGACCATATCTCGCAGACTTTGGCTGTGCTGAAGACCTCTTGAAGTCTAAGTCTGCCTCCAGCACACGCGAAATTGCGATAGGCACACCGGTCTATCGGTCTCCAGAGTGTCCGTCGAGAGGCCAAGCTGGTGATGTCTTTCAACTAGGTTGTGTCTTTTCAGAAATGCTCACCGTAACGCAACGACGTTCTTTAGAGGACTATCGAGCCTATCGAGCCTTCCGCTATTCGTCAGGTGCGATTGTTTCCCACGCATTCCGGGAAGACCTACCTCGAGTTTGTCAGTGGATACGTGGTTTAACAGATGAAAGAGATGAAACGGGTATTCTTTTCGATTTACTGGCTGACACAACTATTGAGATGATGCATTCAGATCCAAACAGTCGACCCAGTGCGAAGAAGGTGAAGAGAATACTGCAGACTGCAGGATCCAGCCTCTTTTGCGATGTCTGCCTCTAGCAGCGCCATGACTACATCGTGTACCCGATGTATACTAACCAGCTATGTCGCTTCGAAAAGGCAGGTCTCCTGTGGTAGGAGATGTGGCATGAGAAACGGCTTTATGGACGTTCACCGTATCAACCGCTGGACTCAGAGGATTACTCTGAAGTCCGAACCCGACGGGAGAGTCATCGCGTATGCGAATTGAAGTAAAGCCAACATTTTCATGCAATCGTTCTTCGCTCTCGTTGCAAGTCTATTCAGAGAATTCACAGACTTAGCCTTCAGTCAACACACGGACATCATCGACATAGGGATAGGTGTTTAGCCTAACACGGCCCTCCACTTCTACTCAAAGCGAGATGGAAGTGGTTTCTTCAAGAAAGAATGCTTGTCACACATATCTCCTGCCATTCCATGGCAGAGAAAATGACAGTTGATCCTGCCAAGATCCTTCGATGTCATTGTGAAGCTCTTGTATCGCGCCGCGCAGGACTTCGACCTAGACCAATATCTCATAACAGATTTTTGAAGGCTGCAAAAATGAGATATGAAGACTCCCGATCCTTACATAGTATTGCCAGACTATATACCACGGTTGAACTCCACCCGACCTCCTTCGGGCACCTTCTCCCAGAACTCAGGTTCTAACGATCTGGGATCAACACTCTGTCGCTGTGGAAATGCCGCCAAGGCAAGCGGGAGGGCGAAGATGGAGGTCGTAAGGATAAGACCTAGACAGCAAACGCAATGAGCCTCAGATTCGCACAAACCAGTAGCTAGATAGTAAGGGAATATCCACGTACCAAGATTCACCGGCAAGACCAACCCTGGCCTTCGTTTCAGAAGCTCCGTCCGCTGCAATCGCACAAGTATAAGGGGCGGAATCACCATGATAGGCGAGGAGTTCAGCACGCGAGATATTGCCGTCTCCCCCACCGCTAATCGTGCGGCAGCTTTGCTCTTCCCTAGACTCTGCGCTTGCTCCTCCCCTCCCTCGCTACCCTCACCACCTCCCCGCTCAGTACCCTTGCCCCTTCCCACATGCGAGGGAAACACATCAATTCCCCTCCTCACCTCCTCCCCCCTCATCAACACCACATTCAACGCCCCCGCGCTCGCCACCGCCGCGAACGGCACCAATCTCCCCGCCACAACCTTCGCGCCGCCCCCCAGGAACTTCAGTCTTGGCACCAGCGCATTCAACCCCAATGCTACGGTGCAGGATGCGGAAACGGCAAGGAGGTAGGATTGGATGAGCGTGGAGGTGGAGAGGGGCGTGGATTTATTGGCGTTGGAGGCGTTGATGCACACGTTGAGGCTCTGGTTGGTTATTTGCCAGGCGAGGATGCCGCGGGTCGTGAGGGAGGGGGTCAGCATGCCCGCTGTCACGATCAGGTTGGAGAGGACGAAGGAGGACATGCGGAAGGGGAGGAGGACGGGGGCGCCTGTGTCTGTGGAAGAGGGTCGTTAGCAGTTGTCGTGCAACATAACGCGGTGAAGATTGGCTTTGAGAGCGTTACCAGGATGTAGTGTAGAATCCACAATCTTCTTCGCTTTCCATATCTCTGGCGTCATGTGCTGTACCCGCCCTTCCTTAAATGCGGTGACGGTCTTCTTTGCATTTTCGAGCCCGGCTGAGGAGACGAAGAGGGTCCTGCCAACACAATTGTCGTTGTTAGTCATGTCTGTTCCTGTTGGGGGTACTTGTTGGTGTAGGTCCACCTACCGCGGGCTTCCTCACCTCGGATCTGTGATCTCTGCTGCTTGCTGGACGCGCCCCCAGTATGTGGAGAGGTCATACTGCGAGGCTGGAAGGGGCCTGCTGCCAGGTAGGGACGATGACATTGCAGGAGGGGGAGAAGGAGCAGCGAGCGTGATGCTCAATGTGGTTGAGCACGAAAAGGTTTAGTTGTTGAGAGGTCCCATTGAGGCCGAAGTCGCAAGAGCCAAGATGCCAAGACATTTAAATTGCCCTGGGCTTTGCCTGCGCAGATCGAGGCTGAATCCGAGTGGGTGAGCTGCTGCCTGATTTTCGTTAACTTTATGAGCAATATCACGGGTGTAAGTACGGTTGCTACCTCACCACCTCTCCCGCCGAATGATCATTGAGTTCAGCCATTGCGGATGGCCTTAGGAACATCCACTATGCCTACGAAGTAGAAAATTGACCGAGCAGGCCAAGACATTGAATTCCCTTCTCGTTCCGACGTTCAAGAGTTGCATCGGTTGCCATACATGGCCAATTCGCCGGACCGCCCTCCACGAGGTTCCTGGTCACGCTAAGTCAGCTTTCATGGATCCACTTTCAATTTCTGCAAGCGTATGCACGTTGCTTGGAGCCGGGGAGCTTTATCAAAGCTGCTTAAGAATGTCATTGGCCTGAAACATGCTCCTAAGATTCTGAATGACATTAACGATGAGGTATTAAGCCTCCGGATCCTCGCGAGCGAAGTGGATGAGCTTCTCAGAGCCGCAAATCAGCAGGCCAGAGGACATCCTATTCAGAGTCTCACCCACAATCTTGAACGAGTCAAATCCATCGCATTAGAGCTGGAGAGCTATATCGCTTATGAATTGACGAAGACACCAACTAACGAAGCGAATGCTCGCGTGGACAAATCGGTCTTCTTGCGAGCTGAAAGCCACTTACAGAGGTTCAAATATGATATTTGCAGCAGCAGAATGGCTTTGGGATCAGCACTAAGTTTGTTCACCGCTTCCATTATACTCCAAATTCACAAGCACATTAGAGAGAACCCCTGCCAGTTGGAAGTATCACAGGACAACTCCGCCATCGAATTTGCACCAAACCTTCTTGTCAGGAGGATTCCGCAATCAGGAAGACATTTTTCAAAGCCTCTCCAGACAGTGCCAGAGACATCTCTTGCTCGCGAACAAAGATCCTCACTGAAGCTCGAAACCGTATGTGAGGAGCAATTGAATTCAATACAGAAAGTTGAGAGGTTGGAAGCATGGGAACCGGGGTTTCAAGTGCAAGCTCCAAAAGCTCCTGTACCTGATGTCTTTGACGATCGTGCCGGAAAACTCCAGCTATTGAGGAAACCTTCCAATTTCAACTGTCTTTGCAGCAACCAGCATTATTATCAAAGGAGTCCGGACAACTTCTCTGCCATGCTGGGACTATTCTCCCTTAGCTACCGGGTGTTCCCTTCAAAGAAGCAACCACTTCAACATATGCAGTGTCAGGCGTGCTCGAATAACATCACCATGACGTACATCTTTCCCCGCTGGCTTCTTGCACGATCAGTCTTAGTAACGTATTCATGTAGCATGGCGAGAGCACCCGAATTACTTCTTAGAGTCATGAGAGTTAGAGACTTCCAACCTATTACTGACGTTTTCTTGATTTTGCTAGAAGGGAGAAGCGAACGGCAAGTAACGGAGGGGCTGAAGAATATGCTCGACAATGGGGAAGCATCCGTCCTTGACGTAAATTCCGAAGGTTCCACAATTCTTCATACTGCGGTAGACTTGAGCTTGTGGCACATGGCTTTGATGCTCATATCGTACGGTGCGGATATCAACTATTTCAATTCAGAAGATCCATACCCTAGTTCGCCTTTTGTCGAGGCCTGGTATACCAGATGGCACGCCGCTGACATGCCTGGAGATCTTAGAGAAAAATGGGAGGAGATATTTTGGCAAAATAATTCGCACCTTGATGACCTTGGGCTCTCTGATTTGCACAAGGCCTATCTAGGCTTTGGCGGGTACATGTTCGACGCGGTACTCGTATCCAAGAATCGCTCTGAGATCGACACGGCCAGCAGCCGGGGGAAACGGTACTGCATTGGGCTGTCCAAAAGTCAGATCTTGACGCGGTCACAAAACTCCTCACTAGCGGAGCGGATCCAAATAAACAGAACTTACTAGGAAATTCTCCGCTACATTATGCACAAGATGCAGCAGCCCTTAAATTGTTGCTGACTCATAAAGCGGATGTAAAACTCGAAAATGCGCATGGTGCTTCACCCTTGCATGGAGTCACTTCAGCAACCAAATCTATGATTAAAACCATGATCGAATTAGGTGCCAGTATCGAGCAGCGTACAAGAGATGGAAAGACTCCGCTCTTAGAAGCTTGCGGGAGAAATGAACTCGACGTTACGCAGGAACTTTTAGCGTGCGGAGCGGATGTTAATGCAAAAGATTGGAAGGGGCGCACACTCATTTTCCAGTCGATACTTTCTGATGGTTATGAAACCTTGGATTACGTATTGTTACATCCTGCGTTGGATTGGCAGATGGCAATTAAGATGGGAAGTTTCTACGCCCTCGTCGCGGTCTCCAGTTGCAATGTACAAACTCTGCGAGTCATGGAAAAACGATGGAAGGGGAAGATTGACATCGATAAAAAAATTGGTGACAGAAGTGTCAGGGAACACGCTCAGCAGCGACGGGATCATAATGAATTCCGGCTGAAGAGAGGTTTTCGCAGCCCAGTGGCTGATGCGGTGGCCTTGTACGAAGCGTTCATGAATATGATCCATACGATCAATCAAAGGCAAGAACAGAGCTCTGACTCAGAAGATGAATTATGGGAAGACGCAAGGGAGTACTATACAGAGTCATCTTGATTCGATGGAGACAGAGTCCAGAAGAGCAAGCGCTGAGGACACATATCTGTACTCCCAAATGAATCGGCAGCGCCACGTTATTTTCCTCTAGGATAGGAGCAGAAAATACTCTCAAGGGTTAAGGACAAACGACTCAAAGCCGAGCGTATCAATGAAACCTGGCGTCGAAATTTGGAACTGCAACATCGGAAATGCATTCGACGGGCTTTCGTATCTACGGAGATAATCATGCCTATCCATTCAAGATGTGGTGCATTCAATGCTCAGGTCGAATTGAATGTCTTGGCGGAGGGGGAGGAAGAGATATCTGGAACGCTCAGCGAGTATAAATGCTCTAGCCGTAGGAGATTTCAGTCTTCCTCCCAAATTTATCTATGATGACTTGATGTGTACAGGGAGTTCAGAGTATAATCACATTGCCTCTTCAGTGTTGCGCAAACATATGGTTCCGAAGCTCATGTAGGTCTGACAGACAGATGTCAACAAGCAGTGTGAAAAAGATGCATGATAACAGCAGCATGTCACTACAGACAATGCAGAAAAGTCATGTCAGGGCAAGTCGAATCGCGATTCGGGCGGGCTTGCTGAGGGACCGATTCACTTTGCTATGGCGAACTTTGCGCATGCTAGACAGTTCTTGTACGACGAACGCCCACGCAATCACTCGCTCTGAATAGGCAGGGAGCTACAAGCACCAAGGACTTGTTGATTGATTCAAAGGATTTGGCTTCTCTGGCTATGTGTGGAGAGGTCATACTGCGAGGCGGGGAGGGGCTTGCTGCCGGGTAGAGACTATGACATTGTATGGCGAGAGAGACGGGGAGAGACATGCTTAATACTTACTCCGTCGTCTCAATTGTTGAGCACGAAGATGGCCGAAATCGCAGGTTGATAATGCCCAGACCGTGTCATCACCGGAAGGGGCTGTCCTGTTCGTATGAAAATCCTTAAAAACCACTCGATCAGTTTTCCTCTTCCAACTTTCTACATATCACTTGCAACAGTGCATGAAGCAGCTACCAAGTCCAAGCTTCGATCTGGTCGTACTGGTATAAAATGCGACTGTTGCTGATCTCCAATCTGTGAATCCCTTATCTACCAACTTTTGATAGCTCATCACATTGGAAAGACATCATTTCTCCCCCTCAAATTCGCCGTCCCCGCATAATCTCCATATTCATTGCTGTGCAATTTCTTTCCCAGCCTTTTCTCCTCGTTCTATTTCATTGATCTAGCCTTTCTAATCGAACTCAGATTTCGCGAGGGAAATGCCCTATGCAAGAAAGCAGGCGAACACTAAGATGGCTTCTTGCTAGCTGCTACACCATATTCTCTAGCGATGTGTGATTGCGATGCACCAAGTGGCGATTGGTCGAAGTCCAGGACTCGTGAACCAATAGGCAAATCCCCCACTTCCCACTCTGGCACCAATGCTGCAGCTAGGTCTCTTTCACACCGCGTAATTCTTACTCATGATGATATATCTTCTTACCTGTCTTGCCTTAAGCCAACTGGGGCGTTATCATTTCATATATGAATACAGACTGATCCACATTGAATGTATTCCCTTCGCTGTAAAATTCGTTGTCTTTGCTTAAGGCGTCCCGCCCAGGCCACCCATCCCACCATGGAACGACTAGTACCGAACGACGGCGTACTACGGCTGTCATCGAGGTCACAACGTATACCACCAGGATCATTTGATCTCAATACGGTATGGAAACTTGCAGTTATCATTCTTTTCTCTAGCATGGTGTACAAGATTATCCTCTCGCCCAGCAAGCAGAGACACTTCCCAACTTGGGCAGCACTCGAGGTTGCTCTTGCAGGCTATATATATTCCAAAGGTGGTTTGATTCTGCGGCTTTAGTATGCATTATACCTCGTCCATCATCTGCTAGATGAGCTCATACTGATCTAGTTCATCGACGCGACGATATGGCGGCTCTTTGTTCGGCCTTACATCCATACATCAGGTCATTGTGAATCTTCCAAGGACAGATCGTTTCTTGTCGCAATCGTACCATACTCTCAATGCTGAACCATTTCAGTACACCTTGTTGACGCGCGTTTTCGGAGCTACCGACACGCCTGACCTGAAGACAAAGCTCGATAACTCATGGAAAGACCTGTTTAGACCTATCGAGCAAATGTTTCTGAGTGACGGCGGCGCAACAGCAGCCATAGCAAAGGCCAATGTGTTGTCCTCTGCATCCTCTTTTGTCACATTTGCTACCAACACAACGCACATGCAACGCTGGGAGCTATCTGCTGGTCTTCGAATTGTCACACCTGACTCACCCAATCAGTCAGGAGTAGTCGAGGCCAGCTTCCAAAGCATTGTACGAGATTTTGGTGCTTGTATCACTATTCCCCTGCTCTATGGGAACGACTTTCTAGATCGCTCCCCGCAGCTTCTGGCCGATTTTTGGGAATTTGACAATTACATTTTCCCGCTCATGATGATAGGCATCCCATCATGGGCCCCATTTAAGACAATCAAGAATGGCATAGCAGCTCGAACACGCGTGGCCGATGCAATAGAGGCTCTTTATCAACGTATCGACCAATACCAACGAGGGCAGCCCATCAACTACAACGCTGACATGTCGGATATCAGTACTGCCGCACTCGAACGGAGTAAGGTCTATGTACGGGAAGATTGGACGTTTCGACAACGTGGACAGGGTGATTTTGCCATTCTGTTTGGTCAGAACGCCAACACTCATCCAATGCTTTTCTGGTTCTTAACCTACGTCTACTCTACTCCAGGCCTTCTGCAACAGCTCCGCGAGGAAACAGCACCTTACGTCAAAGTTTCCCAGTCAAGCCCTCCGCCAGACTCATCGATGGATGTTACAGCTTTGAGCCGCAATTGCCCCTTAATGAAGTCTTGTATCTTCGAAACCTACCGACTGGCCACTGACGCAGCATCTATCCGATATGTCGCACGCCCTATTACTATCAAAGACGGCGTGTACCAGCATGAGCTCAAACCAGGCATGTACATATCTGTAGCACACTCCGTGAATCAACGAGACCCGTCAATATATCAAAATCCAGATAAGTTCACCCCCGATCGCTTCCTACAGGTCGATCCAAAGACAGGTAAACCAGTCGCCCGACGTGGAGCCTTGAGACCCTGGGGTGCGGGCGCCGCTATGTGCAAGGGGCGAACGTTTGCAGAGAAGGAAATCATAGCGTTGGGTACAGCTATCTTCAGCCTCTGGAATATCACGCCGGCGAGTGGCACGTGGAAGTTGCCTGCTATGGTGCCTGGGACTGGGGTGAAGAAACCTGTCGAGGACATACGTGTGCGAATCACGCGGAGGATTTTGCCATGAGCCGGGATACCGGGAGGCACAATTACTGACCCTTCGCTCGAACTGGGCGAAACTCTGGCCATCGCCTGCCCTAGAGTTCTCTTCAGAATGCTCACAAAGAGCAGTCACTACAGAACCAGCACCCATGCAGGAATACTCTGGTGTTCTGTTGGCTGAGGCTTCAGCCCCACGCACGGCCTTCCGTCCTAGCCGCTTTCCGAATGCTTTGACCAGTCGATCCGATAAGGGAACTTTCCTCTTCCAGCTGTTACATCAGAGGCACTGTGTACCTCCCACTTCGCACAGATATGAAAATTTCAATCCCGTCTCATTGCAGTAATGTCATGCTCTATGCTTATCTATGCGTTGTTTGCGAATCTGATAACGATCTATGGGACTTCGCATAAAATGATTCAATTGCCCCAATGCTCACCTGTCAATTCCACCGTCCCTTCCCTTCCTTACGTTTTTCCTCCCGCTGCGTTTTTGACCTCAACTTTGACTTGAAGACGGTACCTAGAAGCAAACCAAGACTATCGTCATTGTCAGCGATATGAAGATACCAGGATGGCTCCTAGCTACATCCTTCGTATCCATCGGCGGCCTACTTAATGGGTATACATTTGCAAACAAGACATCGATGATTACAAAGGATGAAGCTGATCTTCGACAGTTACGACACTGGCTCAATCGGTGCATTGACGACCATGCCTGCTTTCGAGGAGTCAATGGGCAAACTCTCGCCCTCACTGCAAGGCTTCACCGTTTCCTTGATCATGCTCATGGGCGCCGTACCCGCCTTTTACGCTGGTCAGCTAGCCGATCGCTATAGCCATCTTCGGGTTGTGTTGACTGGAGCTCTTACATTCCTGCTTGGCGCGGTCATGGAGGCCGCTGCTCAGCGCCTTGCTGTGCTTCTCGTTGGGCGTGCATTGACTGGATTGGGACAAGGACTGTGGCTTTCGAATGTATCTGTGTATGTTGATTGACGACTTGCTGGAAGTGAAAGGGAGCTGACCGATACATTGTATAGATATATTACGGAGATCGCACCAGCCAGCAAACGAGGAATGCTCGTAGCAATGCCTACATTCTTAGCCGCCTTGGGTATTGTAGCTGGCTACATGACATGCTACGGCTCCATCCACATCGATTCCTCCATAGCTTGGAGACTGCCATTCGTCATCATGGCGGCTATATCGGTCGTGTTCGCCATCGGCTTATTCTACCTACCAACCTCACCTCGCTGGCTTTTCGCCAAAGGCCGCCGCCAAGATGCGATGGTAGCTTTGGGTCGACTGGATATCTCAAGCACGGAGGTAGAGAAGGATCTCCTAGCGCAGTCACAACAGACTGCTCCAACGCTGAAGCGTATCTGGCACATCTTCAACAAACAGTATAGACTGAGGACCATGCTAGGCTTCTTCATCCTCGGCATGGTGCAGCTATCCGGCATTGACGGCGTCCTCTACGTAAGTCCATCTTCAACCCCCGATTCCATCTTCCCAGTCTCCCGAAATCGCTCTCACTAGATATCACCCCCTCTCTCTCCCAGATCGCTCCCTCCTAACAACCCTCCCAGTACGCGCCCATCCTCTTCGCCCAAGCCGGCCTCCCCCCAGGCCAAGCCTCCTTCCTCGCCTCCGGCGTCTCCGGCATTCTCGCCCTCACAATCTCCATCCCGGCATTCTACTTCGCGGACGCCTGGTCTCGACGCGCCTGCACCATCACGGGTGGAGTCGGTCTATCGACCTGCATGTTCGTCATCGGCAGCTTGTACGCCTCGGACAGCGTGCATAAAACGGGTGTTGGTCGATGGGTTGTCATTGTGCTGATCTTCGCATTCGCGGTAACGTACGTGGCTACGTGGGCGATCGTGGGTAAGATCTATGCCAGTGAGATACAGCCTGTGGAGACGAGGGCGATGACGAATAGTCTGGCGCAGGGGTTGAACTTCGTGAGTCGCTTTCTCTCCTCCTACATTTCCGCGGTAATCTATCAACTATTGTTGTTGGCATCAGATAGCAACTTGGCTGTCCGAGTGTTGCTGACATGCAACGCACAAATAGTTCGCCAATTGGCTCGTTGCTTTCATCACCCCAATCTTCCTCGCCAAATCCTCGTACGGCGCATACTTCCTCTTTGGCGGCTGCTCCTTTACAACTCTGCTTGTGCTCGTGCTGTACATGCCTGAGACGCGCGGTAAGAGTCTTGAGTCTATCCAGGATAGCTTTAGAGCTCCCAACGCGATTAGGCTGGGGAGGAGGGTGTTGGACAATGGGCTTGTCTCAAGAGTTGCTTCCGTGGCGGTGGATTCTAGGAACGGGGATGGGAACGGGGACGTGGATGGAATTGGGCAGAGAGAAGGGTCGAGGGATGGATCTGAGGGCACGGAGGGGAGGGGCGCGTTGCATGGGCTGCCGAGCGCTTTGCTTACGGCGGTGTGAGCGCCAAAGACGAGCGTCAAAACAAAAGAAATTGAAATCGGTAGCTGTAATTTTACTGCCAGCAGGAAGGTGGTATCAGGTGGCTTAAGGAGGCTTTGAAACGAAAGGAGTTTCAATTCTGCGGACAAGATTGGCTCCAAGATATCGTTTCAAATGATGTGTTCGTGCAGAAACTTTGTAGATGTGCGAAAACGATGTTTGGACTGGTATAGTGCTTACAGAGTTGGTGTAGAAGATTTGACAGTGTAAGGATTAATAAAACATGGTGACAGAGATACGAGAGCATAATGGCATATCTGCCGAACAATTAGAGGCAAGTTTGACATTGGGGATGAGTTCATGTGGCGTGAATGCACAAATCATACTCACTGGAGGACTCATAGGTGGTCCATGTGAATGAAGCAACTTACATAGATTTGCCGGAAGGTTGTTGCCTATTTTGTCCTGGCAGGGTAGTAAATCTTTGAAAAGCAAAAAGTGCAGTATGATATGCCGTTAATAATGATGTGAGGAAATGAGTAGAGTTGTGTACCATGATGTCAGTGGTAAATCACTCCAAGTGTGTAGACCAAAGTCCTTGGCTGAACAGATTGTATAAGGTAGAAGAACAACGTGGGCTTCCGGACTGCTGTCGGGTTGAAAATGTAGATTATATATATTAATAGAAGAATTAAGTGATCGTTGGATGGCGGAAGCTCACAGATTTCGAAGAAAAGTCGGCCGTGTGGCCTAATGGTTAAGGCGTTGGTTTTCGGCACCAAAGATTGGGTGTTCGAATCGCCCCTCGGTCAAATCTTTTTGCTCTTTCAAATCTCCTTCGACTTACTTGGCTTTGTTCTTGTATTTGATGAGATGTAGATGGTGAACTGTGTTGTACCTTGCTGAGGAGGTCATGCTGTGCCATTGCCAAGAGAAAAGGCTTGGCGGTGGCAAATCTTGTTTTCCCCGGATTTTCGATCTCGACTCTTTTTATTTTCATACTCTTGCTCGATCTTTATGGAGTGTTTATTGATGGGTAATGGTCTACAACTTAGTCCAGTGGCTTCAACTGGAAAGATCGAGGGCTATTGCGACTTCGCCAGGGGCTGTGATTGTGATGGGGGCGGAGGGGCATATGAGGGCGCTTATGTTGGGAAATGGGGGGGCAGGAGTGTCCTCTTCCTCTCATCTTCGCCAGCTGCGCACGGAAGTGTGGTTGTCATTAGACAGCATAACATCGAGGATTCGATGATCGACTGCCTTCAAATTCTGAAGGATCTTGACAATCCAATCCTTGCGTGTTACGACAAGTCCTCACCGTCGTCAATCGGGGGAACTGCACGCCGTTCTTTGGAACGCGTGAAGGATATTTCATACAGTGTGCGTTTTGCTTCATGTTGACACACGAGACTACCTACTTCTATTATTGATTGTCATCGAGTTATGGAAAGAGAGCATGTGGAAAGGTAGACAGGCTGCGAAAGTGCCATGCCTTTCTGGGTCATTGCGTCCACGGCCTCTTCTCCACTCGATACGACTATGACTTGGAAAGCTACACGGTACTTCTTTCTTCTCCAAATATCCCAAAATACCACGCAATGTGGACTGTAAGATGGTGCGACAAGTGATCCCTGTTTCAAGAATGTTGTGGTTTGAAGGATTTCGGCTGTGTTGGAACTGAAACAACATCCTGATGCTCAGCCTTTCCCCCCATTCTCTGCTCTCCTTTTCTTATCTACGACGGCTCGCTCTGTCTGATTGTCTACCTTTATGTTCTCATCTGCATCAAAGACAGAATATGTGATTGCAATGATCTGATTCTTCAAGTCAACCGTTCAAGCAAGCTCTATTGCACCAACAGGAGAACACTCCCACTCGAGTGAAAAGGTCACCAAGCCAGACCGACCAAATCTCGTAACTACATTCGCAAAGACAATGGCAGCAGTAGCATCAACAGCATTTGATGAACGTATGTCTTTGCTTCCACTCCGCTCCCCAGACGAACTCACCACTAAATAAATCCAGACCCCTACCCCAGAAAATCCATGTATCCTTCCCGACCAGAATGGGTTCTCGGCCCCCCCTCCCACTCAACAATATCTCGCCGTCGCTCTAGCGCCTCGCGCCGCTCGATCTCCCCCTCACCTCTCCGCCCCCGCTTCGCACCCACCCAACCATCCCCACCAAAAGCCGCCTCCCATCTCGCAGCCCCACAGTACCCACCGACGCCTCACCCCCGTCATGGGCGCTCCCATTCCGACGCCGGCCTCCGCCCAGGTCCATCTCACGCTCACAATCGCGCTCGCTCTCACTCCCGTAAACGGTCTCCACCACCACCGGCCCGAGACGAAAAGGAGCAGCGGCACGATCCCCGAGACCTAACCCTCATGCGACGACCCAGCCGTTCTCGCTCCACAGCCCGCAACGGGGACGCCTGGGCAGTGTCCACGCGGGAGAAAGGACCAGTGGTGCGCTACCGCTCTCGGCGCTCCTCATCCACGTCCTCTTCCTCCTCGTCATCCGACGACGAACGCAAAACCAGCAGGAATCGCGCCTATGATCCCGCTGAATGGGAGGAGATGAAAGCGAAACGCAACGCGCGGAATGCCAAGTTGTTTGCCACGACGATGGCGTGCGTCACGACCGTTAGTGCGGCGAATAATGTTTATCAGGCGAATAAAGCGTATCAGGAGCGTAGACGGGATAGGGGAGCTGGCGCAGAGATGACGGAGAAGGAGAGGAGGGATAAGTTGAGGAAGCATTTGATGGCCAATGCGGTTGCGGTTGGTGTTGGGGGGATTGTGCTGAATAATGCACGGAAGGGGTGGGTTAGGGCTAGGGATGCTGGGAAATAGGCATGTCGTGAGAAGGGGAGTTTGATTGGTGATTGACGGTGACTTGTTTGGGTGTTTGCGATTTCAAAAGGGAAAAGGGCATGCGGCTTGGGATGGCGTTTGTTCGTTTACGGCTTTTTAGGGAGATGCTGTTGGGTTTGTTTCTCTGTATATGATTTATCTCCAGGGCGAAATGCTGTTACTAGATAGGCTGTGAAAAATGCCAACGTCAACGTTCAAGCTTCCACAAATAACCCTCCAACAAAGCGGAGCAGAACTACGCTCACATACAATATATAGACCAAGCTTCATGATCAACCACGAGATGCCAATAAAAGCCAAGTCCCACCATCCTCCCTAGATCTCAGTCTAATCATTTTACCCCGCGATGCCGCGGTCACCCCAGCTATTCATACCAGCCTTGTCTACCTCATCCTCCACCCACCTCCCTCACCTCCTCTCTCCTCCACTCATTCAATAACCGCAATGATGTCCAACCCCTCCCCAAACAGTCAGCCCTCCTCACAACTGCAATCACAACCACGCGCCGCGCCCACACGACCCAGGGAGCCCGGCCTTTCTATGAATGAATCCACGCCCCTTCTCCCCCATAATCCCTCCTCCCCTTCCCTTCCCTCCGACCCATCTCCGTCCCCCCCATCTACCAAGTCCACCAAAGAAGAAGAAGAAGAGGGAGGGAAGCCATCCCACAGCTCAATAATCCGCGCATCCATCTTCACTGCCGTGTTCGCGTACATCCTCTTCCTGCCCTATGGGCTGTGGCTGGAACCGATACTTTTCCCGCGTCGCTCGGGGGATAGGGGGTGAGTGCGTTGGGGATTAGTGTTACGCTGGGTTTGTCGTAAGTTCTATCTCTCTTTCTCTTCTTGGTGTTGGTTTTTGTTTTTATGTGGTTGGGGGTTGGGGGGTGGATGGGGAAAGGGGAAAGGAAGGGAAGGGAGGGGAAGGTGGGGGAAGGGGAGATGAGCTAACTTTACTGGTGCAGGACCCTACTTATCGGCTATATGAAAAGGCGATGGATGTGTGCGGACTGTGGTCGCATGGCGTGGTGTAGGTGTGAGAAAGGGGGTGGTGAGAAGGGGCAGGAGGAGGGGGAGGGGAAGGTCAAGGCGGAGGGGGGATGAGAAGGGAGAGTGAGTGTGTGATTGGGAGGGGCACGTGGAGGTGAGCGAGGGCGAATGTATGGGTCTTGCATTCATTGTTTTCTGCTGCTGAGCCTCAGCTGTGATATTGTCATATCCTTTCCTTTATCAAGTACCGACGCTGTAATGTGAAGTGTCCATCTTCAGCTTCAAGGGCCACCGTTCAGACCATGGCACATTGCGCAATTCGTTGCTGCGATCTTAAGGTCCTCCGCTCTTCCTACTATCTCTTCTTTGCCTTCGATCTGGGCGATGGATCTTGGAACCCAGGAGAACTACGGTGGGCTGTCAGCTTGCTCGCTGGGAAGAGCGATTTTGAGGCTCTGTTTACCTTCATATGCTCATTTGTTGTACTGAGGGGGAGCGAGTAAATCAATGGCAGTAAGACGAGGAATATGCAGGAAGAGCTTGGGATTCGCATATTGCGAGCTCGAGGGCAAATTAGGACAAGGAGCCTGATTGTCTACCCCCTAAAAGAGGAATTGAATGAGAATGCTTTTGAAGCTTCAAAGTATATTCCATCGATAGATATGTATCAATGTTACGGCTCTTTCTCGGTCGAGTCTTCTGCTTAACCACGCTTGCTCCGTACCTGGTCATTCGGCTGCCTCAGCCAATGACTCTAGCGCATCTGAGAAGACGATGTAACGTACTCGCTTAAGGCTCATCTTAGACACTCTAGGTTGATGAGAAGGCTGATCTAGGGAAAAGGTAGTGGCTATAAGGTGCGCTCAAGTTCCTGTACGAGATTGGTGAGGGAACACACGCGGACGAACATTCGTCCGCTCAAAGGCTTGGCATTCATCACGCCAAGACTTCTATCGAAAAGATTTTATGACGAGATTTCTATCTTGATTTTTTGAGATGTTGCCCAAAATGGATGTGTTGCGGTTATGGGATATACATGGTCACGAATCTGACCTACTGAGTCCTTCTCCACCGCTCGTGATGCCGTGAGATGCATTGAGCCGCGCTTTACGCGCACTAGAACATGTCTAGCACAATCCCCATTGGAGGAATACCATGACAGCTTGCCGAAAAACCCACCATGACTTCTCTTTCTTGCAAACGATGACCATGCATTTCTTTCTTTTCGCTGCGGCTCTCCTATTCATCAGTACCATATCTGCAGCATCCATCCCATCAGGATCAACCAATGCATCAACACCCCTCTCAACCCCCCAACCTCCCATCAGTAACAACGAGGTCCAATGCGCACGGGACTACGAGCCAGACTTCGACGCTTGCGACTGCGCGACAGCACTCCTCTCATGGCCGCAAGACAAAGATTCCTTCGTCTTCGCGGGCGCCGACCTAGACTACACCTCCTACAGACTGTGCGAGGCGTCCGTGTATCTTGATCCCTCGAGCGCCTTGGATTATGTGTCTTGGTGGGATATCCAGCTTGGCTGCACTCAGATCTTCAAGAAGTGTATGTTGGATGTGCCGTTGGCGAAGCTACGTGGTGGCCATGTGAGGGTGGGGCTGGGGGGGAAGGTTGTGGTCGGGCTTGGGCGGACGCAGCATCATGGTGGATTGGGGTTGAATGAGACTGGGGTTGTGGTTGGGGGCTCGAAGTTGACACAATGAGGTGGAAATGGGCGTGCTGGAGGGGCTTGGCAAGGGTCCGTCAGAGAGCTTGACGCTGCTGGGAGATTGGTTTGGAGACTGCACAACGGAGAAGAGAAGCTCAGTACATTCCCACGTTTGCTAACCAAATCTGACTCCTCTATCCTTGCTTGCGACTATTCGGCTCAGCACCTCGAGTTTCGGTCTTCTGCTGAATCTTTGTGTCTTTCTGCCATTGGAGAGCAACGACTGGTAAGGCATGCCCTTCTGCATCCATACCCGTCTGTGTAGCTTGTGCACAGAATATACACAGCTTGTGCTTTTATGCAAGCCAGGGGAGAGTCCGTGCCAAGAGAATGAGATTCCCCCGCCCCTCCCGCTGCCCCTCCAGCCCCTCACAGCAAATACGATAGAGCGTCGCTTCTTCGTATAACTTGTGAGATATCGTTGTCAAGATATTTGGCTGATCTTGGCTGGTGTAGTCTAGCCGCTGATACAGAGCAGACGAGGTCGCCTTCATCATTCCTCACTTTTGGTAAACCTTTTTCATCTTCTAATCCAATCTCTCCCCGAAGATCACCGTAGCCATGGCCGAAGAATGCCAAACTTGCGATCGCGAATTTTCCAATTGGCATGCTTGTAGACAACACATGAACGCTCTTGACCATTGGGCTCCAACCTACGAATGTGATGGTTGTGACGAGGAATTCAACGACCCGGATGAACGAAACATCCACATGGACGAATGCGGCCACGAGCGTTGGGAGTGCGAGACCTGTGATCGCAAGTTCGCCAGCCCAGGGGCCCAAGAGCAGCATATGAATGCTGTGGGACACTGGGAACACTACTGCCAGTCCTGTCGACGGAACTTTGACAATGCTAACAATCTTCGTATGGTAAGTCATTTTTACCAACTCGAAAAGTCGAATCCAACAAGTGTTTTCAACGTGCTGACATCACTCAAGCATATGAATTCGAAAACTCACCGTGGCTCTGACGTTCCATGCCCCTTCTGCCGGAAGGGTTTCACCACGGCCAGCGGCGTATCTAACCACCTTGAGACTGGGTCTTGTCCCAACGCCAGCGTAGTCAATCGAGAAAGCATCTACAAACTCATAAAACAACGCGATTCTCAAGGTCTATTCACAAACAAACTCCTCGAGTGGAAAGACGACCGCGAGGAGACATGGTCGACTTCTAACGCGTATAACGGACATGACTACGAGTGCTATTTATGTCATCGTTGCTTCAGGGCTCCTGCGCATCTAGACCAGCATCTGAAGAGTCCTGCACACATGCAGCAAATATATCACTGCCCCAATAGCAAGAATTGTGGATTGCAATTCAAGACGCTGGCTGCTATGTTCAATCATCTGGAGAGCGAGTCGTGTAGGTTCACTAAATTTGAGGCAGTACAGCGAAATATGACAAATTTCTTCAATGGGGGTCAAGTCAGATAAGTTTGACTGCATGAAGATTTGCTTGCTTTTGAAGAAGACCGTGGACGAGCTTCGCTGGTACGACGTCTTCTACACCGATTTTTTTTAACATTCTTTGACGCCATGGAACTTTATCATTGCCAGCTCTGCCGACAGGTGTTGGCGACGTACAACTACATGATAGTACTCAGTATTCTCAGGGCAGCTTATGAGAATAATTCTCAATCTTTTCAATGTTGGCGTATACGGCTGGCAGAGTATTAATGGATTGCGCAAAGTACAAGGGAAAGCTGTACAACTTGGAACATATTTTTCTCGGTCTCATTTTCATCAAACATACTGTCTCATCAGTTCAGCTCTATTTATACCAGTATACATTACTCATCAACCTAAGTGCTATCGAGCGTCTATGTCTGTCGTTCTGCAACCTCAACCTGGAGCGGCCCTTCTGTTCTTCTGCAAGTATTCACACGTCCACACAATCGCATTCGACCTCAATCGACCCTCCTCGACAAGTTATCCATGCTTGAACAATCTATCCCCTGGAAATACTTTTCCTCTTCCCTTCATATTGACAAAGTTGACGCTGCAGCCTTCGCCTACTTTGAATATTGACTGATTGACATTGACACAATTATAACCCCCTTTATATCCACACTAGCGGAGTGGAAACGCTATCAGCTAAGCTCAAATCACCTTCAATACTACACTTGTTGAATAATACGAATCCCCAACTAGAATGAAGGGCAACCAGTCGTTTGGACGCTTGTTGTGCCCCGCCGCACGGGTTCACGCCATCTGCACAGTCAGCCGCGGGGTTCCGGTTACTACGTCTTTGAGCACCTATATCGATATGCTCAAGCATTCCTGATATTTCTTTCGTTAAGATGTCTAGATACGTTTTCGGTGGGTGATAAATGCTCTGTACAGCCAGATTCAAATTCAACATCAGTCTCTGCTCTCTCCACGTCCACCTCCAAAGAAGCGCACCACTGAAACACTACCGTAAGATGTCGTCTAAACAGCATTTCAACGCCGTGGTCATCGGCTCTGGTCAAGGTGGCACACCCTTAGCAGGCGCCTTTGCCAAAGCAGGCAAGTCTGTTGCCCTAATCGAGAGCACCCACATTGGCGGCACTTGCATCAACGAGGGATGCACACCCACCAAAACCATGGTCGCCAGCGGACGAGTCGCATACCTCGCTCGCCGCTCTCAAGACTACGGCGTCAATCTGCCCTCTGCCCCAACCATCGACATGAAGAAGATCCGCCAACGCAAGCGCGATATCGTCGATAGCTTTCGCGGCGGCTCAGAACGGCGAGTCCAGTCCTCCGGTATCGAATTGATCACAGGGACGGCCAAATTCGTGGATCCACATACCGTGACTATCTCACCTTCTTCTCCGGCAGAACCTGAAAAGACCATCTCAGCAGATCAATTTTTCATCAATGTGGGAGCACGCCCTACCCCCCTCGTCCTCCGTGGTCTTGAAAGCGTCGATCGCACGCGCGTGCTAGACTCCACCTCGATCCTCGAACTTGACGTCGTGCCCTCCCACCTCATCGTCCTAGGCGGCGGACCCATAGGTCTAGAATTCGCCCAGCTCTTCCGCCGCCTAGGCGCCGCCGTGACAATCATACAACGAGGCGCGCAACTAATTCCTCGCGAGGACCCAGACATCGCGGAGTCCATGACGGAGATCCTGGAAGAAGACGGCATCACCATCCTCCTCAGCACCAAAGCGACAAGCATATCCACCTCTGAATCATCGCCTATCGTCCTCTCCGTCCTCTCCAGCGACGGCAACTCCCACGAATTGCAGGGTTCCCACCTCCTCGCAGCCGCTGGCCGCGTACCCAATACCGACATCCTAGCCCCCAAGCAGCGGGTATCGCCCTCGACTCCCACGGCTACATCAAAGTAGACGAGACCCTGCAGACCAACGTTCCGCACATCTACGCCCTCGGCGACGTCAAGGGCGGACCTGCTTTCACGCACGTCTCGTACGACGACTTTCGTATCCTGGCCGCCAACCTGATTGACCCTGGGCCGGGGAGGGCGGGGAGGGAGGGGATGAAACGCACCACCAAAGATCGCTTGGACTGTTACGTCACGTACACAGACCCCCAACTCGGCCACGTAGGCCTCCATGAAGCTGAAGCACGAAAGATTCACGGCGATGAGAACGTGGCGGTGGCGAAGATGCCCATGGCGTATGTGGCGCGCGCGCTGGAGTGTGGGGAGAGTAGGGGGGTGATGAAGGCTGTTGTTGAGAAGGGAGGGGAGGGGAGGGGGAGGATTCTGGGGTTTACGTGTTTGGGGTTGGAGGGCGGGGAGGTTATGGCCGTTGTGCAGATGGCGATGATGGGAGGAGTGACGTGGGAGGGAGTGCAAGGGGCGGTGTTTGCACATCCGAGTTTGAGCGAGGGGTTGAATAATTTGTGGGGGTTTTTGGAATAAGGGGGAGGATAGATGGGGGTGAAAGGGGATGAGGAAAGGGCGATGATGGCAGGGAATAAGGGAGTGCAGGAGGTGAAAGAAGGAAGGAGCATTGAGGAAAAATAGTTTGATGTGTACATAACAGATGGCAAGGAGAGTAGCCAAGCATCTCAAAGCCGCATTCTCGAGATATTTGTGTACAGATATCATTATTGCCACGATAACATCATGGGGTGCAGGCTCAACTGGCTATTTGGCATTGTAAAACTTTGTTCTAGCATGATTGTCTTTGTCGACCGAGAGGCGAGGAGACTGGGTTTGTGCATGTATGTATGTATGTATGTATGTATGCGAGTGAGGCCAGCTGCGCTGAGATATAAGGCCAGCAGGTGGACGAGAATGCTATTATATTTGGTCATTTTCTACACATCCCAAGCAACACCTACTCTTTCGCACAATCTCAGACGCAGCTGCAAGTGCCCTTTGCAAACAAACAGCGCAGGTCCCTCTTAAGCTCCGTTCGAACTCTGCAGGTGGTGTAACCCTACTTTTGCTGTTGTCTTATGATCCTCCATCTGCGAGGCTGAGCGTTCATTTTCTTTGCGTGCGTATTTCTGCGATATCAAGTGTTTCATTGTCATATTGTCATTATGCATAGAAGGAAATACGGGGTCTCGGGAAAGGGCGGCGATCTTGTGGACTCGAATTCGTGAGCGTATGAAGAAGATGCCATTATACTCTATGGAGTCTTTGTGCGTGTGCATGGAGAATGAAATAAGGAGTTGGTGGGGTTTGTGGAAACGGTATCAACAATTGCAGCCGCCAGCTGTGGGCAGGCGGGGGAGACGATGTTTTTTTTCATGCATTGACCTCGCTCATCACAATCTTGGCAAGTCGCCGAAGAACGGTGCGAGGGGCTGGAAGTGTGGTGCTATGCGGTCTCAGTCCTGGAGAGCTGGCTCTGATCTTGTGAAGTGTTGCAAGATCTTCTATTGTCGATGAGTGAGTGAGTTCTGGGGGCGTAAAGAGAGCGGAATGACTAATGTCGATTCTATCACATGAACTGCATTTCTTGGTCGTACCAGTGGCTTGATGGGTTGGCTACTCAGAATGATTGAAATGTAGGGGCAAGATTGCTTCGATGACAATCAACAGTGTCACTGACGCAGGCCAGATCGGAGATGGGTCATTCACACGCCGACAACTGGATTGATGGTCTTCAAGATGAATGGGGTTGAAGAATCCGGATCTGTATGCTCGGCGTTTATGTTCTGGACTTTACGGACTTTGTCCAGGATTCTGTACCTTGCATTAGTGCTCACCCAGTCGCGAGTTTCTCCAGATGCGGCTTAGTGAATGACAAAGCGAGTACAGATTGGTATAGCTTCATGCACGTGGCGTGGAAGGCTGCATTTTGGAAAGTATAGCTAGCTATGTCAGGCAATACTCTCGACAAAGGCCAAGAGCTGAGAAGAAAGCTGAGAAATCTATATCCATCTGGACGGACGCGGATTGAAAAATCCTACAAACTCCTGTGCACCGACCCCGACCAGCAGGATGGATTTGAGAATATATAAGAGGGCGCTCTGGATGCAGATTCCGGCGACCATAAACAATCGCCCTTCTTCACTTGTTTTGCAGATCTCGGGGATCAAAAGCAATCATCATTCTTCAACTACCCAGACACAAATCTTCCACTACATCAGAGAACATGGCGACACCTTCTCTTCCTGCTTCGCTCCAAAGCAGCGTCGATGCCACCAAAGTTGAGTATGTTCAGCTGGGCAAGTCTGGCCTTCGGGTCTCCTCACCAATCTTCGGTACCATGTACATCGGCAGTAAGGACTGGCAGGGCTTGTGTATTGAAGAAGAGGAAGGGTTGAAGCTGTTGAAAGCAGCCTGGGACAGAGGTGAGGAGATCTTGCATGGACCAACCTCATATCACGCTCTGACAGCGCAACAGGCTTGACCACCTGGGACACAGCCAACGTCTACTCCAGCGGTGTGAACGAAGAAATCATCGGCAAAGCGCTCAAGAAATTCGAGATACCACGACACAAGGTGACCATCCTGGCCAAGCTCTATGGGACAGTGCCAGAAGAACCCGGCATCTTCAGCTGGATGTACGAGGCGCAAATGCAACAGAGCAGGGATTACGTCAACAAAGGCGGTATGCACACACCTGTTGCACCCACCAGTACCCCAAGCTAACACTCATTTCGCCCAGGTCTCTCCCGAGGCGCCATCTTCAAAGCCGTCGAAGCCTCGCTCGCACGGCTGGGGACCAGCTACATCGACCTCCTCCAAATCCACCGCTACGACCCGACCGTTTCCCCAGAAGAAACAATGACGGCGCTGCACGACCTGGTCAAGTCCGGAAAAGTGCACTACATCGGCGCCTCCTCAATGTGGACGTACCAATTCGCGCGTCTCCAACACGTGGCAGCCATGCACAAGCTGACCCCCTTCATCAGCATGCAAAACACGTACAACCTATGCTACCGCGAAGAAGAACGGGAGATGAACAAATTCTGCAATGAGAGCGGCGTTGGTTTGATCCCGTGGAGTCCGCTATATGGCGGGCTGCTGGCGAAACCGCTCGGGGTTGAGACGGAGAGGAGTAAGTTGAACAAGGCGATGGCTGGGAGAATGGGTGGGGGGGTGACGGACGCGGACCAGGAGATTGTGAAGAGAGTAGAGGAGGTGGCTGTGAAGAGGGGTTGCAAGATGGTGCAGGTTGCGCTGGCGTGGCTGAGGGGGAAGGGTTGCGTGCCGATTGTTGGTTTGAATAGTGGGAATGTGGGCAGGATGGAGGAGGCGTGTGCCATTCGAGGGCTGCAGCTTAGTGAGGAGGAGATGAAGTATTTGGAGGAGCCGTATGTCCCGAAGCCGGTGAGTGGACACTTTTGAAGAGGAGGAAGAGGAAGAGGAAGAGGAAGGGGAAGAATGAATATTGAGATAGGGGCCACGTAGGGGGCCGCGAGTGACGTCATCGACGGCCATGTAAGCACTATTGGGGCATTTCTTATAACGTGTATTTCTTTCCTCCTGATACCGTGTTTGTTGGTTTCAGAACATTGCGTGCGAATGTTTTGAATCGAACTGCGTTTCATATACAGAATAACAGGACTACTGCATCGTGTGTCCGAAAGGGGGAGTGCTTCATGTTCGTTGGTGAAGATGTTTGTGGAGGGAGACGCCAAAAGTAATGAAAAAGGCAGTCGATCCACTAAACATGTTGCCATCCTCTCTGCCTTCAGTCAGTCAATATGACTTTTCCGAGTCGTGGGTGCCGTCCATGCAAGCAGCGTCGTGTGAAGGTACGGCTTAAGAAAACAACAGATTTGGTATTTTCTGACTCAAACTAGTGCGATGAAGCTCGCCCAACTTGTGCGCGCTGCAAGAAGGCAAAGATAATCTGCGATATAGTTGAGGAGAACAATGACGCCATCTTTCTCAATGAGAACGAGTATGCAGTCGGCAAAAAGAAACGCCCACGGGGACCCAACGTCAAGCCCTCGCTGACAATTAGAACTCACTCTTTGCCTTCCAAGTCTACCGCCACGAAGAACTCTGCCAATACTTCAAGTGGTACTGCGACAGCTGATATGGTACTCTTCAAAGCACAGAAGATCTTCACACAACCATCGCTTGATGCGTCTCTAGAAGACCAAGCCTTGACATATTACACACGGTGTTATGTCGAGGGGCCTCAGGACGTTCTTGAAATAATGGATGGACACACCAAAGTCGTCCCTACAAGCCAATGTTACTCTGACCCTTCTTCAGTCTTGAGCCTGGCGATATCTGCGGTCGCACACGCCACATTCGCACGCGCTCAAAGAAGTCAATTCTCCCTAGCCAAAGGATATCAGAGCTACTCAAAAGCGTTGTGTAAGACCAACCTAGCATTGAAAGACCCCAACGAGTCAAAACTGGACGATGTCCTTCTCGCTGCGATGCTGTTGAGCTTCTATGAGAACTCCGTCGTTGGCACAACGCCGGAACCTTCGAAAAGAGGTATTGGAAAGATAGCTTCGCGAAGTTTTGCTCACCACGACGGCGCAATGGCTATGCTCAACCTACGACGACAACAGCCTAGGCGGCAAGAAAATAGTGTCGAGCTCGACAAGCTCGTGCGGCGCCAGCTAGTCAGATCGTTACTGCTAAGAAGTATGCCAGTACCGCCGTGGCTTCGCGACGGCGCAAAATACGGAGAGATTGGCTCTTCTCTCGAACTAGACCGCTGCATGGTAGAGACCGCCAGACTGAAACACAGATTCAACACTGCCTTAGTGGAGTCCTTCATGCCCGGGATGGCATTCAGCAAGGAGCACTTTCGTAAATGCCGCTCTTTGCTTACCGAAGGTCAAGCTCTGGAAGCATCTTTAGCTTCATGGGCCGATCGTATGTCGAGCGAAAGCTGTTACAGCACCCTTTCAGTAAAGGGTGAGGACCACTTCGGAGTTGGCAGCAAGTTATTTCGTGGCACCGTCCACATATACCCCACTGCCGGTCACGCAGGGATGTGGAATCGCTACCGAGCCCTTCGTCTCATCAGTAACGATATCATAGCTCGACTTTGCACCCCTCTCATTCACGACGCCCACCCCACCGCAGCATCAATCCAACTCGATGCAACCCTCCAACTCCAGAGCCTAGCGGATGACCTGTCCCTGAGTATACCGTACATGCTCGGATTGGTCGAGGTTGGTGCGAAGCAAGATACCACCGTTCTGAAGAAAGTACCCAGCTCCTTGAAAATTGCTGTCAAGGCCAGTACGGCGTCATTCTTGGCGTGGCCCCTGGCGATGGCGACCATGGTTGTTGGGCTACCCAATCAGCATCGACTATATCTTAAAGATCGCTTGCTGGACGTGAGTGATATTGCTGACGATGGTGTGTTGGAGAAAATCGCAGCTGGCTTTGCGCCCACATGATTTCTGTGGCTTCATTCACCATGGACTCGACGGACAGCGATGGAAGTTTTTCCCCTGAATACTCCTCAGGCGCTAGGAAAGACCTTCAAGCAAAACTACGTACATCAGATTTCATTCACCTGAAGTTCCATTTGGGGGTGCGAGTATCTGCTCGAGCGGCTCCACAGGTGCTGCGTTGGTTGTTGGATGTCTCTCTTCACAACACCAAGAGCTGTTATACGCGACACGAGCCCAATGTCACAACATCTACTTAATGGATAACCTGCTGAACAATCTCCAATCATTATACTGCTCAAATTATTTCGACAGCGAAATAGCTCGATGCTAAAGCGGTAATTGGTTCGGGATATTCCCCTGTAAAGCGCGAAATGCACCTAAAGCCAATCCTCCACTCTTGCACCTTGACAAGCGTAGCTTCATTGCTTGTTAACCCCTCCTCGACATCCAATAGCAGCTTTGGTGCTTTGGCATCGTCAATCAGCGCTTCTCTAAATGCCACTGCCAACAATACGAATGTCGGCGATACTCTACCTATCCCAGGTCTCGCCAGGGAACTTCGCCTAGAAGTCGTCCTCTCGGATGCACCACAGCAAATTCCCACTGGCCCTGTACAAAGGTTTCTAGGACAGTTCGCACTTGATCTTGCTTTTGATGGTGATGCGGATCTCAATACCATACAGCCGTTCTCAACTGCTGGCCTCGCTGGAGCATTTATCATACCTGTCGAGAATGCGCAATCATTCATCTCAGGCAGGACTGCTTCCACCGTGATTCTTACATTGGCGAAATGGATGAGGGAAGATAATCAACGGAGCAAGGTCTTAAGCTTTAATGTACTGGAAGCGGGAGGAGCGAAGTTGGTCTCTGGGGGGCTCTATACAGAATTGATAACTGTACAGCGCCAGGAAGACCTCATACTGACGATCGATCTCGCAGAACAACCGATCGAAGGTAGAGTCCAGACCTTGATCGGTACATTTGCCAAATGCCTCGTGCGTCTTGGTGATCTCAGGGAATCTGAGTTCGTTACTCTACCCGAGGTGGCTAGAATCGAGATAGGCCCTCCTGAGGGTGCAATACATTATCTATCAGGTCCTGCTGCTGCAGATATCGTTCTGACGGTAGGGGATTGGATCGAAGCGGGCGTTGCGAGGAGCAAGGAGCTCAAATTCAATGTCTTGCATAAGCAGACAGGATGGATTGTTGCGGGGGAGTTATCCAAGCCGGATGGTTCCGTTTCCACGTCTAGTTCAAATTCGACCAACACAGATATCATCGCTACAAGGTCAGTTAAGACCGTCAACTCTTCCTCACTTGACCAGGAATATCCTGAAATCATCCCTGTCGATCGACAACCAGACCTTACAATGACGGTCGAAACCTCAGGTAGAGCGACTCTTGATAGGAAAGTGCAGCAGTTGCTTGGTAGGTTTGCTTTGGCCCTCCAACGGCATGGTGGTGAGCTTACAGATTGGGAACCCGATACCCTGCCGGGGATTGCCACGGTTTTCGTTTCCCCAAACGACCGACCAAAGCATTGGATCTCAGAATGGGCTGCTGCGGACGCCATGCTGACGCTAAGTAATTGGATAGATTTAGATGCAGATGAGAGATATAAAAGACTGGTCTTCAATATCTTTCATAACCAGTTTGGGTGGATCGCCAAGGGCGGCTTATATCCCGACAATAATGGTAACAATGGGACAAATACCACTTTGTCGACCAGTATACTTGTATCGCGCCAACCTATCCAAGACAGAGACACGAATGACATAACCACGATAAGCACGAACAAGACTAACAACAGCGACATGTTCAGTCCAGACAACCATTTCGTCATACCTATACAGCACCGGCCAGAGCTCCACATGGTTATCGATCTCGGAAATGACACAATCGATTGTATTGAACTCCAACCACTCTTTCCTGCATTTGCTCATGATCTCGAGGATGAAGGTGGTCCCCTTAGAGAACGAGAGTCCAGGACGCAGCCAGGCATTTCGACCATTTCCTTGCTACCGGAAGGAGAGGTCAAGGACATAATTTCAAAGTCTACTGCAGCGAACGCTATTCGTTCTTTGGGTGATTGGATACATGAGGACGATGCAAGGTGTAAAGACCTCGTCTTCAAAATCAAACTCGGGTGGAAGCGGCTTGTTACAGGTGCACTGAAGCGATTCCCTCCGGATGGAAACACCGCAAACACATCCGTGAGCGTACTAGTCTCGCGCCAGCAAGACACAATTGACACAACAACAACGAAGACAACTACGTCCATCGTAGGTACGAACGACACAACCCCAATCGTTGCGTCCATGACAGGGATTCCCGTCCAACGCCAGGACTCGCTCTCCCTAACAGTCGGCTTCAAAGTACCTGCTCGCCAATTTCCACCCTACACCATCCAAAGGGCTCTGGGCAGCCTCGCCTTGCGAATGCAGAGGAAAGGCGGTGATCTCGACACTCTCGTCTCCGTTAATAGCCCGTCAATCGCCATCAAAATCGGGCCTCCAACACCCCCAGATGGCTATATCTCGATGGAAGCTGCCGCTGACGTGCTCCTGACGTTGGGAGATTGGATTGACGTGAAGGAGGCCAGGGAAAGGAGTATGCTATTTGATGTTCACCAAGAGGGGATAGGGTGGGTTTGCACTGGCAGCCTGCGTTCGAGAAGAAGCAACACGGTCACGAATGATACGGGGATCGTAGCGCAGGATGTTGTACCTATCTCTCGAGACGTGCATGTCACACCCATGTCGGATAGGATCGACGGCGCCTCACCAGATACGCAGCCGACAGAACTCTCATGAAGGGGGAGGGGGTGTAGGGATTGTAGGGAGGCCAGAGGATAAGTATGTTTCTTGATACACAACTCTCAAGATTGATAAAAAATGTTTAAAACATACCCTGAATTTCCAACAAAAATATCACAGAAAAGCTGCTAAAGCACCCCACACTTCTACCCACCCATCTGCACACTTTATTTTCCCACGCCCCGTTCCCATCATAACACAAACCCCACTGTTGCCTCCTCTCTCTCTCTCTCTCTCTCTCTTCTACACCTCCAGCAGACACACGTACACCCCACCCCACCCATTGAGCCAACCACACCATCTTCACGCACGCACGCATGCATGCTCATCTCTAATCCAAATCCCCTCAATATCTGTGCAATCTGGAAAAAAAACCTCTCATCCAGCCCACCCACCCAATCAATCAACCAAGCAATCGTTTGCATGGTACAGACGCTGCTCTTCCACCCTACCACCCCTCCCTTACCTTAACCTACCACAACACCCCCTTTCCCTTACGCAGCTGTCACCCCTACGTACGTACCAATCCCAGCTCTTCTCTGCCGCATAATAGACGCTCAATCCATCCACTGGTTCAGCCCCTCAGGGTTGCGATCCCTCTCTTCTTTGAATATATGAGGACGCTCTCCGAGCTCTTTCTCACATGCCGTTATAAGTGCCTGCTTGGTCTAAGATCCCAAGTGCGGGGGAGGGGGGGGGGGTTGAGGGATTGAGGGATGAGGCTGAGGGGGAAGGGTCGTGAGGAGGAATCGTACGCTTGGCGTTTCCATCGGAGCCACCACTGTCGTCAGAACAGTCGCATTCTGTGGCCTCGATAGGATTGGAGGGCGAAGGTTGTGATCGGTGTTGACGGTAAACAGGCACAGGAGCGGTAATTTATTTGAAAAGGTGGCTGAGTCAGCAGCCGCTAGAGCTAGTGTATCTTATGTATTTAAAACATCGCGACGGAGGGACGGAGGGACGTTGCAGAACGGTCTGCATAAACTCAATTGACTGGCGGAGTGCCATTGATTCGACAGCTATAGCGCTAGATGACGCGAAAACTGCGTCTTATGTTATAATGGAGCGAGTGGACGCTCTGTGCTAATTTAGCTCTCCCTCCAGGCAATCGTAGGGATTCGCTCGCTGGTATGGTGGGACAACAACAATAGGCTCAGATAGCGCGAAGGACGTTGAAATTAGGACGAACATTCAGCACGACGAATTCGCAAATGAATGGTCTACATTCGTGTCTCATGCCCCTTCTTGGTGCACAACGCAGCCTTATCCCTTTTTGGAGATTTTCCTCTTCCGAGATCGGAGTTGCTGAGGGGATCCCGTATTTATACTTGTGGGAAATGATGGGGGGGGGGGAGGGGGAGGAGGTGGAGTTATATGGGTCCATGTGTCGACACCCCCAGATGTGTGTCTCCACAATGGTAAGCCACGGCCGTGTAAGGCTCCACCGCAGATCTCCTGAGTGTGAATACTTCCCTCAGCCGTGTCGTTACTAGATGTCTTGGAATGCTCGAATAGGAAGTCTGGCCTGTGTTGAATATTGTGTCATCAAGACTAGAGTCTGGTGGATGCTTTGAATATCAAGCCTAGGCTGCGTACCTTTTCGAGTTTCTACAGTTAGCGAACGTCGCAATGGGGTTTTTTGCATCCAGTCGGCGATATGGACCTATTAAAGGATGCTCAAGAAGCTGGGTCTCTCTCTTACTTGGCCTAGGAAGAAATTTGCACGCCAGCCTGCTGACCGCTGCGTTTTGCTAGCCAAGCGAATCGTGATTTGCTGTAGAAGTGAATGACCCCAAGCGCGCATCTTGGTCTTCAAGTTAACTTCTCGGAATCATTTCATGTAGCGATTGATCGTTCTCTCAACATTATGCCCATCAAAATGCGAATTGAGGCCGAAGCTTTGCCCGCATGATACCTTGTCTTTTCATGTTTTCCCTTTTCATACTCATCGAGTTTGGTGTGTCAAAGTAGATCGAAATACAATCATATGGAGGGAAATGTACGGCCTTCCGAATGGCCTCACACCCCTGAGTGAATTTCAATAGTACTTCGCTGCTGTTTATAGAGCTTGATCACAACCATGCGTCGAGTGCTGGTCACGACGAGAATTGGCTCCCTCACCGCCTTTTCCGGCCACTCTTCACGACTGCCTTGAACTGTGAGCTCTGGACATTCGCCGAGACGGAAAGCGAACACTGAGTGCCTGCTGCATTGTCTAAGTACAAGATCCTCACGGATACGTCCTCTCCAACTCAGGCATGTGAATGAATTATTGTCAAAACTCCGAACCCGTCTCTTTTACAGCAAACTGATCTGAGAAGCGCTGTCACCATTTTCGTATCTTTGAAACCACTTGATTGACCAGTCACAAAATGTAGTATTCAGTATCTCCGAATTCCCCCACCTAAATTCTCATATCTCAGCTAAATGAATGCGCTGACATCTCTCCAATCCCTGCAGGTGCATCGACACGATCGAGAAAATCATCTGCAAAGGTCCAGATTGCGCGAAAGTCTTGAACACAGCCTATGGCGTGATAAAATGTGATGAAAATAAGAGAAACATGCGCTGCAAAAGCAAGGGAACGCTCGAAACGCCTCGCACTACGGCCTGGGAGTGCACTGAATGTGTGAAGAAGAGAGCCGATAATATTGCGCAGCAGAAGAAGGATTGTAAGAAGCCGGGAGGGGGCCAGATGGGATGATGGCGATTATTCATTGCGAAGTATTTGAGGAAGCTGGCTGGCGAAGGGTATCACATGGCAAGTTCCACGGAATCTCTCATGGGGTTGAGTGAAGGGTTTCCCTTCTCGTTCATTGATATGATTGCTAATATTTAAACAGACAGCCTCTATAAACAGTTGTCTCTCATTCGGAGGGGGATTTAGCGACAAAATTTACTTGCTTTTTTTTAATTTCTGGTTCGGAGGAGAGGCTATCCCTTAAACAAATCCCATTTTGCAAACAGTATCACTGCAAAATGCGTTCCACATTCCATTCACTTTTTCTCGTGGCCTATAATCTAGGAGCCACTCTCCACTCCCATGAACATCACAAAGCTCCTAACCCGGTCCAACCTCGACAAGAATTCTCCACAAACCAACGGCACAACCACAGCTACGACCCCCATATATGCTCCTTATCTCCCCATCTCCACCACCACGCTTACTTACCACCCGTTCACCTCCTTGAAATAACACTCCATCACCATCAACGTCGTCTCCATCGCCAACGTCTCGTACGAAAACACTTCGACCAGATCATGGCAACAACGCTACAGGGAAGTGATACATGCCATGTCAAAAGTCCGCACTAAATCCGCAATGAAGCCATCCACGTCCCCATGCAAAGTCTTGATGACAAGAGCAAGCAGAGGCCACTATTCACCAGGCATCCATTTACAGGGCCCATCGAATTGCCGAAATCCTCGTGGCTGATCTGCCATGAAGAATTCTCGCGCAGGAAACCTCCATCCAAAACACGCGCAGTGCAATGCATCACATCGACAAAACCGGCTCTCACACATGCTAAACTGGTTTTGGATACCCCGCAGCGTTGCGTGTGGATGTGCGAGCCTCAACTTCGCGATATCTGATGGTGCTGAGGAGGGGAAGTGATTGAGGTGTGAAGGGGCTTGCATTAAGCCGAGGGGGAAGAGCTGTTGCTCCGTTTTTGGAGGGGGGGCTGCGGTTTAGTTTGGGTAGATCGTCAGTGAGGGGGGGAAGGGGGTATGACTCACTCTTGCTTCTTTCGGCGGGTTGAGGCTGCAGTATGTGTTGATGAGTCTGAGGACGAATACTTTCTAGCGTTTGTCTTCGCGGCTAGTATTTTTTGGGGGTTGAGAATGTACGGTGCTTTCTCTTGTTGTTGTTAGGTGATGAGCTGCTCTTGCGAGCGTGAGTGCCGGGCCCATATCATCCTCATATCTTAGTAGGCGCTTATCAGCCTTCTTCCATTGGTCTCCTTAGTAGCGTTATAATAGAATCCAGCACTCCCCCTCACCCACACTTATAACAAACAAAAATCTACGACTCGCATTATTGAAAATCTTGAGGTTCCAGGCCTTGGGATTTTGTGGACAGTAGGAGGAAGATCAGAGGTGGTGAGAAATACAATAGAGGGCAATGGCGCTTCGATGGGATCAACACAAGTACGTCGAGGGCTGGCCACTGGGATAGATGAAGGAGAAATTGCTTACAGCCTAATTGATTGGCTGATTGATTATGTCATGTCCCAGCCTGACCAATCATCATTCGCAACTCTCTGGGCGGCTAGCCCAAAGTAGCATCACTCGATCAGGATTAAACGGTACTCGATTTACGTTTGACCTCGGCAAAGCAGGATTGAGTCTACGCCACATTTCTCCACTGGGCGCACCCGCGGTGTGCGATTTCCCAAGCGACAACTGCGCATTATGAATACTGTATGCGTATAATTCAGACCATCTCCCCCGAATCCTGCCCCTGAGTTTACTGCTCCAATCTCAAGAGGACACTCTCGCTGTTCGACATTACTGTAATGATGCTCCGAGAAACCAATTGCATTGGATTGATGTGCTAGAAAAAGCACATATCCCCCGATCACTATATACGCTGGTAATCAAAACGCCGAACTAACTCCAACCCCAAACGCCGATATTCCCCACACCCCGTCCCCTCATAATCGCTGCTATATACACGCTAATATCGTACATCCTCCTAATCCATACACCAATACCCTCGTTCCCTCCAAAAACATCGTCGGTCACCGTGCCGTAACGTGTCTACTTCCCCCTCTTGCGCATCGCCCTTGTACGGGCATGCCATCCCCCCTCTCTTCCTCTCCTCCTCGCCTCAGCACTTAATAGCCCTAGGCGCCCGTCTCCCCAAAGAACGTCGACTGTGGCGCCAGCAACGTCGGGCCCGTCCCCGCCCCCATTCCCATCCCCATCCCCATCCCCATCCCCTTCGCCGCCTTCGCTCTGGCGATAAACGCCCCCATATCCACCGTGCTATCCACCAGCACCGGCTTCAACCCCGCCACCTGTCCCTGCCTGCCCAGCGCGACCCACAGATCCCTGACGCTGCCTGGCGTCAACTTGAAGGCGAGGCCTGTAGCCTCGTCCATGTAGGGAGAGGGGTGGAGGAGGGAGAGGGGGATCGTGTGCGTGCTGTCGGTTTTGACGTAGGTGTGCTTGGGGAGGTGGAGGTTGTCGGCCAGGTGGAGGGTGGTAGAGGGGGAAGGGGCGGAAGGGGAGGAAGGGGCGGAAGGGGCGGGGGAGATGGGGAGGTGGGTGTAAAGGAGGCGTGGGTTGGATTGGGCGTACACTGAGAGTGTCTTGCCCGCTAGAGAGGAGAGGATTAGGATTTCGACGGTGGAGGTGGCGGAGGAGGAGGGAGGAGAGATGATGACAACGGGGTGGTCGAGGGCGTTGGGGTCGAGTGGGAGGTTGGAGAGGATGGTGGGAGAGAGCTGGCTGGAGGGGAGAAGCCAGTGGATGTCGCCTGGTTGGAAGGCGCTGGTCGGAGGAGGAGGCATTTTGGAGGGCGGGATGGAGATTGCGGGAGAAGAAGGAAAAAAAAGCAGTGGGAGATACGGGGGAGGAGAGCGAGAGAGAGAAAATGGAATATGGAGATTGCAGAGATGGAATTGAGTGGACGGATGTATAGTATTGATTGCTCAGTGATCTATGCTGCTATACAGTGTCCGCAAAGATCATCGAGTTGGGTAAAGGTGAAGAAGAGAAAGAGAGAACAGAACGCGAGGAAAAAGAAATAGGACGGGGGATTGGGCGCGTGAGGATGGGAAAGTTAATTGAGGGCCAAAGAAGGGAATTTCAACGTTGTTGGAGACTCAATGCAGAAATCCCCACAGAACCGCGTCAAGCGTCTGGGACACCAATCATGGGAATGAGAAGGGAGCCACAAAGGTTCAGAGATCGTCTAGGAAACCAATCATGGGAGTGAGAAGAGAGCCACAAACGTTAAGGGGTCTCAATAGAGACAAGATCCAATTCAAAATCAAGAAAGCTAATTCAATGTCGTATGTGCTCAATGCAGATATCACCACATGAGGCCCATCAAGCGTCGAGGAGGCCAACCACGAACACTCCCAGTGAGGTAGACATTTGTAGTCCGCAGCATAATGCTGGCCGAAAGTCGACTTGGAGACCACGCCCAGTCAGATAGACATTTTGATTTCGCGGCACAATTCTGGCCAAAAGTCGACGTGGAGACCAATCATTAGAAGTCCAAGTATGAGTAAGCTAGATAGACATATATCATAGCCTCGTAACGTGTTAGGCAACCAATCACAGCAAGGCTCAGCAAGGCTGAACCCCTGTTCCTCGTGGTCAGGGCTTGCTGTAAAGTCAATCACCCGGCACTTGGACGTGTAAATCCGAGAGACTTTCGAATTTTCGAACTTTATCCTCGAGGTGTCCATTTTTGGACTCCAAAGGCCTCCGATTTCATCCTCAGTGGCAACCCTTGGGGTCTTCAGACCCGGGTAATAGAGTTGAGCCCTGAAGACTCCCTTATTTCCCCGTAAGAAAAAGACACTATTTCCGGCAGACTCTGGGATGCCTAATCTGCGTTAGGCTGATTGTCATCTTCACTGTCATCGCCACCCATGTTCTGGTAAATCTTCTCCAGCATAGCTTCGATCTTCTTGTTCTGCTTCTCCAGCGCGCTGAACTTCGCATTGATCTCCGCACCGCCATGCTCGTGGAAGAAGTCCGCAACGGTGTCCGCGAGCCCGTTCATCGTAGCGAACGATTCCTTCCGCTTCGATGGTTTCAACTTCCCACTGCTTTGCCGGCGAGGTGGTTCCGGCTTCAATGACGGGCCACTTCTTGACCCGGCTTGAGTGTGGTGAGCCTTGGCCTCTTCCAGCTCTGACACATCATCCGCCACGACCTGCGGGGGGTCGAAGTCGAAGACTAGTTCTATGTCGCCATGGACGGAGAAGCGAGAGAAGTCCCACCAGCGTACGAGCTCGTGTGTCCATTTGGATAGAGACAAAAGCGTTTTTCGTCCCCCTATGTGAGGGTCCGAGTCCGGCCAGAGGCTGTGGCGTTCCCAGATGGCTATCGCAAGGAGGAGAGGCGCGTTGAGAAAGCGGATGAGTGCGACGTTGATCTTGTGGAACCAGCGTGGCGAGGCAAATAGCTTCATCGGGAGCACCAAGCAGAGTGCTAAGATGTTGAAGGGTGGCATGTAAGCGAAGATGGAGTCGCTCTTGACACCTTCGAAGGTGAGGACAGCGCGTCGGAATTGGACCTCGGATGAGGCATTGGACGCGATTTTGGCGAAGGTGCTGCTGAGCATCGAGACGAGAATTGTCAGGAACAATGTGTTTCCCAAGAATGCAAAGGCGACGAACAGGGTTGGCCCAATGATCGGATGGAATTCGACGGACTTTTGTATGCCTGTACCGTCTAGGCCGAACCATACGTAGAGCATCCATTTGGAAATAGTCACATTGTCGAAGACATCACCACTGAGCCAAGACAAACTGAGAAGGAAGCCCCCGAAGCACCAGATGGCAAGTATTGTGAGCAACAGGAAGTCGGACATCATCGTCCTGAGCGACACGAAAAGCATATTCTCCGACATTAGGTTGAACGCTAGGCGCGGGATGAGGACTGGTGCTGCTGCGGATAGAATGTCTAAAGCGGGAGCGGCAGACCGTGCAATGTTGTGTGTCGCTAAGGAATGCATGCGGAGGGCGAAGTAGACGAGGAAGAGCCCGGCGAAGAAAGCGTCCAAGAATGACCAGAGGTTCTGGGTGTAGCAATACCACCCATGCTCTAGCACTGATGCGAACTCGTCCAAGACCCAGCCAAGGGCGTAAATGCAGAAGATCAGTTCATAGCCTGTGAATTTCACGTAATTCCGATTCTGCATGACCAAGACGTAGAGGACCAATAGCACGATGAATTGGCAGATGTCTAGCAAGTTTCTGGTTCGTGGGACCATCAGCCGATACTGATTCAGCAAGGGGGCATCTTCAGGTCGATAGAGCATGATGGGTTTGTACTTGTATCGATCTGGTAAGATATCAAGAAAGGAAGAGGGAGTGTAGATAATGCGCCCCACGTAGATAGCATCCATGACCTTCTGAGAGGCCGGAGAGCTTATCAGTAGTTTGCTATCAGAGATGATCGCCACCTCCAATGCTGTTGACTTCTTCTCGTAGGCTGCGCCTCTTTGGGCAGCCCAACCGCTTGCCCGGTTGCTCTCCTTGATGATCTCTGGAGGGGCATTCTGGAAGGGTTTGAAACCGGCGACCATGATGTTGCATAGCAAACACAAGCCATCATTTCCAGGATGGTCTTCATCGAAGCGGCGGAGTATCTTGAGCGCCACCAACTCGCATAGATGTGCCCTAGTCGTATGGACCGTCTGATGTGTCTCGAAATCCTGTTCGCGAAGAAATTGCAGTTTGTTGACGAGCAGACAATAGACAATGGACACATCGCGGATCTCCCATAATCTATTCACTAACGGCCTGACGACTGAGACATTGATCCTGGGTGCCCTCAGTTGATCTAGAGAATAAGAGTCGTCAAGACTGACGATGACTTCTTGTCTGACCCTGTGAATGTTTGCATAGACAGGCAAATTGGCAAACGGGTTGGTAGAGCATTGGAAGTCTGGAGGATGATCGACCAAGGCTTCGTCGGCCAACAGCGGGCGTCTCTCGTCTGCAGATCTCGACCTCATGGTCTCATAGGCGGCAGAGCGGCTTTAGCGTAACCTGGGGTGCAGTGTCTCGAAGAGTTGGATGGATCCACCGTGCATAGTGGCGACCGGTTATCGTTCTTGTTGGGTGGCACTCATCCTCAGAAGATAGCTCAGCGTCCTTCACTCCATCTACGGCCTTATATGTCTGGCGTTGGGTGGCTGGTGATGCAGTGACTCGGGGGGAATAGATGGATGATGGCCATTCACTCCAACCCCGAGTGAGGAATTCGCCCCGTAGGGCTGAGGCCAGAATCGGCGCTAAACGGAATGGACGTTTTCTCCCGAACGGGCCTAGCGCGGCTCTCCACAGTTCGCGCGCTAGGGCTGCGTGCCTTAAGCCCTAACGCCGGGCTGATCGTGTGATCAGCACGCAATAATTCCTCCAGATTTACAAAAGACGGCCACTTTGACAAATGTCGAATTCATCTCCTTCATCCTGCATATACGCGACGCTTGTAACTTTCCCCTGATACATTACACAATCAACATGCAGAAGCTGAGCGCATATTCACTGTGAGCTCTGACCTCTCCCTGTCCCCTACTTAAGCTCCCATCGCCCTGAACGGACACCCTCCTCTCCCCTTCCTATCCGAGCATCTCTACACCTGGTACACTACTCTCCTTTGGTCTTCCCTTGGTCCTCCTTACACTCTACGCAATGTACAAGAATGCACCCTCCCCACCGCCTCCTGTCAATGGCGCCAACACTCCGCCCACTTCCGTGAGCTCGAGTGGCCAGGAGCGGAAACCCAACATTCTTTTTATCCTTGCCGATCAAATCGCAGCGCCCTTGCTGCGCGTACACGATAAGGAGAGTCGGATTAAGACTCCGCATATTGACGCGTTGGCAGAGAAGTCCGCCGTCTTCACCTCGGCCTATTGTCCTTCTCCTCTCTGTGCTCCCTCCCGAGCATCACTGGTCACCGGCCAGCTCCCAACTAGAATCAATGCATTCGACAACGCTTCGGCACTGAGCGTCGAGGAACCTACATATGCACACTACCTGCGAGGCAATGGCTACCACACGGTGCTGGCCGGGAAGATGCATTTCGTTGGCGACCAGCTACATGGATATGAGGAGCGATTGACGAGTGATATCTATCCGGGGGATTTTGGTTGGTATGTACAAGAAGTATACAAGCAAAGAGCTCAACATGGTGTTCAAAGATCGGGATGACGGTTTGAGCGTCAACAACCGGAAAGACATGCATGCTGATGGGATACAGGCGCGTCAAATGGGACGAGCCCGACAGACGACTCGAATGGTATCACAATTCGTCCTCCATCCTCCAAGCGGGCCCCTGCATCCGCTCCAATCAACTTGATTTTGACGAAGAAGTCATGTACAAGGCTACGCGCTACCTCTACAGCGCCGCTCGCAACCCCGAGAGTGATCGCCCATTTTGCCTCACTGTTTCCCTGACACATCCTCATGATCCCTACACGATTCACTCGGAGTATTGGGATCGGTATGAAGGGGAGGAGATCCCCATGCCTCAAGTCAGTATTCCCAAGGAAGAGCAGGACCCTCATAGCAAGCGGCTTCAACATGTATGTGACCTAGAGCGCGACGACATCACGGATGAAGCTATCTCACGTGCTCGGCGGGCGTACTTTGGCGCTGTGAGCTACGTTGATGACAATGTGGGCAAGCTACTCAAAGTGTTGAAAGAATGCAAGATGGATGATAATACGATCGTCATCTTCTCGGCAGATCATGGTGACATGCTTGGGGAACGAGGCTTATGGTACAAAATGTCGTGGTTCGAGGGATCTGCACGAGTACCTCTCTTGATCTCTTACCCTCAACAATGGGCACCACGCACCATTTCTCAAAACGTCTCTACCCTTGACATCCTGCCGACACTCGCCGAGCTTACGGGTGCCGAAATCGATTATCGTCTTCCACTTGATGGGAACAGCCTTGTGCCCCAGCTTCATGGTCAAAGCGGTGTGGATACTGTCTACGGGGAATACATGGGCGAGGGCACCATTGCACCTCTGATGATGATCAAGCGCGGGCCCTGGAAATTTGTCACCTGCCCCACGGACCCGCCACAGCTTTTCAACCTGGAGAAGGACCCAAAGGAGCTACAGAATTTGATGACTGTCAGGGACAACTTTGAGGTCGAAGCCATCGCCGAGAAGTTCACCAAGGAAGCTTCTGAACGCTGGAACATGAAACAGATCACCGACACTGTGCTCCGTAGTCAGAGGAAGCGGACGGCATGCTGGAATGCCCTCACGCAGGGAAGGTTTGAGAGTTGGGACTATCAGCCAAAGGAGGATGCTGGTCAACAGTGAGCCTTCCACCTGAACTGTAGTATGACTCGATCATTAGCTTGCTAACAAGGCTCGTCCAGATACATCCGCTCACAAGCCACCCTCGACTCCCTGGAGCTCAAAGCCCGATACCCACCCGTCGACGAACTTGGACGGGAGAAGAAACGAGGCCATGCACAGGCCAATGCCGGCGCCTGCAACCAATGAGGCTCCACTACACAACCACACATTTCCTATCGGGATTCATCTTGGCATTTACGGGTGATGCAATTTCTATTTCTGTCTGCTTGATTATGCATTTTCTGCGAAGCGAAGCTACATGCAGAACTAATAGACTACGACACGCGCTCAGGCGAACGAGAGCATTGATAGATAAAAATGTCATCACCATAACCATATCAAGAATGAAAGCATCAATGCGGTTTAGCGAGCGAGCGGGTCATAGCAAAGCATGTACGCATCCTCATTCCTCATTTTTGCAAAAGCATGTCTGGTCAAAAATCTGCTAGTCTGTAATCAAATTTTGCACTTGTATATAGCATGCATAGCTAGCTCAATAACGGCATCCTTGCTGCCTCAACCAAGTCCCCCTTCCCCCCTGACCATTTCAGCTACAGACCCTTTCCTCTGATACCACTACTACCCTACGATCACTAATACTGCATCAACAATGTCAGGGCAAAAGCTTATCTGCACCTCTCACCGCTCCCCTGCATTTCGGAAGCCGTCGGAATGATCTCACCAAATTGATGCTGACATGGGCCGGAAGCGGCTGTTGATGCCATAAGCTATCAGATGGCGTGATCGCTCACCACCAGCACACCACCGCCCAGCCTTACCCCAACCAATCGTGACAGCTCACCGCAACCGACAGCTTTCCCCACAATACGCGTTCCTGACAGCCTGCTGGCCCTGCCTGAACCTTATCGGGTGTTGATGTCGTGGTGGCAGTCAGTCACACCATCGATGACGCCAGGAATTGGTTACAGTGGTACTGTATTGAAAGATTATGCAGGTGAAACCCGTTTTCGGGGAGATCACGCTTGCAATTTGAATGTGAATTTTGATTTCTTGCTTCGATAAGCTGCGGGCTGGTGCGGGTGTGGGTGTGGGGTTGCTGAGATAATGGAAGGGGTAGGAAGGGGTGGGAAGGGTTAGGAAAGGGCGGGGAGTGAAGAACAAAAAGGTGGTGGATATGTCTCGCTACCTTATCAAGAGTGGCGTGGTGGTTGTTGGCGCGAGAGAAATAGATGGCTGAATTGCCAAACAGTCCATCGAATGCCCTCGCGAGAGTGCTGGGGATCCGCTTTTGAAGGACGAGATGGGGGGGAGAGCCCGTCGTACCCATTCATACCTTTGGTTATGCTACCTTAGTCTTAGGGGAGACGGGCCTTCTTTCACCCTTCATCAGTGATGCCATATACAAAACTAATATGCGAGTGTGCACTTCTCCTTGGGCGTGAAGTTTCTTGTGTGGGTTTGTTGGTCTATCTCCTCTGGGGTGGGGGGATGGTGTGTGTGGTGGAGAGAATGTGGGTCGCGGTGGCGTTGTTTGTGATTCATCTTCTGCTGGTTTGAGGAGGTTTGAGGGAGGAGGGGAGGGTGTGATGTCTCGCTTTTTTGTGTGAAGAATCGTGTGATGTGAGTTCTTCTCTTGGTGTCTCGTGTTGCGTGTCATGATGTTGAAGAAACATGTGTGTTCGTCTCCACTCTCGATGAGTCAAAGGCTTGTCCGTGGTCTGGAGACGCACGTCTGTATGATGGTGGTGGCTGTGAGAAGTGCGCCTCTTTTGGTAGCAACCAGAATTCGTGGTCGAGGTTTGATGATATTTTCATGTGTAGTGCTTTGTGTGGTGTGTGGCCCCACATCTTTCCTTTTGTGAAGAGCGAGTCGATATGCGCAATTGTGCATTCCCGCCACGATGTCTTATCATCCTTGAACATGAGGATCAACACTATGTGTAAGTCTGTCAATAGCAATGAATTGGTATTCGGCATCGTTTGCATTCCACCGTTCCTTTCGCCGAGTTGTTTTCCAGGAACTGGCTGTGGGAGTAAAACGTTCTGGAAGCGAAACTCAAATTCCAACGCACACACAAAGCACACAAATAGGTTCTGGTGCGCTTGCACTGCATTATTACCAGCTCTTGCACATAAGCCTTCGAGCACAGCATCTTCACGGCTATTGAATTAAACCTACATTATACCAACGCTAAGTTGACGCCTCACTGCCATCATACATTCACGAAGTAAGACAAATCACACGCTTTCTAAGCCACAGCCACCACCTATGACTGCCCATTCCTCAAAAGGTAGAAAAGTGTGAAGTATGTTTCACCCATCACATTCTAAAATACACTTCACACTCCTCCTCGCCTCGCCTCGGCTCGTGATCACGCCCCCTGCCATTCACGCCAAAACTTGAATGTGTATGTCTCAGACGATTTTCATTGCATGTCTCATGCGTGACGGCACGTGTGATGTGGAAAGTATAAGGTAGCTGGGGGTATATAAACCCCCTCCTCTTCCTCTCTTTCTTTCTTCCTTCAACCCTCCTTCATACCATCTCCCTCCTCTTCCATCTTCCATCTTCTGAGCCGGCTTCCGAAGTACTGTCGCCTTCTTTCTTAGGAGCTGATGGTATTGAGGAAGCGTACTCGTGAGTTGATGGCTGGGTAGAGTATGAGGGGGGTTCGTAAAATATATATACTCTTCCTCAACGGCGACGACTCCTGAGCATGAACCGTGGGAGTACCCTGGGCCGCCAATCTTCCAGAATTCCTCGCGTGAGACGAGATAAAGATGCTGCAACATGTGGCTTTCTTCTGACGGCGCAAGGGATAGTGGCAGTACTCTGGGCCGCCAATCTTCCAGATTTCTCCGCGTGAGACAAGATAAAGATGCTGCAACATGTGGCTTCCCTCTTCTGACTACGCAAGGGATTGTGGGAGAACTCTGGGCCGCCAATCTTCCAGACTTCCTCGCGTGAGACGAGATAAAGATGCTGCAACATGTGGCTCTCTTCTGACTACGCACGCAAGGACAACTGCGACGCTGGATGTCCTCACATCTTGCTCTACGTACAACGCATTCAGGCGGAGATCTCAAAGAACAATCGCAAAAGAGTAACCAAGTTGCCGCTGGGAATGTCAAATGTGCCAATGTCTCCCGGGACGAATGACAACGCGGCACATCAAAATCTCTTGTTTCGGGTACGACAATGTCACGAATTTTTAGACCAGTGCGAATCGAAGAGACAATAACTCCATGGGCTGTAAAAGATGAATCTCTCGATTGACCCGAACCGCGTCTATACATGGACGAAAGATGATGTGGTAGATTTTCTAGTCGCTGTGGAAGCGACCCGTTCTGTACTCACTTTTGATCAAGTCAAAATGTGGGTTGCAAAGCTCATGGTTCCAGAGAGCTTTGATATCTCGGTCACCAGTCAGCCCCAGGATATCGAACCCAATGACGAACGTCAAGGCGCATTTTCTCTTTGAGTGCTGCGACTGATCCAATCCTTCACGATATCTTTGGACCGATCTCAGAATGTCAATCGATGGATGGTGCTGGAAATACTGCGCGTCAACCGTCAATTTCACGGTGGATCTACCCGGCATCGAATCTCTTCGGGAAGTAATGGTGATGTCGAGTCTCTTTTTGCTGGGAGAACAACCAAGAAGGCGTCCACTTCAGGTGTGGGAACCCAACGGAGTGTGTGGTGCAAGGACGAAGTACTACCGGTACAGCGACCACCTTTTACCTACGACGCTGGCCATCGTCCGATTGGAATATTCTCGCACAGAAGCCGAGGAGACCTTCGGCCCGTGGCAGGAGCAGAAAGATTTGGGTGACCGTGGGAATGGAAGCGTGAAGGTCTATGACAAAATAACAGCCCCAATGATCATGTGTTCAAGTCGACATGATCACTTCGTCGACCTGCAGCCACAACGAGACGTGACAAAAATTTCCGCGGTTTCCTTTGCCTATTTCATACACCAAGTTCCCTTACACAAGACCCCCACGATACATGGCACTGGATCCTCAAGTGGGTCCATCTTCCGGGTGCAGAGACCCTAGCGATACCAGCATCATGGAACCTGGTCTACCACACCGTGGGGTTGGGTCCGAAGAGTTGGAGTTCTAGTATCGAAGCGTTACTAACGTGACAATTGAACACGGAATAGACGGCTTAGGACTTCAAGCAGAAGAAGGCAGCTTCGAAGCTGGGAGTGATGACGAGCCTACATTTATTGTCACGAAGTCTTCACTTGGGAGATCCTTGAATTTAGTCATGCCAGGGTCAACATCATATACGGAAAGAAAGGAGAAACACGCGGACTCTCCGGTTCTCTTGGACGTAAGTCCGCGGATAAACACATATCTTTCTGACAAAGCGAGGAGGTATTTGATGAAAATCTGGAATCTGGGAGTCAAGTAATGGCGATGGTCCTGATGGAACAGACTACCTTAAATATCTACTATTCAACCCGACCGTGGCTGAGGCACATGCTATACTACATCATGAGCCTCGGTTGACAGACCCTAGCATGCGTAACAGCAACCATATTGACTCATTTCCCCGATACGTTCGCCCGCCGGACATCTCGACCTTGTGCTCCAAGTCGGCTTCACAGAAGGCCGACTCAGCCCTCAGTTCTTCACCTCCAAATGCCTCCCTCAACAGTCCATACCGAAGGCATTATCGTCGAGGAGCCTGCTGCATTGCCTCCGCACCTTCGAGCACAGCATCGTCGCCTTTACGAACTACTTGACGGAGATACCGATGTCGAGTCGCATATTTTCCTCGCGGCGCTTAGTGACACTACGACCGAAAACAAGTAGATCGATTCAGAGCTCGCTGCACCGAAGAAGTAGAGATGTCGCCACTCAAGCCATTCTATAACTCCAGCCACCCAGCACACCGGCCCGCCAAATATCAAGTGGGCCAATTCAGAGTCTCTTGCGGCGATTCAGCTGAAGATGTACATTTTCGGCAGCCGGGTATTCTCCGCCTGTTTCTATCTTTGATGCTACCACAAATGGGAGGACGCAAATGATGGAGCGTTTGCTGCTTGGAGGAGCGCTCAGGGGTTTATCTACTTGTTTATAGTGCATCACCCTCACTCCTCCTCCCAACTGAAGCCCCGGAATTCACCATGTCTGATCGTGCCGCGACTCCGGACCTCACACGAGACGAAGACCGCGCCCTTATTGACCGCCCTACATACAAGGATCTCCTCGGCCCCGATCTTGTCCTTACCGCTGTGGATGCTATAGAACCAGCTGCTAATCACGCCGCTGAAGCCCCCAGCTACGTGGCTTTTCCCCTATCTACAGCCGCGGCATCGCTCCGCACAGCTGACCTGTGGACTGACGTGCAGATAACGCTCCGCCTACTCACCGATGCCGAAGTCGCGGTCAAATGGGAAGAGGTCGGCCGTATCTTCAAGGAAGTATGAGACAAATGATGCCCAAGACGGCGTAGTTACGGGCAGCACCAGGGTCGAAGACCAACGGGAAATTTTATTTCACTTGTCAGTACCGTCAACCACGGGATAGTCCGACTCAGCTAGCAACATCGGACGCCCCAGCTCTGCTTTTCAGAAGCCGCTAAAAATATATATTATACCGTTGACGGAGTCTAATACGAAGATCTACGCTGACACTTCTGAGTCATTCCGTGACTTCTCTTGAGATGGAACCGCAATCTGAACGATTATCACATGCTCTGGTGCCGGTCCGTGAATACGACTCGAACCCGAACTTTTCACCAGGGTTTCTCGCGTGTTGCATACACCCAGAAGCAGCTACAGCGGGCCAAGAAAGGTCAAAAGAGCAGCCAGGCGACAATCTCTGCTTGGAACCTTGTTGTGGCGACGAGAAATTCTGTGATCAAGGAGGCAGATCCTCGAATTTAGTCACTCCAAGGTCATCATCATATCCGGAAAGAAAGGAGAAACACGCGGACTCTCAACCCCAGTGGCTCCCCAACATTCTCAGGCGGGAAATTCCAAGAAGATGATTTTGAACCATTAAAAGTCGGATTCTTTGAAGACTGCCGTTGAACAAGCTAGCATCTCAACATCTGTATATTGAGTCGGCATACATCTGGCCGTCTAAGGGGGCAAGTTTGAAGAATCGTGCGGATGATGTCGTCCCTCCACCTCAGCCTGTCGAGACTTTTCGCTGCCAAATACACACTTTTCTGATCTTGAGCACGCTGAGAGATGGGCTTGCAAAGGATTGATGCAGTTCTTGTCATGTTGTCCACCATCTGTCTCCTGGAGCACGTCGAAGCTACTGGAGTCCTACTTCACAGCTTTTCTCCAATCCTGTGAGGGATTAAATATATATACTTCACACCATGGCGTAGGGTTTTACGCTAATGGTTCTGCCGCGTCTTTCTTGGTCCCTTGATGACACTCACTCAGTCTATGTTCTGCGCTGTTCGGACCCGGATGTATCAATCATGACGTCCGCTCGCTTGAATCAGCGCACTGACTTGGCCAGATCCGTGCGAGTCATCGGATACGAGCAGGATATAATTAAGACGACGGGTATTGCTTCAGTACGCCAGGCACGTGACCCAGATATCGTCTCCGGGCTTTCGAAGAGGTGCTAAATATATAAAATACCGCCAGCAGGCACGAAGCGGCAAAAATCTCCTTTTCGGCATGTCTCCGCCGATGTATCTCGTCGGGGGTGAAAATCTGGAGGAGGAGCAATCAGATGATGCAGGTGGTGCAAGAAGAGACGAAAACCAGAGCACGAGCACCTGAGTCGATGGAAAGGCTGCTACCAAGCGGATCATTGCTAGCCCGGTTCATGGGAGTCAAGTTCGCAAATAGGGATGGATACATAAACGTCTCATGAGCGAGCTTTCTCCAACTCCCAATTGATGAAGGAGTAATTGTTTGGATCGGAGATGAGAATTCGAACGCTGCGACATGTGGGACAGCGATGAGCAATCGGATGATCATTTAGACTTCTCGGAGTTGAAAAAGAGACATGATTTCTGTAACTGGGGCTGAAGGCGTCATTGAAGGAACCGAACCAAACAAATTCTGGAGGCTGTGAGGCTGACCACAACCTCCGTGCTACTGGGAAAAGGACAACATTCTGAGACAAGAGCGACACATTGAGGAGCATCTGGTCTCCAGGGGGTAAAGACGAGGGAGCCATCGGTCAGCCAACAGCTCTCTAGAGTCCACGGAGGACGAGGATGAAGACCTCCCTGACGCGTCCGAAGAGTTCCTAACGAGCAATCGATGGCTTTACAAACGCTTCCTCCAACAGTACCTCCATCACTGCATTCCCGAACCACCGCATTTACCTTTCCGCACTTGGGCTCAAGACATGTCTGTTCTAGTGAAAGGCCTTCTGCAAGAAATCGTCACAGAAGGCTCTTGGAAGGAAAATTCACCACCCTCAAGCGAATTACTTCATTATCAGGATTCAGCTGACACTCAACCCACTTTGCGTCCTGCTCCACAGCCTTCCTTTATTTGTTAGGCAATAACGCTTCCACTACGGCCCCAGCAGAGCTTTTCGCAAACTCACTGAACCAATGACGTTTGATTGCTGGTCTATATACCGTGGCCATCGTTGATGAACACGCGACTGAACGATCTGGCCATTTTCCCATACGTCCCTACTGTCAAATAATTTCTCTCGGAATTCAGTCTCAAGTTCCTTCGAAAATGGCGATCAAACCCTTTGAGCCATGCTCTAACAACAACGCTGATGGCTGTCATCGAATCGCTATGTGTATCGAATCTAAATATATATATAAAATCGGGATCCACCGAGTTACGCACAGCTGTCTCCATAACCTCTCTAGCGAAAAGGCGACTAGCTATTATTACCGAACAATCTCAAACGTGGACGGATCAGAGTGCTACAGAATCCCTTCAAGAGACGAATGCTCAGTGAAGCCAATTCGACTGTTGAGAATGGATGTCCACGGCTATCATAGCCGTTTCAAGTCGGACCAAGCATCGGGAGAAACAGCAGAGCAAACCATTGAGAACGCTCCTCATCGATCCAACATCGAAAGCAAGACTAGCGAGTGGTTCACAATCTTGATCTGTACCGGATCTCGCTATCGCATGGCATATCCGCAGAACCCTTGATCTTGCTCCGCTTCATAGCGCATCAGGACTATCGAGAAGCCTTCTCTACAGTCTTCTACGGAAACATTAGTCCGCAGCATTCGCTCTACATCAGCTATTTAGTAAGATGTCTCCCTCACCGTCAGTACCAGTCGAAGGTGAACTCCTTCAAAGAACCAAAGAAGACGCACCATAGTGAGCTCCAGCACTGGAAAGGCAAAATTCCCGGCGACCGTTGCTCAGCCTAGCTGGGTGAGTGACCGAATAATGCGATCACTTTCTGGTGTGTTATCGTTGCAATGAGGCTCTCTGCGTCTTTTTGCAATTATACAGGAACAGGATGCACAATTGGACTCAACGGAGATCTCTCGAACAACGCGTCAGACTTTGCGGACGACGACTCTGACCACATCGGCGACGGCTGCAATCGAGAGGCCGACAGTCACAATCCTCGTCATAGACGGCAAGGGACGATTTCAACTCAGCGTCATAGCGAGATGGTGTTGAGGTGGTAAACTGGGTAGGTTGTTTACCATCGCCACCGAGCGATACTAGCTATCAATTAGACGACGTTCCTTCTTTATTCTTCAATACAACTACTGTTCAACATATCTAGCAGATGGTGGAGAAATTGGCACAACTGACGCCAGTGACAGAGCACAACCATTGTCGGATTTTCGACGCTATTCAAATTCAATGGAGCTGTCTTCTTTCGTCTTTTCATGGCGCGTTGAGGTTTGCTCAACTTACCAAGGAGCTTGCTGTTGAGCAGTCAAACAATACATCAACAGAGCCCTATTGCGAGCCTCAATTTGACCTTACAACCAAGTCTTCCAATGGATATCTCCAATGGGATAGAACAGGGGAAGTAATTCACTTGATTTTCGTCACCAAGAAATATAAATATATATATAACAAGGTGGCTCTCAGACCAGACTGACCGAATCTGAGACGACCAAGAGGCTAGTGTTATACAAAGCCTCGAAGCAGACGACGCATCCAACGACGACGAGCAATTAGCCAGACTAGCTACTTTCGTTGATATAGAGAGCCATACCGTCGTCCGACGAAGGAAAAGCGCAATGACGGAGTCACTAGACTCCCAGATCGGTCGCAAGCAGCTTTCGGAATTTCATCAACAAATCGCACCGATTGCGCGGAGCCCGACACATTCAGCGCCATGTCTTCCACCTCGCTGTCCTCGAGGAACAACTGCCGCACCTACCCTCCAACGCATACTTACAATCACACATGTAGTCTGCCTCATTCCATACATTCATACACAGCTTATACTAGAAGCCTTCATTATGAATTCCCTACCGAACGGAATCCATATCCAAATCGTCAAAGAACTTCGCTACGACTGGTTCATGTGAGGACCTCCTCTCACTGGCTCAAGTCAACCACCACTTCTGTAGCGTGGCCAACGCAGTACTCAGCGTGAACTCTCAAACATCAACCTACTAAAGCTGCTAGCACGGCCAATGCCGCCTTTGGATTTGGCCTTAGGCATCTAATGGCCGAGAGGATCTTCGACGACCATGATATGGGGTTGAAGCCCCACTATGTCAAGAATCTCCTCGGCGTTCACGTGTGGAAGAACCCGCCGATGAAGAGGTGGTGGGAATTTTGCCCATGTGCTCTCAATAACCACGCATGCCTCGATATGAATCGGTGCAAAATAAGATGGTCTTATCGTCCTCTGCACGGCCGGAAAGGATAGAGTAAGAGACCTCCGTCCACCTCTGGCTCGTGTCTGAAATCTAATGGAACTTAGGATACCTATGGGCGAAGAAATTGCCAAAGACTCCACGCCCCTGACTCAGAAAGGGCAGATACGCTACCTATGTGCTCGGATCTGCCGCCGCATCGTCGATCTCTTTTCTCTACCGATCTGGCAGAGACCGAGCTCCCATGTTCATGCGACCATAAGAAGACCGCACCATTCGAGCATGGTTTGCCCATTCAGATCGTTGGAGGGTTATGCCACAATGCTCATCACACTCCTCGGCAAAGGCGCCCGCGCGCGTTGTCGGATTAGGATCTCAAAGGGGTATTGGACAGACTTGGGGCTACATGAAGTGGCATCATAGGCTTCTCCTTTGTGAACGAAGACGACCACTCGGCCGGGAGTCCTTCCAAAGCTATCGCTAGCATGTTCCGTCTCGATGGTAAATTGAAGCATATGGAGGGTTTCAAGCACATACGTCGGCTTTTTTTATGGCTATTCTTCAACGACTTCGTGACCATGACATGCATAAAGCGATGAAGTGATGGCTTTGTTCATTGTGCTAATAATCAATCAATTGTTGGTGTCACGGGTAGGTAGACACACAGCAAACGTGATACTACTCTCACACCAAGATCTTTATGTGTTAAAGGAGTACTATATAAGCCCTCAAGGCCTCCAGATAGCTTTTTCCTTTCAATAGTGCAAAAATACCAAACTACCAACCCTATGACCTGCGCATTGTCCTCTGAACCGTTACTTTCTTATCTCTCAGCATCGGATCCTCCTGGGCATGAGTCTAAACTGCCTACTCCGGGACAGAGAGTATAAACTTGTTCACCCATACTCTTGAACGTAGAGTATAAACCCGGTCAACCTCTAGGACAGGAGGCTAAAATGGTCTTATTTATATCCCTCGCGGATTCCTTGGCCGGAGATGAAATAATACGCCAGCTCCTGGCTAGAGCATAAAGATGTCCCTTGATCTCCCCGGTAGGAGAATAAACAAGAACCTTTGCTCCCGGACCAGAGGATAAATGGTCTGGCAATCTGTCTTCGGATGATTGTCATGTATCCGTAAGGATCAATTTTTGGAACCCCTTCAACTCCTAGGCATGAGTCTAAATTGCTACTTCCACCTCGATCATCCTTTCGCATGCTTGGATGGAGGGATTATTCTTGTGAACCCCATACTCCCGAGCATCAGTCTCAAACGTTACTTGACTTCTAGGCATGAGCTGAAACCGCTACTTCCAATTTGAGCGTCTTCGCATGCTTTCATGGAGGGATCAACCTCGTGAAACCCCATACCCCAGCGTAATGCTTAAATATTGCTTTACTCCTAAGGAGAGTACAAATTGCTACCTCAGGAAACATCAATCTCTTTAAGATAATTGAATGTCAGAATGAACAAATTTTTGGAAACTTCCCACTCCTAAGCATGAGGTTAAAAGGCCACCTCAAACAATGTCGAGCATCTTCCTAGCTTGCCTTGATAGAGGGATCAGATTTTTGGAACCTCCTCAGTCCTCCAATAGGCCAAATCCCCCGAACATCCCAGCCACTCCCGTCAGCTGGCTAACGTGCTCATGTCAAGCAGATACGGGGTGATGGAGGGAATTCATGTATGAAAAGGCGCACAGGTCGTGAAGTGAAGATTTTGCTGAGTGTCAGATGACATAGATAGTTGAAGAGTGAGCGTTGAATGCGACGGAATGGAAGAAAGGAGCGATCAAGACATTCGATGGGTGAGTGACGATCATGATGAAGGGAAGCTATGAGCAGCTGACATACAACGGACTTGATTCCTGAAAAAGGACACGGGCAATCAGTAGGATACGGAGGGGAGGATCGACTTGTTATCCCATGAGTTGCTAACTGCCTTAAATCCGACGCTAATTTTACGCGTTTTCTAGCCTCCCTTTTTTTAATTATAATCATTACTACAACTACTATGCTATATAATAAAATATCTAACAATATAGACTATATATTATTAGACCTAGAGCCCTTATTATCCCTTATATTAAAGCAACAACCTCCCTCTCTTTAGCTATTACTTTACTATAATATAATTAAGATTAAAAAACTATATACCTCTAGAAAAGGCTTCTTATAAAGGTCTATAAATACTTAGCACCTTTATAAAGTTTTTAGCTTATTCTTTATTAATAGAATATTTTAAACTATTACTAATAGTATAAATATTTATATTACTAAGAAGTTATTAAAAATATAAAAGTTAGAAATTACTTTATATACTTAAGTTTAATTCTTTACTAATGTTAATAAGCTATAAATATTTCTAAGAATTATTATATAAATAGGTATTTATTTAGAGACTAAAGTAATAGACCTCTAAAACTAAGATAAAAAGTATAAACTTATTTATTAAAATATAATATATTATATAAGTTAAAATTAGTTCTAGTAATTTAGTGAATTTCTATATATATTTAAAATATTAAATAAAAACTTAGAATCTATTTTTAAAAAGCTAAACCCTTTAAATAAATATTTTAAATAGACTTTTAAGTATTATTAATATAAAGGAATATATCTAAGTATTAATAAATTAATTACTAGGTTTATAAGTAAATATATAAATATTATTAATATTCTAAATAAACTAATATTAAAGGGATATAAGGTTTAAGTTCTAGCTAATAATAAGTATATTTTTAATTAGCTATAATACTTTAAAAAGGATAGGCTACTTAGATTATACCTTATTTAAATAAAAGAATAAAGTTATTTAAATACTTAAGCTATTATTTTATAATGAATTTTATAATTTTACTTCTAGAAATTATAAAATAAATATATTACTTAGCTAAATAACTTATTTATATCCTTTTAATTATTATCTTAACTTAAATAGGATGGTTTTAAAGGGGTAAAGACTATAAGAATATTAAAAACTAGATATAAAACTATTAAAATAACCTTAGGAATAGCTTAGTAAAAAGAATAAATAAAAAAGGAAAAAAATTATAGCCTATAGAAATTAATAGTTAATATAAAGTTAAAGTATAGTAAGTAGCTTAAGTAGGGCTAGCTATATAGGGTAATAAGTAAAAAAAATAGTATATTTTAATTTATTTAAATAGATTAAATAGTTATATTATTTATAACTATTGTCTATTTTAAAAAAGAAATAATTTTATATAAATAGTAATAATTTAAAAAAACTACTATAAATACTAGGATATTTTATTTTATATTTAATAATAAGCCTATTAAATTACTACTAATACTTACTCTTATTAATAATTATAATTATTATATAAATAATATTAATAATATTAATTAACTCTAGTCTTATTATCTTATTTAGAAAACTTAATATAGAACCTAACTTCCTTTATTTTATTTCCTATTAGATACTATAGTAATAAACGCCTATAAGATTAGTATATTTATAACTAGATAACTATTTAGAGAAGTTAAATTAACGTTTTTTATAAGTATTTTTAGATTAAGCTAGTAAATACTTTAATAAGCTTTATAAAAGAATATAATATAATAAGATTTCTTTTTTTAAGTTATTTCTATCCTATATTACTATAAAGATATTAAACAATTAGATTAGAACCCTTAAAAACATATTTTTTAATAAAAAGAAATAAAATATATTTAAAATAATTAAAGCGGAAATTATTAAATAAACTAGAACTAAATATAGTTAAGCTAAAACTAAGCTAGCGATAACAAAGTTAAAATTCAAGAACTATTAAAGGTTATAATATATATAAAATCTATATATATAACTATAAGGAGTGTTAGAATACTTATATAGGCCAGATAAAGCTCAAACACCATGATAATTAACGATACCCCTGAAATAAGACACCTAGCCATGCATGGGATAGGTGATTAGGCTGGACAAGAGAGCTTCTCCATCCACAAAAAACGTAAATTGACATTTCAGTGTATTATCATCATCTTGCAGCAGTGTCCATACATCAGTAATGCGCGCGCTGCGCTTGGTCTTTTAAATACGATCATTCTTGCCACCCTCGCTGACGCTGGAGCTTCATTTCCAACGATACCAACATCACATCCAACCAAACTCCAATCCAGTACACTAATCAACTCGTCTGTAATCCTCCAGGCAGCCCTAAACCCACACTACCCACACTTCCCATAACCGCAGTACCCAATTTAAAGCTCAAAATATCAATACCCAACCCCGTCATCCCCGTCGTCTTCCTCACCTTCCTCCCACCACTCCCGCTCACGACCTCCCACGCCCCTGTGTCTCCCCAGAACACCTCCCCAACACCACTCACACTCAACCCCTCTGGTAAGTCCAAGTCGACAGGCCCTTTCACGGTGTCGTCCGCTGGATTGACTACACTCAACAGCATCTCCCCTCCCCCTTCCCTTGGTCTTGCTTGGGTGTCCAGGCTGTGGCATCAACTCCTGCCCCCACCCCACCTACCCCCCCATCACCACCAGCCAAAGCAGCAGCATCTCTCACCCTCGCCTCCCGTCCCCCAAGCACCCACCCAATCAACCCCCCCGTAACGACTTTGCCCAATTTCCCCATCCCCTCTGTCAATTCCTCGCTCGTCGGCCACGTCCACGCTACCATCCCCTTCGCCCCCGCGTTTATGGCGAGCATTATCATGACGTTTTCTTCGGCGGCGGTGGGCACGCGCGTCCAGAATTGTTGGGTGCCGAAGGCTTGGGGGACGCTCCAGAGGGGTTTTTGGGGGGTGGAGAGTTGGGTCTGGGAGATGTTAGGGTGGGGAAAAGGGGCAAGGGAGGGGATACAGGGGGGTGTGGGGGTGAGAAGGGGATAAGGGGGGAGGAGGGGAAGGAGGGGGGGGGGGGGAGACAGACCTGATACCGCTGGTACGTAGCAAACCTCTCCGGAATATTAAGCGTCGATGGGAACGAAGGAGAGGAATGGCAATTATCGCACCCGCAGTCGCCGTAGGTGGTGTTGCAGGGTGTGCTGTGTTGCGAACACCCAGCCCATCAGCAATCATGACCGAGAGAAAAGGAAGCCAACCCCCCGCAAGGTGAAGAGCGAAAGCGCATTCCCAACTCCCAATCCCAAACCCAAAGAAGGAGAAAAACAAAGCAAAAACTCACTCATACGTATTAGAATGCGTCAGATTATTCCCAATCGGATACGGATCGGTAAGGATGATATCCGCGCCCGCGGTGTACGCTTCGAAATGGTAGTTCTCGCAGTTCAGCACGAGCGAGACCGGGTGGTATGGGTCTAGGGATTTGATCAATTTGTAGGAGGTGGAGGTTGCGGGGAGGGGGTCTTGGAATCCGTCTTTTCTCCTCCGTCAGCAGTTCATTACCACATCTTGGGGGAAAAATTGGGTGGAATTGGGAGGGATGGGAGGGATGGGTTGGGGAGGTCGGGACTCACCAGGCTCATCGCTCGTATACCAAAGCAACATATTCGGTCGGGATTTATACCGCTCGACTTGCTCGCGCACGTCGCTGGCTGATTGGTAGGTATGTCGCATATCGTACATGATCCACAAGCCGACTTTCTCTGCCTCGTCGAACGTTTTGTCCAGCACCTCGTAGGTGTACGGTGGGATGATGTGTAGCATATTGAACCCATACCCTGCGAATACGGAGAGAGCGTTCGGGGTCTGGCTGATCCAGTTGCCGTCGAGGTAGAAGGAGTAGGGGAAGAATGGGACGTATGTGTTGTCTTTGGGGATTAGTATCGCGTTGTAGAGATTGTCGATTTTGGTTACGGAGCTGGTGGAAGGGGGTTTGGGGAGGCGGAAGAGCTGGGTTGAGGCGCTGTAGGTGTCGCTGTTTGGGGAGGGGGAGGTCGCTGAGAGAGTGATGGTGTAGGGTGTTGTGGATGGTGCGAAGTCGGAGAGGGAGAAGGGGAGTTCGGTGTCGCTTACGTTGACGGGGACGTCGGTTTTGGCGAGTTGGGCGCCGGTGTCGGCGCGGGAGATGGTGATGCTGAGTTTGCGAGAGGTTGAACTTAGGTTGAGGATTTCTCGTGATGTAAGTTGGGAGTTCAGCTGAACTTGGGAGTCGGAGAATGGCTGGCCGTGGATGAAGGAGAGCTATGGAGTCTTGCTCAGCGTGTGCATTATTGTCGTGTTACCTTATACTTACAGAAGTATCGACAATGAAGGTGCTTGATACGTCGTCTTCGAGATACGGAGACTGCCGAGGTTGGATTTTGAGATCCAACAATGGGCTCTTCGAAAGAGTAGGAAGCTCAATGCGCCCTTCGGGTTCAAAAGCTGGATCGCTGAAATATGTCAAGGGCCATAACTCTGGCTTGAGCAGGGCTGGCAGACCTTGGCCGGTAGGCCTTTCCGCACCATCTGTCTACATTTTGGGTACCATTGAGATTCTGAGTCTGTACAATACCGAGGATGCTAAGCCCGGCCAGTAAGTACATGCGATAGAAAGACATAAGGCAGTGGTTCTTCAACACCTCTGGAGATATCGTCCAACAAGCATTCCCCATGACTTTTCCTTGGAGACTGTGTATATACATATATACACGCCGGCGGCTATTGTCCAACAAGGCGACAGGCTATTTCTGTTCGCGCGTGTCGGTGCAGATGTTGGATGTTTTTCAAAAGCGACGAGATGAGCAGATGGATGATTGGCTGTGACTTGCTGAGGTAAGCAAGATTGAGTTAGCGTCTTGGCACTAAAAAGCCCCGCCTTCTGCCGGGCGCGTTCTACATGATTCATCAACACAAACATTGTGTCATGTCGTCTGAGCTGTACTACTGGTAAGGCAGAATGACTTGTAAGGCATATTCCGCAGGCTTAGATCGACTGCTCCATCGGTTTTTGCCATGAATGGAATTGCCCGCGACGCCGGAGCAATATAGGTACATGATGAGCCAATGCAAAATAAAGCGCGAATGGGTACCAAATTCATTGATGCTACTGATACATGAGTCACCATGGATGACAGAAGAGAAAAAGGCCGTATTGAAAAAGGACGCTGAAAAGATTCCAAACGAAAGTGTTCAATCAACTGGCTAGATCCATGGTGATATCGCGTCCGACACCCGACCAAGGACAAAGCCGCACCACATTCAGATCCCTTAAATTCGTCCCCTGAGTTTTGCTGAAGTCGGGTTCGACGCCTGTCCATTGGCCCCAATACACTGACCCGTGCAAGATGGGCTGCCAACATAATTGAAGGTCAAAATTCCCGCGCCGGGATCGTTGCTACCTTGATCAACGAAGTGAATCGGAACACTACCGCAAGTGCCGCATCCATGTTCCAGCAACTTGTCCATGAGTGGCCTCACGTATCCCAGGTTCAACCCCGGTGTGGAGTCTGGAAGCTGTGGAAAGAGGCAAATCCCGCCGCTACCAATATTGAGGTTGAGGCCAAAAGAACCACTGCCTTCTTCGGTGACGCCAGTCTCTGGGTTCGATACGCCACCCGTAAAGCTAGGTGTGAGGGTGACGGGAAGCTTGTTGCTGACGCAGATGATGTGATCGCCAGAGTTGTATAGTGTTTCGTTTGGCTTTGTGGATTGCCAGACGGCGTCGCGGAGGATTTGCATCACACCTTCTGGGGCCTTGTTCTCCCATTGGGCAAGTTTGCAGAGACCGGAGCCGCGACAGTTGATGCCCAGGCCTAACGTGGATTGTGGAAGGATGGTGGAGACTGCGGCCACGAGGCCGACGAGGTAGGTTGTTGGATGCATTCTGATGCTTGTTTGAAGAAATTCAATTTGGATCCGTCGTCTGCTAGTCCTGTTCTTGCTTCTTTGTTCTGAATTGAGTGCTTGTGAACGATGTCGGATTAGGAATGTCGGACGGTGTGCTTTGCTTTATAGGAATTCTAGAGACAGAAGGAGGATTCAATATTCCATAAAGATGTCATCATCCTTCCAGATCGAGCCGATGAGAAGAGGCGGAACGGAGCAGTGAAGTTGGATCAGCTTGCCTATGATCGCAAATCGTGTTTGGTGTGTATGCCTGTTTCTTTTCATGAGATTACATTGAGGCGATGACATCGATTGATCGACATTCACCTACGGAGAGAATGGGGTGGTGCATGAGCTCGCATGCAAGTCACCTCAAGACCAGCTTGTCATTGTTTTCGGCCAATCAGCTCGGTCCTATGTCACTGTGTGCCGACCCTCCATCATGATATGGATTGATTGTGAAGTAAGAATTACAAGATAGGCCGAGCTGTTCCGTCATGTGGCATCAATGTTTCCCATATCACGGCCTCAACGAGCGGCACTCCGATGGGGCCAAACAAAAGCAAGTCAGCAGCTACGTGATACGTGTCTGTGCATAAAGGAAGTGGCGGAGGAAATCCATATCAGTGGACTGTCGAGGATTATTCTAGGCGATCGAGCGATGATACCGGTGGTGCCATGTTGCACTAGCAGCTACATTACGATAAGAGATGAAGAAAGAAATTACATGCGGTACAACAACCGCGAGATGCAAATATCATGATGGCCGTCTTTCGAGCGGCTTGAACCGGCCGATGATCGCTACAGGCATTGCAATCCTTGGGTACAATTCATGATCTACAGGAGAACGAGAATAGACTTCAAGCCTCCTAGAAGCACACTAGAAGTCTTCTAGAAGGGGGCTCAGTCGACACTTAATCTCTTTGACGGAATATTGGGGCCGTGAGGGCACAGAATGAATCACTAGCGCCCGCCGCCACACCCTCAGTCTTCACCACTATGGTAGGAGTACGAACTCCAATCTACACGCAATGCTGATAGAATCTTATCGCAGCCAGTCACTACGCATTAAAGGGATGGAGCCAATTGATCGACCTGCCAACGATTCAGGTACAACGCAACGTGCACTATCGAACCGCCCTAAAACAATGTTTCCTCCATGACCAACACACTTTGGCATGCAGGGTCTCAAGCGCGCCTGTCAACTTTTCTTGATTTAGAACCTGAGGCTGGTGGTAATGCTGTTGGTCATCGTCAGTGACGACTCGGGTGGCATTCTATGGCTGCCGACCCGGCCGTGTCCCTCGATGGCTTACGAGTATGATGCTATGTGTCTCCTACACTTCTTCTCTGGAAACGCTTAATCAAATTAAAAAGACAGCCAGTCCTTCGCTGTTTTCGAAGATTCGCTGAACTACCACCACCCGAACAGTCACGAGAAGTAAAGGTTCCATAGATAGAGAGGTCAACCAACGCCGTCTACCCGAACCATGATCACCCACTAGCCAGCAAGAAGCTTCCTCTAAAGACTCATAACCATCGGCTGAGGCCGCCTCTTATCCCAAAACGACCATCTCCGAGAAACAGCCATGTAACAGACGAAACAGCGTAGCGAAGTGCACCAGCTCGGAGAATTCTTCGTTGCGATCCGTACGACGGTGTCCACATGACATCGCCACCCTAACAAGCTATCAAGAACTAGTAACGTAGCTCCTCCCCAACAAGCGCACATATCAATCCTCCCCCCCCGTCGGAGAATTTCCACAGAAAGCACAGTCGGCGGCTAGGAGAATTCCCGTGGGGGGGCTGAGACGACCGAGGGAAGGGCTGCCAAGAATGATGTCTTGTCATCATCATCATGATCTCGTGCAAAAAACGGCAAGGCAGTAATCCGCGATGTCTCAAGCGCGTATGCGCTCCACATGCGTGCTCTACCGCGGCACCCCCTTGGCGCCAAAGCTGGTGGCGGGGTGGCGGTTGTCAAACACCAACATGTGATGTGCATGTGCCGTGTCTGCGGCCGGTCGAGCGGCCGAGCTCGGCAGGTCGGGGGGTCGGGGGTTGCATAATCAATCTGTGGAGGTGGGAATGGTGTGGAGGGTTGATTATGGTGATGGGACTGGGGATGGGGATGGGGATGGGGATGGGTCGTGCCTGGGGGAAGATGCTTGCTTGGCTCAGGAACGGGTGTGAGAGACATGAAAGATTTGCCAGGTGCTGGTATACGTGTACGGCTTGGAAGAAAGGAATTCATCGGGCGCTGGTGGACGGGGGAGGGGGCAAGGGAGTCGTGCTGTCTTGATGATCAGCTGGCCTCTTCGCTCTGTCGGCGGCTGCTTGATGAGTGATACCGAACAGTCACCATGGGCTTGTGGGAAGGACGCCATATCGTGCGCGACATCGAACACGGGGGTTTAGAGTGAGTCGCTCTATGGATGAAAACAGAGTTGATGATGGCCTTCGTAGGTTACTGTCGATCTGAAGCCCTACCTCCTACTGCACACGACATCCTTTGCCCTCACAATATCGAGCGGCGGGTTCACTGACCCGCGCTCGCCAGCGTGATAAGCTTGTGGATGAAGTTGTTTTTGAGGATGCAGCTGTGACAATCGTGGAGCAGGATTTCCAGAGACAGCGATCACATGCCCAAAGAGTTCCGTTCCAATTGCTGGAGAAGGCGTCCCGCAGTTCGATGGATCGTCGATTGTGGGTTGACTGTCTGTCATCATTCCTCGCGGTCACATGTCCCCTCTGTCTTTGGTTCTCCCTTGACTCTGGTGCGCTCGACTCGCGATCGCTGGAACCAAAGCTGGCCGGAATGACATGACTGTCAATAAGCACGGTACTTGATGAGGGCCATGTGTTCGCTCTTTTGCTGACGCACTGGGTCAGGTGGATGGTGCGAAATGGCAGTAATAGGAAGCTAGGGTAAGGATGATGATTTTATTTGGCAGCGAGAGGATGCTGTGATTCCAGCACTCAACCAAATCACCTCGGCGTCCTAGTCTTTGCGGAAACAAGTGTTGTTCTACGCATAGAGTCAGCGGGCAGAATGTCGATGGATGTGATCTATCGACTACAGAAATTTTGTAAAAGACATTTCAGTCGTTCTTTGAAAGAATTGGATTGTCAAATCTACGCTTTAATGTTGCAAGCAGTAATCTTCAGCTGGCGGGACTCGTGCGATAGTATTTCCCTCGATGGTATAAAGGCTCCTGCACTCCTGTCGTATTGGAAAGGTGTGCAAACAGTCTAGTAGGCGTTGGATCATATTCGAGTGTCCAGTCCAATGGCTCCATGAAAATTGGCAATCCATGCACGTCTCGATCCTCTGGGTGATAGATTGGGTATTAAGGCGATATTGGGCATGCTGCGGGGAATAGAAAAGCCGCTCCGAGCTGCTGCCCGACGCGGCGTCTTTTGTAATTTTTGTTGGCTTTCACGACTTCCAGACCCAGCGCTACTAGAAGCATGTGACCGCCGCCATGGGTTGCAGCTAGTCAAATCATTGCTGTATGCTTTATGGAGCCATCAATGCATCTCCATTTCCCTCCGTCAACAGCAGAGCCGCCGAGTTGTACCGAGAGACTCTGGTCTTTCCTGAATAGCGGTCAACGCAATGATCTCGATCTTGGATCCATCCTAGACGTTCTCAATCATGAACACTGTCCAGTGTGCAAAGTACTGACCTACGTGATCAAACAGTATCAAGGTACAGATCATCCTGTCACCCATTACTCCAATGGCAGGGAGCTTCGATGCGTATTCAAAGGCCTCAGCGAAATGAGCTATAACAGAACATTCACTGGGCTAGAAGTATTGAATGTAGGTATCCGACTCGATCTATCGTCCGAGCCCGAGCTGCATGGCGAGTGGTACTACAGGGAAGGTCTCGACCCAGAGAAAGGATTCGATCCAAACGATGGTTACACTTTTGAGTTTGTCAAATTGCCAGAAGAGCACCCGAATGATAACGCGATGAATGTGAGACGTGAAAGACGCCTCGAAACAGATGACGGGACAGTCGATCCAAGCTTCTTGCGTATATGGATCAACAGTTTCCAAGACATCCATCGATCTTGGTGCTCTATGATGGCGAAGCCTAGAGTCAAACATATAATCCGAGGCTTCAAATTGATCGACATTATAGATATGAGGGTTGTGGATGCTACGACTAACGCCACATATGTCGCTCTGAGCTATGTATGGGGCACATCAACAGAATGGCTAAGGTGCAGCCAAAGTAACGTCGAGACTTTGCAGCAAATGCGCGGACTTTCAAGGCTCTACAGCCAGATTCCTCAGACCATCCGTGATGCTATGACGATATGTAAATATCTTGGCGTTCGGTATCTTTGGGTGGATGCTCTGTGTATCGTCCAAGACGATCTTTGTCAGAAGGCGCAACAAATCGCATCCATGGCATCAATTTACCAAGGAGCAAAGCTAGTTTTGGCAGCAGCTCACGGTCGAGATGCAAACGCTGGTCTCTCGGGGGTGAGCACCCATCGATTCCCTCCTCGACTCAGTCAGAGAGAGGAATGCGTTGATCCGAAATTGCGACTCTCACCTGTGAGCCCAACTCTTTCGGACATTTTGCATAGATCTTGTTGGGGTTCCCGAGGGTGGGTATATCAAGAATTCGCTCTCGCACCTCTGACCCTCATTTTCACATCAGTTCAAATTTTTCTCGCCTGCGACTGTAGTGCCTGTTCTATTGAATTACATGCGCTTGTTGCTCTGGAGAATGATGAACAAGATCAGATGGCTCTGAAGAATGCAATCATTGAACCTTCATATTTCAGTGCGACGCCATATACCGATCATTGTCTCTCCCTCGACTTTGCGGGATACCTTCGTGAGTATACCAAGAGGGCACTGACCTATGCTGAAGATATCTTGTTTGCTTTCTCCGCCATAATGGCAAAACTAGAGCAGAAGTGGAACACGACCTTCGTGTTTGGACATCCACAGAAGTTATTGAGCTCTTCGCTACTTTGGACCCACCAAGGATGGGAAACGGATATTAGTCTAAGGGAATGCCCTGTCCTTGTAACGCAAGGAGAAGCAATGAAGAAAGTCAAACTACCCAGCTGGTCTTGGGCCGGCTGGGTGGGCGCCATTGACCTCGAAGCAATTTTGCACCAACAGAACTCTTCTGGCTACACCTGCGAAGGAGATTATGTGCCTGGGGTCGTAGACGCAGAATGGAAGCTATCTTCCGACAATGTGTCTCTTGGATCAGATGACCTAATTCGAGATACTCTGCTCCAAGCCAACGCATGGACAATATTTCTCGACATCGGGCCACCCGAGACGCAGCAACGACCTGGACGTGACAGGGGAAGTTATCCCATCACATTGATCGGAAGTGATGAGGTCGTTTCTTCTATCTCGATCCCTCCTAGTCCATACTGGCGCAGAAGTCGTGAAAGAGGCACGCATTACGAGTTTGTGGGTATCATGGCAAGGAAAAGGAGCACTTTCTACCGAGGGCTTGACCGGCTGCAGTTCTATTATGGAGAGGATATGATCATCACTGATGATGCTCAAGACATTGTGGATGTCATGCTCATTGCACGACGTCCAGATGGTATAGCATATCGAGTTGCGATTGCTGGCTTACATGAAGATGATTGGAAAGCCGCAAACCCAGTCAGAAAGCACATCATCTTAGCGTAGATCTGGAGCTGGTTCATGACTCGATTGACACAACATTGATAAAGCGACGAGTAATCAGCTGATCACCGATAGCAACGATGATGATCCCAATGAGCCGACGGTTTCTCACGTTGATTTAGGATTTAACGAATTTTGATGATCACAGCCCCTACAAAAGGCTCTTCTCTCTGAATGTCGCATCACGATTGCGTTGACACATCCTCAGCAACGGATTATAATATATGAAGACAGTATATGATTTTAGAAGCAAATCATGACTACGCCCTGCTGCCAGCATTGAGCCCCAGATCTTTTTCACGGCCCTTTTATTTAATACATAATTTAAGTCCACGACCGCAAACAAGACAAGCCTGAACCATGGCACTTCCTGAGTGTATGCGACTTTCGCTATCATATATCGGCCGTGACTATGACGACAAGCTCAATTGTCACTCGCTTTCCTTACGCAGAGGAGAAAAGGTACGAACGTTTAGCGATACTCTGAAGAAACGTATTCTCGCTGCCGATTGCACTTTACGATGTCTTTCCGCGGGCAGCAACCCATGTCGGGAAGGATTCAAATGAATCGCACCCATGGTGCTCTGTAAAAGCGCAGGGCTATTTAAGGAAGAAAAAAGCCTGGTGGCGCAAGGCTCAAACGAGAAGGCTATTAAGCGCATCAACCTCGACCATAGCTGTGGATTCTATCCGTGTCTTGGGTTGATTGCGCAAGACATTTCAATTCACATACCCAGCTAGCACAATATCGACGGTAGAGCTGAGTATAGAATCAATTAGTTGTATAGGATTGGCAGCGCGCCGGCCAACAAGGTCCCCGGCTCGATGGACAGCCGATATTTGACAGCTCAAATAATTAGCTCAAGCGATATAAAAGCCCGCGATTGCCGGATCACACAGCCTGATTCCTAAGTCCCAAGGCCCCATTGAGACTCTGAAAGCGAACTTGGAGCGACAGCCTGACGACTCAGAATTTGTCTGATCCTCCGACATTAACATTTGAATCCACGTGCGCCTAGAACAACCACGCAGAGACACGCGCCTGTTCGACCATCCTGTTCTCCCGGTCCCTGCGTCTCGAACCTCGAAAATCCGAGAGCCCGTATCTTTATATCACTAAGCGCTGTCACCTTCATTCAAGAACCACTCCCGAGCCTCCAACAACAAGCCAGTCCCAAGCACAATGCGTCGAGGATATCAGCTCATCCTCCTTTTCTTGCACCTCTCATTCTTGCACGTAACCAACGCAACGCCCTTGAACGTGACCTTGAAGGATGCCCAACCACCAGGATCAAGCGCCACCCTGGTGGACATGCACGAGGTGGAAAACACACCTGGACTGACAAATCTCCCTCGATGCATCGCCCCAGCTGTCCCAGGTGTCACGACTTGGGAATACACGCTCGGATTCCTTCTCGTGAGTTCCCTTCCCCCCCCTCTTTCACCTTCCCATTTCCGCCTCCCTTCCCTTTCCTCCCCGCAATCATCCACCACCACCCCCACCACCACCACTACCAAAACCACTAACCCACCCCCCTCCCAAAGCTCCGCGGCTTCTCCAAAACATCCAGCCCAACAGACTACTGCTACGACATCTATTTCCACAGCCCTCTCAGCCAGGCAGATTTCCAGATCGGGCATTGTGACGGTCCGACCCCGCGAGAGGTCAAGTGCGTGAGGAATGCTGCGCAGCAGTTCGATGGCTATGTGGGCACGTATGTGAGAAATGGTACCGAGCTGTGGGTGCGTGTTGTGGGGACTGCGGAGGGGGAGAATGTTGATGAGGAGGGGAAGGTGGTGGATTTGGATAAGGACGGGGAGGGGGGTGGGGAGGGTGGGGGAGGGGGGTGGGGCTGCCACGGTGGCACCGGCGGCGAGTTATTAGGATGGTCTGAATAGCTCAAGGAGATGTTGCTCGGGAGGCTCCTGGCGTGGACACAAAATAGCTGAGAATTCGAAGGATTCCTAGAGAGAAGGTCTTTCAAGGTCTTTGTTCTGGCACCCAGTATTGCCTGCCTGGCTTGAATGGCGCCAAACTTGATCGATTACTCACGATCACTGATGATCACTCCGACTTTGTCTATTCCTCTTCTGAATGTACCGCGCCGGCTTAGTTGTAAGTGAGCCTCTGTGCTCCCGCAGCTTTACAACTTCATTCATTGCCAGAGAGCCTGTGGCATGACCAGATGATATTGATGCACATAGTTCCTCCTTCATGCCATTCCTATCGTACCAATGATCCCAGGTATCAGATTCTTCCCCAATATCGTCCTACCTACCAAGCAAGATTGAACCAGCGCAAAGACTGCTATTAGGTCAGGGAGAGGGCCATACCATCCATCGTGTCATCGACAGGCATCTTCCACCATTCCATAATTCTCTAATATGAGAATGCGTCTCGCTGTGCCTACACCTACCCCATTCTGCCATCTATCGCCTCAGACCCGCTTCCTGAACAATCAATAGCATCGACACCGAGAATTATGCTTCGTGCGATCAGTACTAATACCACGCCATCTCCCTCTCCACCGCGCCCCTGTGTTTCCCACTTAAGAAACCACCCTTCCAATCCCCAGACACTCCGCAGCAAGACCATCTAAACCCTTTGGGAAATTCGTCCTCGAATTATTTTTTCATTACATAGTATTTTCGTCTAGCCAATCATCCCATACCCTGCGATACTATCAAGCTAGTGTCATGAGAATCCTCGTCAGCAAACGTGCCCCTTGATCTCACACCCAAATTGTACATACCTCGCGGGTCCTGCGCCTACAATGAACCTGTGTGAAGCTATCGAATCAGCCATTTGCCCATGTCTGATGGCTATGACACTGGTTTCTCACTAACACGTCATGATCCTCGGCTAGAGCTGGCATGGTGCCAATAAGTTGCCGTTATCACATCACTCAGCACTACACCCAAGCGCAAGCTCGACAATCGAAGCCTATCTGGAGAGTACATATCTTCGGTCTCGAGGGGAGTCTCCTGACTCAACAGATTGGGCAAGTCCTCCAACGTCCCTCCATACCCGCGGCAAGCCGTTCATTGCCACTGTTTGTCGCCGAGCCAGACTCTGCTCAAGTGTTATTGGCTATCGCGTCCGAAGACCTTGTGACATCAAAGATTTGAGTGTGATACTCAGCGGTACCTGAGGGGAAGTACACATGTGCCCAAGAGTCCTTCAGTGCTACCTTCCCCGCATGATAGTCCTCGTCTCGATGACGGAAAGAGCGACCATCATATTTTCACGCGATGTTCTTGACACATGCACCGATGACAATACAGGAGTGTCGCTTGAGGGAGACTTCTCGGTCATAAATAACATGCTAAGTGCTGATAGCGCCTGGATCGTTGTGCAACAATACACCGTAAACAGATTCTCTGGTCGCTAAAGCCGTACGATAGCCTGAATCATTGCCTCGGCCTCGAACCGTACCTTCAGACGTCAAGATGGGGTCAATAGAATCTTCTCTCATGCCCCTCATTGACGCTGTCAGGGAGACAGCGAATACAGCCAATCTAGATGAGGCTGCCTCCCACACGAAATTGCTAGACGAGATCAATACCCTACTGTTGGCCGCTGAGAGTCCTTCAGACACGATTTTCCGTATAGGTTATCATGTCTGTCTTCTTCATCTTAATTTATACTCCTGGCAAACCAAGCTGATATAGATGTATAGCACTGGCATGCCGCTGCTATCAGGACAGCTCTCGACGTTGGCTTATTTGATATTCTGGTTGACGTTGGAGACGCAGGAATTGAAAAACGAGAATTATCTCGACGTACTGGCGTTGAAGAGGTTCTTATAGGTAAGAAAACGTTTGGCTGTACCATGTAACGATCTGATGTCGACAATCTAGCAAGGATAGTCAGAGCCCTCGTATCAAGCGGTTTCTGCCAGAGTGGCACAAATGGGACCTTCAAAGCAAATGACAAGACGCAAATAATGACCCAAACACAAGGGACTTCAAGCTTCAAGATCTGGTAATTCCCACCCACTCAACCAACTCAGTGGGAACACGCTAACGCCCCATCGACGTAGGTTTGATCTTTTCATGCCAACAGCAGCAAAAATGCCAGACTACCTTCGCAAACACAACTATCGCAACCCAAGCGATAACCACTCATCCATCTTCGCCGACACATTCGGAAGCGAATTCTGGACCTACCAATCCGCTCACCCCGCGACCGCAGCCACCTTCAACGACTTCATGAAGTCGCGAAGAGAGGGGCGGCCGCATTGGTTCGACGCGTATGCCGTCCAGGAAAGACTGCTCTCCGACTTTCCCGCGGACAGCGACGCAGTCCTCCTCGTGGACGTGGGCGGAAATCGTGGGCATGATTTGCTTAAGTTTAAGGAGGCGTTTAAGGGATATGGGGATGGGGGGTGGGGGCGCTTGATCTTGCAAGATCGGCGAGATGTTATCGTGGCTGTTGTGGATGAGCTTAGGAAGGAGGGGGTCGAGTGTATGGCTCATGACTTCTTTGCGCCGCAGCCTGTTAGAGGTAATTCCTTGTCTTCCCCTTACCTCCGTCGCCCATCGCATGACTATCCACTAACACCCCACCCCCCCAGGCGCACGCGCCTACCACCTCCGCGCCATCCTGCACGACTGGCCCGACGCCCAGTGCCGGACGATCCTCACCCACATCGCCGCCGCCATGAAACCCGGCCCCCCCGCTATTCAAAGCTCCTGATCAGCGAGTTCATCCTACCGGATGAGAATGTAGCCGCGTTCCCGGCCGCCCTGGATCTGCAGATGATGGCGCTGCATGCGGGCATGGAGAGATCGGAGCGCCAGTGGAGGACGTTGCTGGAGGAGGTGGGGTTGAGGGTTGTTGGAGTTTGGGGGAAAGGAGGGGGAGGGGGAGGGGGAGGGGGAGGGGAGGGCGTTGTTGAGGCGGTGCTTGCTTGATTGCTGGGGAAGGTGTGTAAGGGAGGAGGGGGGGAGGGGAGGGGAGGGATAGGGGAACTTAGTTTGCTGCTTATGCCTGCGGTAGCGAGTCGATGGGGATTACACTATGGTCGGTGGCTTTATGGTGAGGGAGGTAGAAGTAACCTTATGATCTGTGGTTTATCAGGTCAGCTTTTATAGGTTACCCTCTTCCGAGTAGTTTGCACCGTAAAAATTCATACCACAACATCAATTCTCCGACTCCCTTGGAACCAATTCCTACCAAGCATGAGAACCTCACTGCCGTGACCACAACTCTGACCACCCCGCCCCCGTCATCGACTGAAAGAACGACAGTAAATTCATTGGATTAGGACCTCCTTCCTAGCTGTGACACATTCTTGCGGACTTATCCGTTCAAGCTCTTCCATGCGCGATCAAAGGTTTCTCGAGCCTAATCACCGATAAAAGTTGGGATCAGTCTGCATCTGTAATTAACACCCACAACCTCGTCTTGCGCGGTAGGCGTATTCGTTCGATCAGCTGACGTGGGCCTGGCAACTTGCTTGTCGTTTTCTTGAAGGGGGCTCACTCGAGCTCCGGGGAGTTAGACAGAGGTAGGATCATGTCAGTCTCTGAGCCGCATCGTAGTATTATCGAGGGTTTAGAGCCATGATTACGGTATGTTCGCCCAGAGCAACGGCCAACGTGCGAGTCCTATGTCAGTTTCGCGTCAGCTGTGATGTTGCTGATTGTGGAGAAAAGTCGTTGATTGTCCCAGGAGAGGTGCAACTCAATTTGAGAGAGGCTCAAACAGCGGTGTACATATTAGATGATCACCACAACTCGCCAAACTACTATCATTGCGTGTCGGGCTTACGGCCAGACATGTTTCCTAATCAGTCTTGTCCACGACTGATTAAAAGATCCGAGGTTCTATGCACATCGACAGGAGTAGCTTTATTTGTCTGCGATTCACAGTCTCCTCGATTTAGATTACCGCAACGGGGTCGTTGTACTCGCTCTGCGCAATTGGACACAACGTTCTTCTCCTCAGGACATGCACGCAATCCTTCCACTGACCGTCGACGGTCAATGCGACACAGAGCATTGGGATCTCGTTAAGAATGTTTGGAGAAAGATTACTCAGCTTCGAACACAAGGGCTTGTGAAGATTGACGGCGAAAGCCTCGACATTGCCACGGTCGTTGCTGTGTCTCGGTGAGATTTGACGATGTCTGAATAGAACTACTTTCGTTTTACTGACTTCTGCCATAGATACGGCGTACATAGTGAATTAGAGCAGAGTACAAGATGCCATGTCAGAGTGCAGCAGAGTGTCGATGTGCTCAAAAGCCACCTGGCCGACAAAAAAGTCATATATGGTATGATACCATCGTCTAATCGAGCTGGGTCATTTCTGATGGATTTTAGGTGTAACTACCGGCTTTGGCGGTAGCGCTGACACTCGGACACAAGCAAAAGAAGACCTGCAGTCAGCACTACTCCAACATCTACACATTGGCGTGCTGACAAAGCTTGACCAAGGCGAATCAGATCATGATGATGAAGGCGTCACGTCGCATGCAATGGATCCGTCTTGGGTCAAGGGAACGATCCTCGTCAGATGCAATTCGGTTATTCGTGGCCATTCTGCAGTATCTTGGAAAGTCATTGAAACAGTGAACTCTCTGATCAGACACCAAATAACACCAGTCGTGCCCCTTCGAGGTAGCGTTTCGGCGTCTGGGGATTTGTCACCACTGTCCTATATAGCGGGAACAGTAACTGGAAATCCAGAAATCAAAGTTCAGGTCAGACGTGGAGGCCGACCCACCATTGTCTCCTCGAACGACGCTTTGCAGACAGCAGGGATCGAGCCAGTGACACTAGGCCCCAGAGAGGGGTTAGGACTTCTGAATGGTACTGCAACATCAGCAGCAGTAGGCAGTCTTGCCTTGTTCGATGCCCATAACCTGACCATGCTGTCCCAAGCACTCACTGCTATGGCAGTTGAAGCCTTGCTTGGGAGCTACGGAAGCTTTCATCTATTCATCGCGCGTATCCGACCCCATCAAGGACAGATAGAAGTCGCAAGCAACATCCGGTTTCTACTTCAAGGCTCCCAACTTGCGCGTGGCTTGAACCAGGATGACTCCCGCAGTGAAGGTCTCTTCCAAGATCGCTACCCCTTGCGCACAGCCTCCCAATGGATCGGCCCCCAACTCGAGGACCTTCTCCTATCCCAAAAACAAGTGCAAACAGAACTAAACTCCACAACCGACAACCCTCTGATCGACGTCAACAACAAGCACATCCACCACAGTGGCAACTTCCAAGCCACCTCAATCACCTCCGCCATGGAAAAAGCACGCCTAAGCCTCCAAATGATCGGTAAGCTCCTCTTCGCTCAATGCTCTGAGATCATCAACCCAATGCTCAGCAACGGGCTGCCACCAAACCTATCCGCAGACGAGCCCAGCCTCTCTTTCACCTGCAAGGGTATCGATACGAGCATGGCGTCATATATGTCGGAGCTCGCGTTCCTCGCGAATCCGGTCAGCAGCCATGTGCAGAGTGCGGAAATGCATAATCAAGCCGTCAATTCGCTGGCGCTTGTCTCGGCGCGGTATACACTGCAGTCGGCGGAGATCGTCATGTTGATGGCGGCGGCTCATCTGTACGTGCTGTGTCAGGCGTTGGATTTGAGGGCTAGGATTGTGAAGTTCTTCTTAAGGCTGGAACCGGAGATGGAGAGGTTGAGTGCCAGTGTCTGGAATGAGGATCTGGATGCTGCTGAGAAGATGGAACTGGATGGGAAAGTGTGGCAGCGCCTCGTCGACGGGTGGTCGAAAGAGACGAGATTGGACTCCTATCGTCGTGCCGTTATCGTAGCTGACTCGTGTGTGTCTGTCGTAACGATACATTTTATATCGTCGAGAACGCAGCTTCCGCAGAACTTCGGCGAGGCATTAGCGCGGTGGAGAAGTGAAGCAAGTACCACCGTCTCGGACGTGTACACTGAGAATCGCCAAGCTTTCTTCCATGAGCAGGACACACTGCAATTGCTGGGCACAGGCTCGTCGACGGTGTACAAGTTCATACGCCATGAATTAGGCGTGCCGTTCAATCAGGGCTTGATTGAGCATCCAAGTCCCGACTCTATGAGCCTCGGCGGTAGGGAGAAGAAGAATATTGGATCGTGGATTAGCAGCATTCATGATTCGCTGCGGGATGGACGATTGTATCAGGCTGTCCTCGATATCAGGAGGAATGACGTCATTGGAGAGACTGTGCCTGTGGCGATGAAGTCGGTGAATGGAGTTGATGATAAGGATCCAGGAAGGCGTCAGACTTCTGTGATAAGTGACGCTGAATGCAGAGGACTCGTTGGGTCCGTTGGCAAGTGTGAAGAGCTATGAGAGCGCTAGATAATTCTGTTCAGTAGATAGATAACACTAGAATCTGGCGGGTTGAGATGCCGCTACGTGACATGTGAGTTGCTTGCTCGTCATGGTCAATAGGGCATCAGAATAGTATTCGCAGCAGCATTGGTGGATTTGATGATGTGACAAATTTTAGACCGAGGGTTGGTGTGTTTGAACGTGGCCACGCCAAATCCACAAGGGCAAACCCGGGGGCTAGCTGGCCTGAGGAAAACTAGCTTATAGGGGGCTTTCCAGGGGCCATACCCCTAATACCAGCGCTAGAATTTTATTTGGCATGGCCACGTTCAAACACACCTTATAGATGAGTTAATGCCAAGGCGCTAAGACGAGCGCGGGACCGAAGTTTGACCGATTGCTCATATGAGACGCCACATTCCAACGCGCCGAACATCAATGTGCATAATTAGACGATGTCTTGGAATGTTCACATATTGCATTCAGTGAGGTGCTTCGAGGCTAATGGAATGGCTGCCAGGTACGTCAGAAAAAGAAAATTGACGAATTCTTTCCGATGAAGGAGCTTCTTGTGCATTCACCGAGTCATTTGGCGTCCTCAGTTTCCACGTTCCATCAGCTCGCTTGATGAGCTTCAAGTTGATCTTCGAACCTAGTTCATTATCCAGCCCTACAGCCTCACTGGTTATCGGCTCGAGCATCGACGTCAGTTGCTGGTTGCTGCTTTTCCAGGCGGGAATGCCGTGGCGCCGGCTCGACATAATCACCGCCAACAAGAGGGCAAATGCAAGCACGACTGAAGCGACAGGGAGACTGAGCCAGTAAAAGTTCACGGCGATGTATATCTCGGTCTTCGTCGTTGTTCCACGTGAAACCTGCGAGGGGTTCATTGACGTAGTTCGCAGACTGATAGATGTTAGCGAGCCGCGCTTGGCCTGAGAATATAATCTGCGGGTTCTATTCACGCGTTCGTCATTTGTATCGCAACTCTCCCTAAAAGCTTCTCCACCTTTTCCAAGCCCTCCCATATCTTCATCTGATCAACTCCGTACAACGCGGACTCTATGGCCCTGAAAGCGTCACTCGAAGCTCGTGGATGGTCCTTGTGGGTGGACATGGTTGAATCAGTTTGAAGCCCCCCGTCCCAGCTGCCGTAAAACACTTCACGCGCCAGGTAATTGGTGATACTTTGCCTGCTCTTGCCATCCATCCCAACTTTCATGCGTTGAAACTCGTCAGAATAGGTGGCATACACATCGTGGCGGACATTCCCTTCAGATTCTACCACTTGGCTCTCGACTTGCCAAGGCAGATTTCTAGTGATGTCAAGGACCTTTGTCTTCGTTTGGCCATTGACAATGGTCGTATTGAAAGTATACACACACAAGGACAATGTACCCTTGAACGCGTATTGAAACACGTTGCCTTGATTCCGTGGCTCCGATGATGGATAGAAAACATAGAATTCTCCCAGCACGTCGTTCGCTGGAAACTCAAAGACATCAGTATAAGCATGCGCTCGATGATCGGGATAATGACTCGTCTGTGTTTCTTGAGAAAGCTCCAAAAGGGATGTGTTGTATTGGAATGCACTCATCAGGATTGTCATCCCGCTCGCCGATACGTTGGAGTTCTCGAGCCTGAAAGCGGGATGCTGCTGAATCTCCAGCACTGAAGAACTGCATTTAGAATGGCGAGTGTTATTAGTCCCGCATTGCTTGAGGATATGTTGTGTCCAATCCTCAATTGAGTGGCATACACCAAGCGACGAGTAAGGGGTGAAACTACAATTTGAGATAGTGTAAGACGCCTCAACGGCGCTATGATCGGCTTCTTCTTCAGATAAGCCCTGCATAATGGCGTCTTTCATTTCTGGTGGAACTGTATCGAATTCAAAATTCCAAACATTGCCGTTTTGATTGACTTGTCGAACAACGTCTGTAAAATGCGATGAGTTATATTCAGTGACGATTGGAATGGAAGCAGCAAAAGGCCCCTCTTTTGTCGAAACCTGCCGGGGCTCCAGTGTGACAGACTGCTGAGTGAAAGGCCCGATAAAGACGATCAAAATGCCGTTGATTGTTGCGAGGTAAAGCAAGGACCTTATTGGAGTTAGTCAAAATGCTTCGTCGATTGTGGTGGAACAACCATTCAGGGTGTTTCCATATTAACACGAGTCCATAGAAAGGTTGACGACTTGCTTCGTCAAAGTCATCTATGTCTCCCAAAGATTTGACCTTTCGGAACCATAACCATTTCAGCTGAGAGATTGCCGACACTACAGGTATCAAGAGAAAAGTTTGCGCGAGCTGCGAGATGAAATTGATCAGGGTATTCAAAGTGATGAGCGCATGCCATCGCGTCAGAGGCTTGTCCTTGTAGATGAACAGGATGATGACGATTGATATTACGGAGGCTGCTGCAAAGCACCAGGCCACTATCTCTCCTATCCAAGACTCTTTCAAGAGACGATTCAACCGCGAGATCTTTGTGGTCCGATGGACAGCCCAGCCAGATGACGGTTCCACTCTGGCATCCAGATTCTTTGTGCCCTCATCAAGCTTCTCTGCTGACGAGGAATATTTTGTTAATGATGAATGTGACTTGGGAGCCTCAGCCAAGGATGATGGAGCATCCACAGATGCGATTTCCGCCATGAAGAAAAGTAACGACTTCCATATTCAGCAGCGAGCAGAGAGTTAATTTCTTAAGCAATGCGAGATAAAAAGCAACATACAGCCTGACGCGCAAGAGCCTGAATCAAGCATTGCGCAAGGCCAAAGCGCTGCATGAGATGTCTGGGTCTTGACAAGGTATCTAGCTGCCCACGATGTGTGTCAAGGCAGACTTCGAATAAGAATGCAATTATTACATCGGTATGGTGAGATCGTAACTGGCGAGCTTTTAAAAAGAGAAGAGTATGAACATGGACGGTATACCTTGACTGGCGATTAATCGCCAGCCCTTCAATGAAGTCATCCAAATCTTGTCATTCATCATTATTGTGATCAAAATTGCAAAGTATCGCGACTTTCCTAGATCCTCACGAGGCAAATCTTGTTGCTGGCCGTTTTAGCATGGCTCTGCCCAGGGACTGAAACAATGTCCCTCCCGTGCCAGATGTTTCGCTTCGAACGGCACATATAAGGGTATGTCCTCCTTTCCTCTAGGCTCGCGGCGCTCGCATGGCCTTTGACGTTTCCATAACCTTAGTGTGAAGTTCCATCCTCATTGTAGCAACCTCCGCGAAATTACTGACTCAAGATGGTCATGCCAAGAAGCTCTGGGTAGATGATCTAAGGTCGGACTTTATTTTCATGGGCGCGGATGTCCTGGTGCGCTGTGCCTCTCGGTAAATTGACGATGGTCAGCCTAAGTAAGCACTATGCTAGTTCGCGGCGCAGTAGCCAGGAAGAACCCCACATCACGAATCCTTCCAATTTCGCTCCGGGTTTTCTAGGCCTGTGCTTGGAAAGTAGTGATCGTGAGTAGGATTGAGGTGAGATCGCGCCGTAAAGCATCTCTCAGCTGGGAACCCTATATGGCTCTTGAAGGCACACATTAACAATGATGTCCTGGTTGTAATACAAGAGTACCCTCTCTCTTGAATCCAGCAAGGGCAGCAAGCTACTGTAAGGTCCCAGCGGTCCGGAGGCTGGGTCGAAACAGATTTAGAACAAGACTCATGTGCAGGTACGCTGGGGTGCCTTAAGGCGTGAAGACTTATCCAGGAACGTCGATAGCCTGAAGAACTTGGCAAGCTTCTAGTGCTGTTAAAGTCCACGCTACATCCTTCGTCTGTTTCAGCACTGATGCCCTAGCCACTGACTGGCAGAAATCACAGCGCTTAGCGTGCTCAATGCCGACTTATCCTTGGCCGAGAGCGGGTGAAGTCGTGATTTAGTCACGATATCCACTGCGCCACCCGTAATCTTGAAGCTCACTCATGCCTAGATCGTATCTCGCTCCCCTTTGATGTGCCTTAGTGCCAATCCCGTTCGATATACTAATCATGGCGGCGTGCCCATCACTGTTGTTTCAATCTTGCGAGACTTGCGAGACCAACGTTTGGTATGAAGCCCAAAGCTGACCGTGGCTTCAGGCGGGGGCTCAACCTGTATCATTATCTATGCCTTCTCCTCGTCGCCTCAGCTCAGGCTCAAGATTGTCCAACTTTACCATGTACGGCTTCGATTGCCGTATATGGTACAGCTCCTCCATCGAATCCTACACCTGCAGCTGATCCGCCGAAGAAAGAGCCTGATCCAGAACCTTCACCAAAGCAGGATCCAGCACCAGCTCAGCAACAGCAGCAGCAGCAACAGCAACAGCAGCAGGCGGCCCCACCTGTGCAACAACCTGCTGCCGTACAGGTTCAGCAGAAATTTGTAAAACCCAACGTCGCATCTTCATCAAGTTCATCTTCATCGAGCTCATCTTCATCGAGTTCAACTTCTTCTTCATCATCATCTTCATCTTTATCACCATTTACATTCCCTTCGTCTCAAAAGCCGTCTTCTGGTACTACGACATCATTACCCTTGCCATCATATATAACATCCTCTTCGATCTCGGGGACAATAACCTCAGCGCCTTCTTTGAGCGCAACCAGTAATACTAATAGTCTGAATAGCTCTAGCAGTTCATCCGGTTGCGGGCAGTGCTCTGTCCTTGCAGAAAAGGTGTCCGTATACTTTTTCCGTACCGAGTCAGTGAAGACCGCTTGCGGGCGAGGATTGAATGAACAGGACGCAAAGCCGACTGGGGCTCCAGCAGCCGGCAACTCGTATGCGCGGAATGCGACGACGTCACTTGCCTCTGCGCAGGTTGCTGGAGGCGGAGGATCGCAGGTTCTAGATGGCTTTACGTTCACCTACCCTTCAACCTACATATCGGTGGTGGGAGGTCTCTCGGTTTCTGATTCATGTGGAGTGAAAGGCGGCCAATATACCAACCCGAAACCATTCGCTGTGCAGGCCATCACCACAGCCTCTTACGCTTCATGGCCCTCGACTTGTCGCTCACAGGGAGGTTATGTAAATGTGGTCATCGACACCTTGAAGCAAGCAGATATCGCATGCCCAACTTGGGGTGTTTCTGATCCCTTTTACACCGTGTGCGATGGTCATCGCTACCTCACCGCCACATACGGCGCTCCGTACAATCCCGTCATTCTCGTTCCCAATGAGATCTTGGGTCTAGACCCAGCATGGGGCGCTTGTAAGAATGCGCCTCGTGATGGTCCTTTTGTGATGCCCTGTGGGGTGTATGATCCACCACGGGCACTTCAGACAAGCGAAAACATGGCTCCAGCTGGAGACCCTGGGAGTGCAGGGATGGCATCTCCTGTGGCTCCAGTGGTAGGTCCACAGCAAACGGCGGATCCGCAGGTGAAGCAGTCGACAAATGGGCAGGGAATGGTCGCACCGGACGCAGAAGCTCAGACCGAAGATCCTAAGAAGGCCAATGCAGGCGATGGCAACAATGATCCAAAAGCGCAAACCCCTGCACAATCATCTCAACCTGCTCAAGAGGATCCGAAGACCCAGGCGCAGGACCAAAAAGCAGCAGATCCTCAAAATCAAGCTGCCCCTCAAGCCCAGGATGGGAAAAACGCCCAATCGCAGAACCAGGCTTCAAATGATCCGTCTCAGAAGGACCCTGGGGCTCAAACACCAGCAGGTCAACAAGCACCGAAACAAGATGCAAATGCTCAGCAGCCAGCTAATCAAGGTGCAAACACCAATGCATCCCCAGACCCGAACAACCAGAAGCAAACCAACGCAGATCCCAACTCGGCCGCGAAAGCAGACCCGAATAACCAGAAACAAACCAACGCGGATCCAAACTCGGCCGCGAAAGCAGATCCAAAACCAAACACTGGCGGGTCAAGTCAGCAAAACCCACAAGCACCACCAGTCGTACCGATCGCCCAGACAACAGTCGCACTCCAACCCCAAGCGCAACCCCAACCAACACCCGGAGTCGGCCAGGTCGTGAATGCAGCATTTGGCGCATCAGGACCACCAAATGCAGCAGGAGGTCAACCAGCAGCAGGAAGTCAACCAGCAGGAGGTCAGCCAGCAGGAGGTCAGCCAGCAGGAGGTCAACCAGCAGCAGGAGCCGGATCATCTCCCGCAGGCAACGCAGGAAATGTCGCAAGTGGAGGCCAGCAACCCGCCGCAGCCGCAGCCGGACAAGTCCCAGGCGCAGGGACTGGGACAGGTCAAAACGCCGCCCCAGCTCCAGGCTCGAACGCGGCGCCAGCTGGCCAGGTAAACACTCCCCCCAACGCAGCAGCGCCACAGAACCCAGCAGTGCCAGCGGGTCAAGCCAACGCACCACCAGCAGCAGCAGCAGCGGCGCAACCCTTCACACCCCACGCAGTCGAAATCCAGGGACAGACGGTGCAAGCTATCAACCCCTCCGCCGCAGTCGTGGCGGGGCAGACGCTCTCAGCAGGTGCACCAGCCTTCACCTCGAATGGCCAATTCATCTCCGTGGCGAGCGGGGGGAGTGTTGTAGCTGGCACGTTGGGACCTGCGCCGGCTACTTTGAGTGTGGCGGGGGCGGTGTACACCGCGAACCCATCCTCTGCGTTCGTGATCGCGGGACAGACGCTCACGCCTGGTGGCACGGTGAACGTGCAGGGCACACCCATCGTATTACCAAGTGGCGGAAAGTCGGTCGTGGTTGGGGGGAGCACGCAAGCTCTCCAAACCCCTGCGCCGACTTCTGCTGTGGAGAATGGGGCGGTGGGGTCAGGGCCCGCTGTCCTTACGTTCGCGGGCCAGATGTACACCGCCTCACCAGCTACCAGCGCGGGCGGGGCCGGGGCAGGCGACATCGTCATCGGCTCTCAAACCCTCACGCCCGGCGGCGCAGCGATCACCGTGTCCGGCACTGCCATCTCCGTCGACGCGGCGGGCAAGACCGCTGTCGTAGGGAGTAGTACGCAGCTTCTCTCCCATCCGAGCATCACACCGCCTCCATCCTTGACGATCGCAGGCCAGGTTTTCACAGCAAACGCCGCTTCCGCGTTCGTGGTTGCTGGGCAGACATTGGCGCCTGGCGGCGTGGTGACGGTGTCCGGCACGACGGTGTCGTTGGGAGCGGATGGGAAGACTGCGGTTGTGAATGGGGTGGCGACGGCGCTTGTGCCGATCAACGGGGTTGTGGGGAGTGCGATCGTTACGTTGGGAGATGGGGAGGTGGTTACGGCGCTGCCGACGGGGTTTGTGGTTGCTGGATCGACGGTGCTTCCTGGGGGGCTGCCGTTACTGTGGATGGTGATGTTTTGAGTTTGGGAGGGAATGGGGTTGTTAGTGTCAATGGGACTGCTAGTGTGACGATGACGGCGGGTGCGACGGGGACTGGGGGTGGTAATACGTCAGGAACTACTGCGCAGGTGTTTGTGGGCGCTGGGATGTCGAGTATGGTGATGCCGTGGCAAATGGCTGGGGTGGTGATGGTAATGATTTGGACGATTATGGCGTGTGTATAGTGAAGGGCTAAAGTTGCTAACGGTCTTGTAAAAGTCATAGACGGCTCATGATTGTCCTGGCAAGGCTGGGTGTATATTGTAAAGATATGAAATATGATAATACTGGATCAGATGATCGCCTGAAGCCTAGCATTTTTTTCATTATAATCACTGCTCGATAACTTAGATCATCCATAGAAATGGTTATGCCCCTGAACATATTCGTCGTCTTTGAAGCTCATATAGAATAGGTTTTATAACAGTGACAAGAGATTGATTTAGTAGGAAGCTGTCTAGGAACAGGATAGTAAGGTAGAAGCAGAGCCGGGTGCCAAGCCAGGTAGGGCTGGACTAGGCCTAATTCGGTGATCTTATCTCTTAGCTTATGCAGGAGGCCATGCTATCATTCTTCAATGGATAGCTTGAACACGCACTAATTCCTCTACATTGCCTATGGATTGATCTTCCAAGCATTTCTCGCTGTTGTGGTCAGTATTCGGCGCTGCTATTTGATTCTACAGCATGATCCCACCTTGATGGCTGCCCCTGCGAAAATTAGCGAAGGGGCCAGACACCTCGGTGGATCTTTTCAAATGAGTCTCGAGAATCCATCCAAGAATCACTACGAAATGAAAAGCAGATCTTCGGCATAAGCATCAGTTGATCTGATCAAGTTCTCTTAAGCGACCGCTGCCTTGATAATGGCTCGTACGTTTTGGCTTGGACTGGCTTTCAGATTCAGAGCGTAACGACTTGAAAGATATGGATGTGGGTTTTGTACGTGTATTTTCTAAGAAAAGGGCTTAGAAAATGGCCACAACTATAGCCGATCCAGGGTATCGGCTATGCAAGAACAACTCTACCGATTGGATGACGTAGCCGACAAAGCTGGAGCTAGACAGCGAGGAGGGGCTGACAGCGACCTCATCTGCCTTAAGTCCTCTATCTTCAAACCCTTCCAGCCCTTGTTCGTTTATGCCGTGAATCCGCCATATAAGCTCTGAGTCGGCTGCAGTGATACCAACAAGCTGTTTGCCATGCCTGTTCCGTATGGGTTCGGGGTCGGAGATTTCATCGCTTTAGGCGAGTTGGCCTGGAAAGTATATAAAGCCTGCAAAGCAGCCCCGGAGAGCTTCCGAAAAATGGCGCAAGAAGTTGCCTCGCTTCACGTCGTAGTGAAGGAAGCGGAGAGGATCCTCTTCTCCCGTCCGCTGACGCCTGAACGCACCGAGAGTATCAAGACGGTGACGGATGGATGCGTGGCGATACTCAATGACCTGCAAAGTCTGGTTGATAAGTATGAGAGTCTTGGTACTGAGGACAAAGGGAAGCGTGATCGGTTGGGGTTTGCTCAGAGGGACGTTGCGGAGTATCGTGCGCGGCTGACGTCGAATGTAACGATGATCAATGTGCTTATTAGGTATACTTTGTTCTCCAGACTATGCTTAAGGTTACTGACTTTGCTCAGCACATCTGAGATGAAGGTCGAGCAAAATCTCAACAAGCTTATCACCGACACGGATCCCAATACGAGGGAAGGATCGATCATGTCAACTCAAACAGTCGACAGCTTGACCCCGGCTGAAAGACTGGCATGGCGTGAGATTCGTAAAGATCTAGAAGGGGCCGGTATTAGTCTCGCAGCTTTTGAGGCCAATCGGGACTTCATTGTCAACTGGATCGCAGATGCGGTTGAAACAGACGATAAAGCTATAGGTGTGAATCTGCAAGCAGAGTCTCCCTCAAATGAGTTTTTGACAAGCCAAACCCAAATCTCGGAGGCAGCCAAAACAGAAGTCACCAGCATCCCCAAGAAACATCGGAAACTCCCTAATGGCCTGCTTAAACTGTACCAGTTCCTCTCCTTGAAGAATAGAAGAGCTTTAGTTGCAGCGTCTCGGGGCGATTATGACCAAATGTTCCGCATCATTGAGCCCGTGGCCACGTCCGACCAAAGCCTCTTGAACGAGCTCCTATTCTCAGCTGTATCCCGTGAGGGTCAGAATAAATTATCGGTTGTAGAACGTCTATTGGAAGATGGAGCTAATGTAAATGCGCAGAAATATATGCAAATCATGGGCGAGTCTACATTCGCAACTCCGTTGGTATATGCCCTCGAACAAGGGCAGGAAAAATTGGTGAAGTTGCTGGTTTCTCATGGGGCAGATCCGATGTATCAGCCCATTGTCAACCCAAACATAACTCCCTACTATCTCGCCATTAACTACGCTACCGCCGATACCTTTGCTTTCTTGCTCCATAATGGACTAAACGTAGATGGTAATACCGGATCATATTTCACATCACCTTTACACGATCTCATGTATTCGGAAACCCCAGACTTCCCAGCTATAGCTACTTTGCTTGTTGATGTTGGAACGGATATTGATATATCTGTTTTTGACGGTCGTACACCTCTGATGGAAGCCCTTTCATCGAATATGATTCGTGTGGCTCAGGTGCTGATAGATAAGGGGGCGAACCTCCTGATAGACCTTACAGGTAACGGTAAGGCTTTTCTCCGGAATGTAATTGAAGCAGCCGTCCGTGCACAAGCCCCAGAATGCCTGTCGCTACTGATGACCAATGGGGTACGTGATGGTTGGTTACGAGCACTTGACGAAAGGTCCGAAATCCTTGGGTGTGTATTTCTTAAGGATAGAACTTCTTTGCCGCGGAGGCATGACAACCGTGGTGAGCTACGAGATGGCTATAATGTCCTAATGAAACGATGCTTAGAGGATAGAAAGACATTGTCTAAGTGAAGAGAGCGCCTGATAGAGAATTCGTCATGAAATTTAGCCTGTGAGAGTGACTTCTTTGAGGTTTGGCCTATCTATAAAGGGACTTAAAGCTCGCCTCTTCATGTTTCCGGTGGTTGCAATAACACTCAGAAAGGGATGACTGTCTACTTGAGTTGAATGTTTGTTCATGTTGTAGCTGCCGCATTGATTTAAACTCGATAATCTTGTAAGAAACATACCACAATCAGACTTCTTCTCCAAACAAGTATTCTTACTTTGTGAAAGCACCAGAAGCTGAGGCGTTTTTAAACCTACTCGACCGATCGCCTGATATAGTCGCTGCTTGTATAGCGTATGTTGAGATTTCTGGTAGCTCCCAAGTACCCCTTTATGATTCGTAAAAAGTCGGTCGCAGCGGGAAAGGTCAGATATGAAATCAAAGTACCGACAGGGAAAGGCCTAAAAAAGATACCTTTATCGGTCTCCAGATGAACCTCCGGTGCCACAGCGATAAAATTATCCCCTTACTTCGGTGACCGTAGTAGTAGAAAGGACTTCCATAACAAAGTGCAAAAGAGGAAGAAGCGCGAAGTCATTTTGATCGTTCTCTTAGTCGACAAATACAGTAATACTTTTGCGACAGCCTTGTCATAGTACCTTGGAGACATCACAGGTGATACTAGGATTAGTCATAACTTGGGCGACGCCAAGAGGCCGCCCCAGAACGTCAACAACGATCTGACTGACTCGAGAGATAGGTAGTTAGTTCAGTGCATTGCTGATATCTACTGAATCGAGCCTTAGAGAAGCACTTGGATTGTATGAGCCAATAAAGCCCGTGGCGCCTGTCAAGAGGATCATTGATTTACAAAAACCATGATTGAACGCGCTATCGGTCGAGCCAGGGATATGAGAAAGGAGTGCTTTTGCATCCAGTGCATAAGCGTTCAAAGAGCCATGTTCAGGATCTGAAGCCTACACTGCATCAAAATGCAGGCTAATCGGGTCTTGTACCGGTCTATCTCGGCAAAAGGGGCTCTTAGCATCCCTGCAAGGAATGTCACATTCAGTGGTTCTTTGAAGACCTTTCCATTTGGCACGAAGATGGAAGAGAAGCTATTGTGCAAATACAGAATGACCGCCTTCGTCGGTTAAGTTGGAGTTTGGCACGAATGTTTTCGGTGACCGACGCAATAACGCAGCCGCCCAGATTCTTGCTAATTGAGCCTTAGTATCATGACATTCTTAAATATTACACCTTGTTGAACATTTCTTGACTCAATGCAAAGAAGAAATCTCTGATTTGTGATCCCTAGCAGGATTTCCCAACGTCCATACCTCCTGAGGTGTATACCGTGGATCATGAGTAATAAAGCCATGGATCAGATGGCATTCGTGCTAGCATACAATGTCTGATCAAAGCGTCTGTGTCCGGGATCAACCCCCATTGGAAAAAAGATGACATCATTTTTCCAACCTACGATCACAGAAGGAAATGAGTATTGCCTCTACATAGAGTGTGGTCAAATATACTATATTTCTTCCGACGCCCTAATGACTTGCAATGTCAGTAGCGGTAAGGGGGCAAAAGTCTCGAGTAGTGCGGCGCCTGGTGCGAATAGCAAAACCAGTACACGTCGGAGAAGTGCGATGCTGTCAAGCAAGGGCTATTAATCGACATGCTTGTGTCTGAAACGGCAATGGGATGACCAGCCTTCGCATGGCCAGATGTACACCACGGCTTGGCGGGAGGCGAAGATGCCGCCTACGCAGGCCATGCAATCAAAGGGCGGTGGTTTTGGCGTTTCTTCAAGTCATTGAACGAATTGAAATGCTCCAAGCCAGGAACGAAGCAGGAAATAACAACGAAGAACCCACAGTTCACACAAAGCCAACCTCTTCCCCAGCCAATTCTCCTTCTCACTCACCAAGGCCTCGCAATAGTAGGATACACCCCCCCTTAAACATCACCCACCACCTAAACATCTCCACAGCCGTACACTCGAAATTCCAGCTCATCTGCCCCGCCAGCAATGGCACCGCAACTTCATACTCCTCCTCCTTAAGCGCATAAAACGCGCCCGTCCCAAAATCCTGCCCCACATAATTCATGCACATAGCCCCGATCCCCAACTTGCTCGCGACGGAGGGATCGTACTTTCCCTTCCCCCCTTCCCCCCTTCCCCCCGCGTTCGGCAAATCAGCTGCGGCGGCCTTAAGCTCCTCATCGTACGCGAAAGCAAAGAAGACGAAATTGATAGTGTTGATAACGGCATTGATGGCTTGCAAGCCCTGTTCCGCCTCAGTATCGACCTGGCCCTTCCCGATCGCGCTGCACAGAAACCCCATCAAGCCATTAATCAGAGTCAGATACGCCGTATACCACCTAGGCCGGCTCCCCGCAACGTCGAAGTCTTGCTTCAGCAGGCTGAAGATGGCGCCGATGGTCGGGATCGCCACCGCTATGTACCGGTATTTCATCTTGCCCGGCGGGATGGAGTTCGCGGTGCCTTTGAGATTCGTCGCGCCTTTGTCCCCGGCCGGGTTGCTGCTCCCGGGCGTTTGTTTGAGTGCGCTGCCCGCAGTGTAGGCGATGATGCCGCCTTTGATCAGCCCCGTGCCTGCCATGCACGCGGAGATGACGGCGGTTAGCGCGCTGGGTTTCGGGTCGATGTCTGTGATGAATTTGTAGGCGACGATGGCGCCGTCGGCGACTTGCGAGGGCATGCCTGCTACTTGAGACCCGAATAGGGCGAGGTTGTCGGAGGGGTTGATGTGGAATTCTAGGTGGGAATTAGCGAGTGGACGGGGGTTTTTGGGTAAGGTGGGCGGGCGGCGTTGGCTTACTCGACAGTTCGCTGCCACCAGATGACTTGTAGGGTTTTGGGTTCTGAAATGTAAAGGAAGGGGGCGCATTGCTGGACGTAGGCGCTGTTGGAGATGTAGTCGAGCCTTGGGCTGCTGGTAAGATAGCGGCAAAACTGGCGTTCGCTACAGGCTCTGCTGAGTCTTGAGTTCCGGTAGATATCGTCGAGCTTTGAGCCGATGGCACGATGGTAGCGGCGGAAGCGATATTCGCTGCAGGCTGCGCCGAACCTTGGTCTGGTGCATTTGCAGCGGGCGTGGTGTCTCCTATCGAAGTCGGATCGAAAGCAAAATTGGTCATGTCATTTGCGTTGATTACAGGGGGCATGTTGCCTACGTTCGCCGCCCTGTATGCAACTGACCCAGGCACTGCAATCAAGAAGCAGACAATGTCCAATATACTAGGCGCGTCGCCTTCATTGATCAATCTGTACAGGCCAGTGAATATGGGAATCTGTATACTTTCCACCACTGTTAGGGATACTATTCCACAGACTAAGCAGAGTACTCACGTGGTGTTGGCGATCTTCTTGATGAGAAGGACTATCGACGCGACAATCTTCAGGAGAGCCTTTGCCAAGAATCTCATGCCCTCAATGGCATCAAACAGGAGATCTTTGCCGAGATTCTTCAGCGCATCGATTGCGGTCGCTGCGTCCTGACTCTGGAATAAATCCGTAACGTCTTTAGCTAAGGCTCTGAATACAGCCTCAAATTGGGCGGTGTTGATAGAGACTGAATCTTCTATCATTTGGGTTATGTCGTCTGTTCCACCAATACCTTTGCTCTTTAGCATTCATACCTTTCTCGATGGGAGAATACATACTGTCAAAGCCATCGAGCGCTGGATTATCTGCGATGGAACCACTTTTGAGACGCTCTCCAGCCCAATTCAACGCTGTGCCCGAAGCAAGACTTGGATCGGGTGACCCGCCCGTCTCTGCGAGCTTATCAGAGAATGCAGGGTCAAGAGCAGTCTGACTCTGTGGCAGCCTGCTTTCCAGCATGTCGAAAAAGCTGAGAGACATTAGCTATGCGCCCCACCGTTGTGATAATTCAGGATCCACTCACGTGTCGACTTTCGATTGGGCAGCCATGATCTCTTGCGCACCATAATCTAACGCACTGTTCACTATATCTTTCATGTTTCTTTTGAGGGTCATTATGGCGTTCCAGTCAAAAACATAGCCCAAGAGCTGAACCAATTTGTCGATCCCAAGTTTGATCTTATCAAGAATCTGAAGTACCATTAGTAAGATTTTGAAGAGTCTGTGACGCTCAACTTACGAATTGTAGAGCGACTCCAATCTTCTCGACTGTGTCAAGAATGAATGTCTTAGTTTCATTGTAGAGTTTCACGACAAATGTCAGAAAGATGCCTGAAGAGACTCAGCGTTATTTCTATGAATCACCTATGTTGAGGTCAACTGACTTGATTGTTGAACAAACCATGACCCAACATTGGTCGCATTCTGTTTTACGTATGCCCAGAAGTCCGAAAACGAATGGACAGGCATTGAAGCACTGCTAGTCACAGGAATATTTCCACTGGCAGGAACTTGCGATGCTGCGCTCACAAGTTGTTGAATACCAGCAGCAGCGTCTTTAAGCAAGCCTTTGTCTGGGACATCTCCTGGTGCGAGAGGGGGATGAAGCTTTTGCGTCAAAGCAGCAGTCAAATCGTCTCCCGTCTGGAATTGGGAAAGTGCTTTTATGATCTTGCGACTAGGGTCGACGTATGTTGTGCCCACGCTGAGGTCCTTGCCTTGGGCGTCCTTGAGGCCTGAGAGTGTCAGTGTCTGAGCCGCTATGCTGTCTGTGGCAACAATAAGGTGAAGCTGTCCAGCATCATCCAGTGGGTAGGCTGTTGGTGCGGTAGTCAATGTAGCAGCTGAGCCATTACATATCACATTGTTAGACGATGAGGCGGACATGATGATATTTCCGTTAGAAGTGGAAGTGTTTGCCACACCTGTGGTGGTAGAAATCGTGATTGTGTAACTCGGCACTGCCATGACGTCTGCGCTGGCTGCAACATAGAAAGGTTGGGAACGCCAAAGCTTGGAGTCACTGAATTGTTGCAGGAGACTGAGATTGCCGACCGTATCGTTGGCAATCAGTGTTTGAGATATTGCAGGTCCTGACTGTGGGCTTGGACTCGAGACACATGCTGAGAATCCAGTGAAAGAGGTACTTGGTAGGACTGGGCAAGGTGTTCCAGAACCCATTGCGCTAGCGCTGACTGCTGTATATCCCAAAGTCTTCTGGCCACTGAGTGACCAGATTACGACGCTGTCTTGGTCTTGCGCTATCCTCAATATTGATGGGGAACAGAACAGAGGGTCCGAGGTGAGAAGTGTGCCCGTCTGGGTGCGATCTGTAGCTTGGCTGCAGGTGAAGAATTGCAGACCCGCAGTGCATCCGACAAGTAGTGATGATCGACCGAAGCGATCGGTAATCGTGGCAATGCTCGAAGCACCTGCATTGATGAGCTGAGAGGCACGTGAAGGGGATTTGGCACCCACCAGCCGGACATTGCAAGCTCAAAGTGTACCAGAACAGACTTCCGTCATTCTGATCTGTATCGAAGCGAACAAACTCACCGACAAGGTACCTACGAAGGGTAAGGAAGGCTCAGAAAGAGAAGCGCTTGCAAGCTGAAACTCACGGGCTTCCTTGGACCGATACAAGGGCGTATAATCTGTAAACATAAGTACACGACCATCGCAATTCGAAACCAACTCACCCACGCCCGAAGGCATTGGCAGCAGGCGCAACGTCAATGATACGATCCACGTTCAAAGGCAAGCTCATGTCACTCAAGGTCTGCGTAGTCCCCATGGCGTCGTTGACTAGAATACGGATGATATCACTTCCCTTGTTTCCTGGCGGCGTCAATGGTTGAGACACCTGTTGGGGTGTCTGCTGAGCGGCCGTAGCGATCGTAGATGTCGGCCAGGTCAAGCCAAGCACATCAAGACCTGCGCGAAAGCGTGACAGGGATGTTTGAGAGCTGGACTGGGACTGGGTAGCGGCAGTAGGTTGAGTAGAAGAGCCCAGAGGCTGTGCCATGACGAGTATAAGGGGCCAAGCGCCACGACTTGCTTCGGGACAGCCCTGAATAGTGAAGTTGGGTGAGCAAGTTTCACACGCACAACGACGAAAATTTGAAGAAAGGGTTCTTGAATAGGGACAGATTTAAGAGACTATGAGCTTACGACGTAAATCTTATCGACTGATCCAACTATTTGCTGCGGCAAAAGCTTCAGAATGGGGTTCGTGGTCATTTGAAAAGGCTGGACAACGAGGACGGAACATTCAGCTGCACTGTTTCTAACAGCGACACAGAGAAAGATGCTGAGGTCAGCACTTTGCTGGCAGTCGAATGCCACTACCGGCGTGTCTTTGGATATACCCAGAGCGGGACCAAGATCGATGAGGCGAGTCACCCCATTCTCATCCTCCTGGTCGGAAGTGTTCGTTAGCTGCTAGGTGTTTTCAACGTGTATCGACAGAAGGGTGCTCAAACCTTGACGACTTGCAACTTTGGCACTGCATCATTGCTGATAGCAAAGACCATCGGGCGTCGTGACACGGGGTCGAGACATGTAACGAAATGGCTCAAAGGGGGAACAGGTAGAGCAGGGACATAATTCGTCATGAGCTCTGAGTCCCACAGGATGGAAGCCATGGCTGTGAAGATAGTTGTTGAATCGCTGAGCTCTATTCAAGTGTGGGTGGATATTGTCAGATTAATGCTACTGCTCTGTTTGCAATGTTTTATGTTTCCATAGGTGTCTTCTAACGGCCATTATAAGATCCGAGTACATCGACTGTACGGTTCTAGCGCGCCCTTCAAGGTTTGAGTACGACGTGAAGGGCTGATATCGAACTCTCGCACCGCTCTTTGGTTAGCTTCGGTATTGACTTTTCCGAGATGGCTACAATTTGGTAGGGCTATCCCCATGGTCGTGGTCGTCCAATGGAGGTAGAAGGACTTGTGTATTCCAGCCCCTGGCGTAGAGGCTACGACATTTATGCGTCATCTTGCATACTTCCATTTCAGCTCAGGGTTATGTCAACCCTAAGGCGGCTCCTAAATACGAGACGACGCGCTCTGGAATCTGGGTTTCAGCAGGGGATTTCCTCTTGAGGCTTGAAGCTTCAATCGGTCGTTGCCCTACAACAGGAGAAGCCCTTCGCTTACATTTGTTAGTTGAAGCTTGTTGCAAGGGGACTAAAGGAGCGTAGAGGGGAAATGCTAAAAATGTGGTGGACTGTGGCTCAGCTCGCATAACGAACGCCACGACCGTTGAGCTAGCACGCCAGAACCGCGCTAGAAAGGTCTAGAGCGCCAAGGCACTTACCGTGATCGGACTGGCTTGGAGCTTGGCGTCCTTGGCTTCAGTTCTTGGCAGGTCCGTCTCCATATACTAGCTCGAAAAGAAGCAGAATATAGTTCAACCCATTGACTATGTCTGTCTAGCACAAGTATTATCGGACTACCTTCTCAGCGTGGTTCAAGATGATCATGTGCTCATATACAACGGCTTTGGATAGGAGTGCTAAGCTTGCCTCGTACACAAGTCTTGTCAAGCGGCGTGGGTTAGCTCTCAGCTATGACCCTTGACGACTTTCTACATCTCGCTCCAAAGATGGACTGCAGTGACAAAGTATCGGGACGCAAACTCTAGAGTTTCAGCTCAACTTCCGCAAGCCGCCTACATCACTTTCTTACCCAGCACTTCCTATTGGCTTTAGTGCCTTTGCAAAATGCATTGATGATCGTATCAGAACCAAGAGAGCATGAACCACAGGTAGGATGACCTTCCACTAGCCTTTCGTCTTTTTACCAACTTCGGATCGGGCTATAGAGTGGTTCTGTCCGTCGTTCAAGGACCGCTTCCCAGCTCTCTCCACGAATATATATTTGCAATTCAATTCCCACTGTTTTTTGGGTAAACTTAGCTTCATCTCAGCAGCGGACTTCGTAATCCATTGCAATCTACTTTTACCTAAGATTGACCCGTATCGCCAACATGGGTCTTGGAAGCGCGCCGACAGTATCTGTACGTGAGACTCCCGAAGTAACCGAACAGCATCTGATGGCCAGTAGCTTGGCAAATATGATCAAGGCATGATACTGACCCAGTAAGTTAACCCTAACATAGATCTGTCACATCCTGATTTGCAGCCAGGTATCTCATCAACAATGGCATAGACAATCTCTGGGCCAAACAAGCTAATAGCGATACTCCCGCGATTGTGTCCTTCACCATACAAGATGCCGATCTTGGTGTCATTCAGAATGTCACTTTCAGCTCGCCGCGGATTGTCATGCAACAATCACAAATCGTCTTCCAATTCAGGATCGAGTCTGGTACCTTTATGGCCAAGAATCAAACCCCTAGCTCTATTGATCTGTCTGGGTTTCGGCTTGCATATCCTGCAAGCCTGTCAAACAGCACGTTAGATACAACAACAGCCTTATACAAGCAGATGCAATCAAAGATGGCTGTTCCCGGTAATTACTCGATAAATCAGCTCCTCATCAACTTACCCGTATCCACTGATAGCACTTTCTGGGCCAATCCTCTTCCGAGCTTGACCTCTTTCGGCGCTAACAGTGGTAATGTAACACCTGCAATCATGAAAATTCTTGGTGTTCTTCTCGCCGTTAAATTTGCAGGCCTCAAATCCTTAGGCCTACTGGCGAGCGGCTACTCGGCACAAGTAGCCAATCCTGCCTCAAGTACGCTTCATGCCCAATACCTTACCAGCCCCCAGAAAGTTCCATGCTGACTTGAACTCAGTCACTGATCATCCACCCACGTTTGTGCCAACCTACGCTCACATGCAAAGCTACCCGTGGATCGCTCAATCTCCATTGTCTCAGCCATCTTTTGGTCTGCAAGGCAACGCACGCTTGAACTCCCTGTGCTTTATGGAAATGACCCAAGGAAGAGTAGCTCCGACCGGCAGCGATGTCGATGTGCCTTTCAATGGCAACTGGACAACTAGTATCCCACCGACTCTGGCCACCTACAGAGTCCTACCAACAAACACTTTTACCGTCGCTGCAAGTAGCGCTCAAAGTTGTAACGAGCCTACAAAGGCACTTGATAGCTCAAATATGACATTTTGGCACACACAATACTCACCCACACTGACGCAATATCCTCACTCCATAACCATCGACATGCATACAACGCAGCTTGTCAATGGACTGACATATCTGCCTCGTCAAGATACTACCCCCAATGGCCGGATTGCAAAATACAGCATACAGCTTAGTATCAACGGTTTATCCTGGGGTCCCGACGTCGCAGTCGGTACTTTTGCTAATGACACTTCTTTGAAGCAAGTCTTCTTCAGTAGCTCGTACGCTCGGGTGGTGAGGTTGACTGCCCTCTCGGAAGTCAGCGGCAATGCTTGGGCAAGTGCTGCTGAAATCAATATACTCAGCGGCGCCTTGAACAAAAGTGACTGGCAAGTGAGCGCAGATAGCGCCGAGTCAGGATTTTCAGCTTCAAATGCGTCTGACCAGAGTATGGATACTATCTGGCATACTTCGTACTCTGGAAATCCTGCCTATCCCCATACATTCACAATCGATCTCTATCAGATGGCCAGCAAGGTTGGGTGGAAGCCAATCTCTGGGCTTGTGTACACTCCGCGACAAGACATCACGCGCAATGGCACCATCGGTAAATTTTCAATTCGTGTAAGTGGGGACATGACTAAATGGACGACTCTGGCAAGCGATAGATGGGTAGATGACCGCAGCAGCAAGGTGGTCAGGTGGGCTCCAACGCCCGGTCGCTATTTCCAGCTGCAGGCCATTTCTGAGGCTGGCAACCGCGGTCCTTGGGCTAGTGCAGCTGCTATTGACCTGCTTGATGGAAGCGGTCAGATTGCTGACTCGACCTCTACAGACTTCGGCTACTTTGGTTTGTCACGTGCGAGCTTTTTTGACCGCTATCTTATCCCTAAATTACGCGTCTTGAACGCGGGTCTGGAAGCTTTCATTGCTGGTCTGACTGTCGATATGAGCGATTGGAGCGCACCTCTATGGTAAGATATGACTTGACCATCAAATTGCATTACCTGACCCATCTGTCAGGCAAGCAAATCAGCCTTGTATTGGCATGAACAACAACCATACCTATCCCAAAGATGATCCTTATTTCGACTTCAAGCCAACGAGTGACCCACACACTTGGACGTTCAATTCATCTTGCTCGTTTCATGGGGAGAGTTCACACCCAAATATGTCCACAACAGATACCTACATGTGGGGAGACGCATCATGTACAATTCTATCCCCGTCTCTCTTCAGTCGGGGACAAAGCTAACAGTACTACAAAAACAGGCAGCACAAGCAACACCCTCACATACGCGCCAGGATGGTCCACCATCTACATCACAGGATCTACCAACATGCACTTCTACGCGTCTGTTAAACGCGGTTACACGCAGGATGACACGTGAGCCCCCAACGCCTTCCCTAAGTTTCTTCCTCCAACCTCTCTGACATCTCCCAGCATCGACCATACCCTCAACTGGCAGATGACACTCACCCTCCAATCTGTGCGAGACGGCGGCCTCCAAATCGCCATGACGACCCCCTCCCTCACCTCCTCCCCGCCCACCGCATCCATAGTTCTCGGCAGCAGCGGCAAAGCCAAAGAGTCCAACCCCCACAAAAACTTCGGATCGACTAATTTAGCTAGCTGGGTCGATAGCGCCTTCGCTGCCGCCCTGACGCGCTTTTCTTCCCTCGAGGCTGCACTGGCGGCAGATTTGGCAGGGCCGGAGAAATTCTATTTCCCGGCTGCCGGGAGATTCTTTTTCAAGAACCCGACTTTTAGTGAAAATGGGGATGTTTGGAGTAGCGTGGGGTATAATGGCGTGGAGGATGGGACTGGGGATGTTAATTGGGCGGCACCGGCTAGGAGCAGAGTGACCGTTACCTTGGGGACGCCGATGCCGGCCGCGCCGGGGGCTGTGAAAATTTCTAAGTGAAGGGTTCAGTATCATCATGTCTACCTTTTTGAGTTTGTGGTCGTCTAATCGTCTGAGATTGGCCCATTAGATTTCTGCTGGTGGAAAGAAATCTGGACTGCCAAGTATTTTTACTCTAGGAGATAGCACTGAAGCGTTCTAGTTCGATGCACGATATCGTGATTTCAAAAGAAGGTGCATGAGAGCGACGAGAGACATATACATCAGTCATCAGTGAAAACGTTGACCAAAAGCACTGAAGAGCTCATGTCACAACTTCCATTCGTGACTCTACAAATCGGCAGATACCATAACCATGAGCAACAGGCACGAGTCGGACTTTTCGAAGACTCTACGATGTCTGAAAAGGAACGAAAGTGTATTAGAGTCCCAACGCTAACATACCTCATCGAACACTTACCCTGGCGTATATCCTACTGAATTCTTGAGCAATATTCCATCCCCTTTGAAATTTATCAAGTCGTTGACATGCCAAATGACATTCCTCAAATCTACGCAGGCTGACAGATATGATCCTGCGAACCCGCCCTCTGTACACACGCGCACCCATCCCCGCAAACACCATCCCCAGCCAACGAGGTGTCCGTGCTACACAGTGCCACATGGCCTTGTGTACCACCTAAAAAACCGCGTCAGTCTCTGTTAAAGCATAAAATTGAGCATGGCAACATAACAACACAATCTTCTTTCTTCCGCCCATCCCTCCCGCTTCTGCGAAGGTGGAACCCTAAGGCTAGCAAACAACAGAACATTCAAGACAGACAAAGCAAGAAAAAGATCAAAAGTGCAACTTACCGCATGTATCGACCTTCTCCCCCACCTGACCAGGGGAGAGTCCTTTAAATCCGAAACTCGGCTGGCAAAGACCAGGACTATTCGCAGGTTGGATTGTGGCCTTGATCTGCTGGTCTGCGCCGTCATTGGCGTCGAAGGCGACGCAGCCTTCGTTGCCGGGACAGCCGTCCGTGACGAGGTCTGGGTCGCAGCCTTTGAATCCGCCCGCTGTAGATGGTCAGTATGAACTTATTGAATATTAATCGAAGATATTGAGAGGGTTTTTTAGTCTGAGACGCAAAGCCCCAGCCAGCGTGAGAGGACTTACAGGGTTTGAAGTACTTAGTCTGCTCACTGCTTGTCGTCGCTGTACTTTGTTGTCCCGGCTGACTGCCCGGCGTTCCAGGAGAACTAACGCCAGACCCAGCTGGATTCGACGTTGTACCCTGCGAGCCCCCGCTACCACAGCTAGGCGCTACAAGATCGGCGTTCTGGCAATGCTTGCAGTCAGGGATGGCGAGGAGAGGATTGGAACATCCTATGCATTGACCAGACGCAAGGCCTGACTCTGCGCAAATGCCGAAATAAGCGCTCGCCACGTCGCCCGTGTCTTTGTCTGCGTCTGTTGCCGGCCCACCTCCTTTGCATTGGCCTGTGTGGCCCCGTTGATCGTCGGGGTCGCAGACTGAGCAGACCAGGTTGTTTGTTTTGCCTTCCGATTGGCAGGCTTGGTCTGCTGCGTCGCTTTGGGCTTTTGAATCAAGAGGGGCGTTGGGGAGAGGATTGGGGTCGCAAGGGATTGTCTATGGTGAAGCATGGTTTAGCTAGTGTATCAAGACCTCCTGATGCCATGCGTAAATCTGTTTATCAATTGATAGTGTACCTACCGCGCACAAGTCAGGATTGGCCCTGGAGAACAAGATCGCCCCTAATGGCAGACTGTAAGGCTCTCGAATTGCGAGGCCATGGGCACCGAGCATCGAAGAAAGCACATACAGGAAGAGGATATTACCAAGCATTTTGTACAGGGTGAGAAAGAAGCAAACAACCGTATGACAGGTCTTTTCTTAAACTCAATGCGATACCTGTCGAGCAAAGCTATCAAGAAGGGATTGCTCCGCAGTCTATATACCATGTCTCTTCGTGCCGTGAAAACGACAGCGTATGCTCTTACACCTACAAAACTATGTAGCCTTGAACGGCCACATTTACTCTATCACGGCCCGCATCATTCGTCGCAGCCTTCGCTACAGTCGGAGGCTATTGCTCGATTACGGATACTTAAAGAGCATATTGGTCGCAGCGTCCAAAATTAGACATAATCGAAACGTTGCGGGTTAGATTCAAGCCCAGAACGAAAACCCGTAGCACGATGAGACACGGGCCCGTTATGGGTAAGTCAAGTACTTCCGCCACGCTGTAACCGAGACAGAAGCAAGGCTTGAGCGCAAGGATTGTCGCGGGATGATTAGCGGAGTGCAACGTTTCTACGAAGTCAGAGGTGACTTTGAGTTTTGATGACTGATCTCCTCTTGGCACTTGTTTATCATCTCCTCTTACAACGAGGCTTGAAGGAGTAGATCTACGCATCACACGCCATAGAGCGCCCATGGCTCCTTGTTCTCCAGGCTGGCTAGTCTTCGGTGGCAGGAAAACACTCTCTCATGAGAAAATGCAAGTGCTGCCACAATCGGGTCCTTTTCATTGGCGATGATTGTAGGGTAAGCCGTTGAGGTTAGAAAATATGACCCCTAACCCGCTAGTCTAGAAGATTAAAAAATATAGTGACTTAGACGTGGCTCTATTCAACTGCGTATAATTCATTATGACCCTGGTCGCAGGGTATAGCCGGTTGGGGAGCCATCGCTTCTACTGGTAGGGCATTTTTTTCAATCAAAAAGGCACTGGGCAGTCTCGCTTCTCTCGTGTAATTTAATCCCAAGGCTACAATGAGTAAGCTCGAGATACTATTATCTACAGTTATCGGAAAGCTCGCAGGAGCCTATACCACAGAATTCTCAGGGCATTGCCCTTTGGCATTGACGCTAGACCAAAGACGGTGCCTTGCATGAATGATGTCATTCTTCTTACCCGGTTTCGACGAGGCTGGGAAGGGGATGTAAGATTAAAATCTGTCGTGTTGATAAATAGTTCTTTCCACGCATCATCTATTTCGAACAATTCAACAATGCATACTCATAGCGAGATCGATGGCATTAAGCACACCATTGACAAAGGTAGTGCATCTCAGACTTGGCCAGTCCTCCAGGACCTCCCTCCGAGATATGAAGATATTGACGAGCACCGACGGACACCTGGAGAGAAAAGCACACGAGAACAACTTCTTAGGACGTTATCGGAGCTTCGATATGCCACTGGTTTTGATTCATACCAGGCTTATCTTGAGACTCGGAGTAAATCAATGTTCGATGAAAAACATCTTGGTGAAATATCTGCCCATAACCTTCTCTTCTCTATTGCCAACCCAAGTTGGGAGGATAGAAACAACAGTATAATCAAGATCGTCCAGAGTGACAATGGTAATACGAAAGTGCAGCTACACTGCGACTCCGAGCCTACAGCTAGTACACTGATCTCTGCTCTCCAGACTTCATTCAGTAGCGATCTACTTCATCGTATAGTCTTATTACAAACACCTCTGACGCTTGACTATGTTGACACTTTCGGTGTAAGCTTCGCGCTGGACCCAAGTTTCTTCACCGTAGAGTCTCCCATTCACCAAACCTGCCTTCGGCCCACAGGTTTCATCACTCTGGAGCATTTGAAGGTAAACATTGCAATCACACGGCACTTTGCACTTGCTAGGGGTGTCCAATTGCCATTACTTCTGGTGGCTGGAAAGCTTCTTGAACTCCCACAGGAATATAGCCCTGAAGAAAGGGTGACTATGCAGGGGGATGAGGGACATACTTTGACAACGATCCCTTGGGTCAAAAGAGTCAATAGCGGTGCGCTGGGGGATCTGACTTACGAAGGGCAAGTTGAAGAAAATAACGCTACCAATGACACCGCTCCTGATGACAACGCTGGCAATGATACCAAATATATATATGATGATCTAAGCTTCCGAAGGATCTATTGCAGAGCTCTAGCGACTATGTTACTTCGTTCTCAGGCTATCATCAAGGGTCCCGAGCACATTCTACTCGCATCTTTACTTGCATTCGTAGATCTTGATATGCTTCATCTCAGAGAGTATATGATCGCTACGAAACGACTTTTTTATCGTGAACTGGAGTCAAAAAATGAGAATATATACTCTCTGACTGCTGGAGATCTCACTCGAGACGATCATCAATCCTACCAGAGTCAAATGCCGGAATGTCTTTACCGATGGCGCACGCGTCTAAGGAGTTACATTGCAAGCTACGAAGATCAACAAACAAGCCTTCCAGAATTTGTCGCTCTCGAAATGGGGCCCGAGTTGCTGAAAAGTGAGCTTTATCAGCAATTTAAAGCATCAAGAGATCGCATGGTCGAAGAAGCGCGTCGATTTGAGGCTCAACTTTTTGACCATCTTCAACTGGAAGCCAGTCGATTGGCGCTTTTAGAGTCACGGAAGTCTATCGAGCTTTCGAATCATCAGATCCTGGAAGGAAAGCGAGGTGTGTTGCTCACGAGAAAACACAAGTCATTTATCTACCGCTAACCTCTACTAGTGAAAATATGTAAGTTGCACATGGATACCGTCTTAACTAAGCTAAGTGTAGCAAGTTACCATACTGGCGTTTCTCTATGTGCCCCTCAACCTGGCCACCTCTGTCTTTGGCATGAACATTCAGGAATTGAACAACAGTGGTCGGACCTTGAAGGTTTTCTTTGCAACCGCGATCATAGCCGTCGCCGTAACAGGCTTGATTTGGTGGATGATAGAAGAAGCGAAGAACTTCAAGGCGTGGCGCGATGAAATCAATCAGGTCCAGGATGTCCCGCAGCCACATCTCCAATCAAGCTGTACTTTCATGATCCGTTTATATATGATCGGCTGGCTTGTACGTGCAAAGTGTTTTACTTGGTCACTGCGCACGGGGGCCGTTTTCTGCCTGCTTCGAAAATCGGGGGCGCCCTACTTCATACATCAGTATTCAACACGCTCAATGCCGCATGGTCCAGCCAGTGATGAGACCCCATTTCAATATCTCACGGAGATTATGATTCATCGTGAACAGCACGGTTACTATTACGCCCGACACTTAATTCACCCGGACGAACCCACAACTGGGGCCTGGGATTGCTTCGAGATGGGTTTCATACATAGCTTAATGCGGTGGTGTGGGTTCGACAACCCAGTCTACGAACACTAAAAGTTTGATGGATGTTCTAGAAGACTTGATGCATCTGAAGGAAATCTAGGTACCAAGCTCTACCATTTATTGTTTAGATTCGACGATCCACCGCCTCGAGATCAGGGAAAAATCATCAATGCATTTAAATTTGACCTATGACATCGACTCTCAAGTCAATCTCACGCATAATTGCGGTTGTAAACCTAATCCTACTTATTTGGAGGCTGGAAATTTTCAAGTCCAACATTGTCGACCCCAAAGCGCACACCCCTAACAACAGGTTCCTCCAACCTCAACGGTCTAGGCTACCGACGACGCCAGTCCACACGTAATAGCCACAGCGCGTAACGCCCCCTCAAAAACATCCCTCGCATCTTTCGGCATCAAAACGCTTCTGCCTAGTTATCCAACCCTTGTTCTCCATCGCCAACTGCGTCGCCCACCTCTCCAATCTTGATATTCATGAAGACAACACCAGCGCTCCCTCAATGATGCCTCTGACAGACCTGAATACCCCGGCGGCTAAGAAGGCGGTCCTTGAGATTCATTTGTGGTCGCATATCGTAGTGACCTTACGGAGAGATGCTTAAAAGATTTTGTAGCTAGATGAAGTGCGAAAGGTCGAGGGACTGATTTGTCTACCAAACAAACGCCTGGGAGGTGAGACTTGTGCATTGTAGGGTTATGAAAGCTATGTAAGCTGATCCATGACCCTTACTTCCCACGCTTCTGTAGTCCTCGTGCCAAAAGAGTAAAATGCTCTATGCACACAAAAGTAGCTTAAAAGACTAGGAACCACGATCAGCATTGTGCAGGCGAGCGATCTTGGTCCCTTAACACCCCTCCTGCTTAATGATCACATTCCAATTCTCGCTATTGAAGAACTGCCCTTTTGTGAAATCGCCCTGTCTGCACTTATATGACATTGGCTCCGCATAATTGGTGCCGAGATAGTTGCAGCTGATGGACAGGTCATGATCATTCTACATAATCATCAGCTATCGAAGTCATAGTGTTAGAAACCAATAGAGAGTGTGTAGAATGCAACATACATCATTACACCACGCAATCGCATTATCATACGAGCAGCTGATATGCACGCACGACTTTGCTGCAACTTGACAATCGCCAGGCAAGTCACTGACGTATTTGATGTTCTCCTGGATATTGTTGTAGTTCACGGGGATGGCGTCGATGTCGCAATTGCAAGCGCTCTGGGCAAGGAAAATATCACGGTCAGTAATGTTGAGGATTGCTTTCAGAGATATCCGGGCCTACCAAATCAGGACTTTGGCGAGCTTGTAGACCCCGCTTGGCTCTGGCCTCACGCACGCTCTCGAAATCCTCCGGGTTGAAAGAGGGATTACGCTTTTTGATCTGGTTGTTGATGTCCTATCTAACAGGTTAGTGGTGCGGTCGGAGACAATGATGTGCGTTGCCTACCTGAGCTGTTCCGAAGAATGTATGGTCTTCACCACCAGGGGTGATAGGGCCTCGATAGGTCAGTGTGGAGGTGTGACGACGTTCAGGTGCTAAGGGTACTGCGCCAAGAGCCTGTGAACACAGTGTCAGTATCTTCCATGCGGCGAAGGAGGGTGTTTCAGGGGTGACCGACGGCTTGCACGCAGAGTGATACCGAGACAGCGGCGTAGGAGGCTTGAGTGAATCTCATGATGATGTATATGCGTAGGAGGAAAACTTGATGTGTATGTTGCTGACAGTCGTGATTTGATTCTATGTCCAAGACGAAGAAAGGGCACCCACCCAGACTTTATGACTTCAAGATTTCTGAGTACCATACCGTCATTATTCCCGCAAGAATAAACATTACATCATCAGGCATGCTGTCACCTCGCCAATCTAAAGTATGAAGATTCAGCTCACGCCAATCTCGAGGTTTTGACTGGAGAGTGAATTTCACGATGTCAATCTCCGCAAATTGGCCCCTCAGACGCCCTATTCTATGAACTGCAGATCTTCTGCGCCTTACACTAGCCAAGCGGCCGTGTTCCTGCATATCGGTCACCAGTGGTGCGGCTCCCTAGAACCCTGTTTCATTAAACGATCAGGGCTGGACGCCTTATCCTTGCCGTAGGCACCAGGCCAACTCGACGTCATGACATGAAGTTTGTTATTGCTAGCATTCATTGTGATCAGTCCTAGATGGTTGCCTTACCGCACGTGAAAGTTTCTCTTTGGTCACAGATGTCAAATGCGATGTCAGTGGTTAAAAGTTCCTGGCTCGAGAATAGCATGATTTCTAGTTGGGATCTACGGAAACCTTGCCGGCTCCTGGCGTTTAATAGGTCATGCGTTGTTGAGATGGTCTGTCCTGCTCGGACTGATTTGCAGTAGCAAGCATTGCCTAGCAAGTACATTCCGGACACCTCTCATGAAGAATCGTCGAATAAATGCTTCACCTGCCTTTTGTATTGAGCGCAGAATGCTTTGATTTGAATGTTGCTTGTTTTCTTGCATTTAGCAGGCACGACACCCAAGTTCTCTCATAATATCCTACTAAAGAATATGACCCTTGAGATAGAGATTGAGGATTTTTGAGGAGTTCTTGCCGATGCGAGATTGAACATGCTCTGTTCTTCAGAATATTAATCTTCTTCGTAGATATTTGCCGTAGCTATCCAAAAATTGTTCGTCTACTGCCACTTCAGATGTGCACAATCGCCCAATAAAGTTTTCATAGACGAGAACATCATTGGATATTTTGCTAGGCGTGCGGCGTTGAAGTCGAATGTGCAAGTCCTTCTAAGTCCTAAGGCTTGTAATGAGGTAAAACGCTCCCTCAGCCATGAGCGGGCACGTGTTGCTCTGTTGGAGACTGCGAATTGCCTTTGATTTCGCGTCTGAAAATTGTTGACGAAGTCTCTTGCTTGAGGCCGATCTGGGTGTAAAACCAGGAGATTGGGCATAATCACCCTCACCGCGTACAAAGCGCGCTACCCGGATCTTGAAAAGCACATCAGAAATTATCGTTTTGATGATCTGATTAAGCTGTTGAAGAAGGTGCTGCGGGTATTGTGCTCGATGGAAGCAAAGACGAACCTCGAGCCACTCAGCCGTTTGGGAGCAATTGTATAACTATTGATAATGACGTAGTGCCAAGACGGAATTATATATCCAAGATAGGTAAAGTCCGAAAGACGGGTACCTTTTGCTGAGCCTGCAGCTTCAAGCTCAGCAATTTTGCTTCCTACGCCATTGGCCAGTATATTCTGGGGTTTCTCAAACGACATGCGCTTGCTGCATACCACCGAGCTCGAGTTGCACGAGTTCACCGATGCTAACACTCCTCCATACGCCATCCTGTCCCACACATGGGGCGAGAAAGAAGTGAATTACACGCAATTTCTACAAGGTCATCGCAACGCCAAAATCCTCGGTTGCTGTAAACTGGCAGCCTCAGAATCATGGCCTTGGATGTGGATCGATACATGCTGCATTGATAAGTCTAGTAGTGCGCAAGCTTGAAAACTCGAGGGCATGGTCCTGGCAATGCTGATCTTGACAAAGGCGCTGAGTTGTCAGAGGCGATCAATTCAATGTTTCACTGGTACGAAAGAGCACAAATATGCTACGTATACTTGTCAGACATACATATAGAGCATGAGAGCGATAGCAGACAGGAAAGTTTTGCGGAAAGTAGATGGTTCACTAGAGGCTGGGCATTGCAAGAACTTCTGGCACCGAAAAGATTGACGTTTTACGATAGTGCATGGATTCGAATAGGCACCAAGCACAGTTTGAAGCTTGCCATTTGCAACGCAGCGGTTATTGCTCCTCAATACTTGGATTCTTTCAAGGGTGCAAGCATAGCAACAAAAATGTCATGGGCTTCAAGAAGGCAAACGAGCAGAGTCGAGGACATGGCTTATTGCCTACTGGGATTGTTCGATGTTAATCTTCCCTTGCTCTACGGGGAGGGAATGAAAGCCTTCACAAGACTACAGCGTGAGATCATTCGTCATTCTAGTGACCAATCGATCTTTGCCTGGACGACGAAGTCGCGAGCGGAAAATACTGGCATGTTTGCCTCCGACCCTTCAGCTTTTGCAAACTCGGGCGATGTTGTCCAGCTCCCCAAAGCATTTCCATCCAAGGAGGTTGTGCCTTACGAGGTGACAAATAGAGGTCTCCGAATCAAGCTGCCATTCATCACAAGGAATGGATTGCTCTCATATACGTACCTAGCTCATAGTAAAGAGCACACTCTGTATCAAGTCAAACTTGGATGTTGTAGGTCATATGCGCCTGAGACCAATCTGAGCATTTTGCTACTTGAAGACCCAAATAATGAATCGGTAAGATACGATTCTAACACACTTGTGATGGAGCAATACAAGGAAGTCGATAGCAAAATATTCTATGTAACAAATCCATCAGCTCATCAACCTGCCGCGGACAAACCACATCTCTGGTCATCTATATGTCTGTATGTGGCGCCAGACTTACAAGCCGAAGGGATTTCAGTACTAGATATTTCGTCTAATGCTCCAAAGGAGATACAGCTCCACAATGACAGATCACAAATTTCACGTTATATTTCTTCCCGGGAGGAAGCGCCGAGGCTGATAACCCTGACCGCATTCAAAGGGACAGAACACATACTGTGCTGGAATGACCTGCTAGATCCCTGCCACAATGGCGCGTGGACAAGAGCGTCTAGACTTCGCGATCCTCCAGAAATCTTCATCTCGATGGCAGGAAAGTCAATTGATTATGAAGCAACAGTTCAAGCCCTGCGCAACTTGCTAAGACTGTCATTCAAATGCCCAGTGCCAGCACGTGAGAGACTCAACTTGGATGAGCTTGTTTCATCTGACCTGAAAACATTGCACTTCGACAGGAATGACAGTGTACTGCTGCCTTGGGTCGAAGGGAAAGACCTACAAGTAACATTAAGACATGAAATGGCAGTCAATCAGGAGTTTCCTACTCTCGTAATAAGTGTCGAATTTGCGAAGGGGGACGTCAGCCGAATTTTTGAGACGCCGTTTCTCAAATAGTCACTGAACCATACGCGAGGACTGGAAGAAGTCGACTCCATAATCTGGCTCAAAATGTCGCGATTTTGTAATCACCTGCCGTCCGTCCCAACCTTCAGAGCCGAGAAGTATATAAAAGGGCTGACATAAATGGAACAAGCAGTGAGGGACGATTAGGCATTTCCTCTAAAGTTCAAAAATGACAACAAATGTGAACACCCAAGGGCGGTGTCAGGTTTTGTGAATGCATCTCAACAAGACTACATCTCAACAAGACTAAAGTTCGGTATCTAAGGTTCTCATACGTAAATGCACAGTAGAACCACAAAACAATATAGGACTTTCATCAGCCTCCTTTGTATTTGATCTCTCTTAGTGGTCATCGACATTACTAGGCACTGTCCAGATGGTCTCTTGAGGAAACCACGAACCTTTGGAATAACAGTCACTTATACCAACTCCAGTCTCTGTACTTTCGACACTCCCCCTGATCCCACATCACCAGTACTGTCCTCTCATCAACTACACACAAGCCTGGCCACAGTCCACCAATATCGTCCACTGTAATCTTATTTCCCAAGTCTTGCCACCATCCCCACTCGTCAGTATCTTCACCTTCGATCCCCCCTCAACATAATCGTGGGCCAGCGAATCTAACATTGCATCCTCATTAGTCATGAAACTTATTACCAACGTACCTCCCACGTTTGTGATCTGCGGAGCGCCAGCACCAGCATTCGCATTTGAGGGGGTATAGATAGCACGTCTCCCACCCCACGTCTTGCCATCATCGGCGGAAACAACAGCGCCAATCTCGAACCCGCCACCTCTCGTATTGGTCTCGAAGACAGCCATCAAAGTCCCTTCATCGACCGACGCAACGCCCGTCATACCAACCCTCGAGACCAGATTACCGCCAGCAGTCATCTGTGGAGGCAGCCACGTAATCCTTCCGTCAGTGCTGAAGCGCTCAACAGTGTCTTGGTCAGAAGCAGACATCCCATGGCTATAATACAACTGCACCGATCCATCGCGCGCCAGGCGTAAGAAAAGTTCCTAATCGCCACTCACACCCTTACTTGGATGTCCCTTGGGCTCACTTAGGTAGTGCCAGGTGCGACCGCTGTCGTCCGAAAAAGTAACTGTAATGCGAAAGTAAGTCAAAGCAGCAGTGGCAAGGTCTTTGGAATAATCACGAACAGCGCAGAGGATACAGCCGGTAGGGAGTTGGAGGATATACGGGTTATCGATGTTGGAGGTGCTGGAGAGGCCGGAGATGGTGATGTAGGCGCCGAGAAGGGTGTCGTCTGAGAGCTTGGAGGTGCGGAGATATGTCACGGGGCCGGATGTCACTGATGATCCAAATGGACGAGGTCTGATGGCCACCCTTTTAGATAGATTCTTACCAGAAGGTGCTGCGACCTCGTGTGGTGCAAAGAAAGCCCTCATTAGACTGAGAATCAGGATGAAAGCAGAGATTATCATAGTGAAATGGTTCCAGTTCCCCCATAGTAACGGTAACATCGCCGACGGCTTCAGATTGGTCCTGTCCACACGCCTGCGCTATGAGATGTGTAAACGTTTCCACTTTCTGACCGGAATAAGGTTGAAGAGCACAGACATGCTTAAGTGACAGGCTTTGTTCCCAACGAATGTTATCTTGAAACGAAATTTTAGGGGTTTTCCCTGCGACCTCACAGCCTACCACACTAGCCACGGAGCGTCAGCCTCGCTACACGCCCATTCAGTTTTGTACATTGACACCAACCAGAGAGCTTGCTGTATGTTCTGGACGTTGCAGATGTTGAGGTTTGGGTCGCTGTTCTTGTATTACGTTGATACCATCGATAGAGGCAATAGCGACGTCGTCCAGATCTAAGGTTGAAAGAGGGGAAGAATCCGCACCCTTGCCTAAGATTTAGAGCCTGAGAAAAACACTGTAGACTATTGCAGGCGCTAGGGTGCAAGACGTTGGCTAGGCAAGGTACTTACATAAAAATTGCTTTGTTAGCCAGATTGAGTCCACTGCCGGCGTCAGATTGACTAGACTCAGCCTGGCTAAGGTTATGCATAGGACTTCGCACGCTGCGAAACAGCACGTCTTGACATGTGCTCTCGCGTCAGTTACGCTGTTGCAAACTGCTGCTCGAGGAGATAACTTATGATCTCTAAGTTTCTTAAAAGTGAGTATCTGTCAATGACGATAAATCTACGAAAACCGCGATTGGGCAGTCTGAAGAGCAAACTTGTTGCACTGCGTTCATGGTTTTGCGATGTCCCATGGATATAATGCAACACACGTATGGGTTGGCCGAGATCGGCGTCACTAATGATAGCTCCACTTTGGTAACGCTTTGGCCTTATATGATGACGAGCTCAGAACACATTTGCGAGAAAATGTCCCCGAGATCATTACCCTCTGAGGTTAGAGTATTCGCCAATTCCCTGGTCGGGCGACGGGGTTTTCGAATTATCTAGGCCTGCGCGAAAGCACTGAAAGTCTCTCTGAGATAACAGACATAGGTGCTAGTATACTTTTCGACTCATGTGGTCATCATGCGTCGCTCAGAGCTGACTTTCAGCGGTTGCACGGAAGGCTTTGGGGATCTCCGAGCACTTCCTAAAGATATTTCCTGATTCCCGAATATCTGCAAAAGAGATACCCCGAATTCCGAGCGTCTGCGCAGTGTCGATTTCAATCTCCGAGCGTCTGCGCAGAGTTAAACCGAACTCCATGTGTATGCGAATGAATAGTCCCGATACCCCGCACATGCATTTGATTAGTTGCATGAAGTTCGACGCGTCTTTCTGCCAAGACACCTCGTCGGTATCACAATCATCCCTAGCAGAACAAACTTCCTAGTACGTGGTGCGGACAATTGATTGACGAGCAGCTTGGCTTTCTGCAATCAATCGCGTGAGTTGAGACATCTAAAGAGAAGGAATTGTCCACATCTACAACAGGAAAAGCGCATCTAGAGTCCACGTATGATTGGTAGTCAGTATTATCCCTATATAAGAGTTTCTTGGGATTTTCGGAATTTTGCCGTGCTTCGCGTCTCCCCTACTAAAATAACGCGTACAAGCTTGCCAACTACTGTGTAAATTCAATAACAACTTAATAAAGACTTTGTTGCTAGTTTTAAATAGGAAATTATACTTCCTTGTCGATTTATATAATAATATAAGCTTATAAGTAAAGTATTTAATAGCTTTTTATTTAATTTATTACTAATTAAAATATATTATAAACTTATTATAATAATAAGTAAGTAATTATTTTTTAAGCTATCTATAAAAAAAAACTAAGTTATTAAAAAAGATATAGAAAAAAAGAAATACTTAAACTTGTAGTAGAGTAATAAAAAAGTAAATACCTCCTCTTTTTCCTTTTCTTAATCCTCCTTTTTTTTTCTTTTTATACTACTATAACTATAGAAAAAAGCTACTTCTATTACTAAAAGTACTCCTACTTTAGCTCCTACTGCTTCTTAAGTAGTTTATAGTTAATATAGTATTAAAATCAAAGTAATATAAAAGAAGAAAGAAATATAGTAAAATTAAACTATTATATAAATTTAATTTTTAAAAGCATAATAATAATACTATTTAAAGTATTTAAGCTAAAGCTTTTATAAAGGATATTAAAGCTAAGCTTATATTTTATAATACCTACTTTACTTATTAATTTAAAAATACTAAGTATATTAATTATTATAATTTATTATAGTAGGAGGATATTATAAATATAATAAAAGGCTAGTATTTTTAAAAGTAAAAGAATATTTCTATTAAGCTCCTATAGAAATTTAGCTTATAGAAGATTATTATTAATATTAATAATAACCCTATATTATAAAAAAGAAATAAAGCTAATATTAGTTTAGATTTAAATATATTATTAATATTATTAGTATTAAATATATTTAATTTTAATTTAAGCTCCTATTTAAAAATTATTATACTATAGTTTACTATGTATATAGAAGCGTGGATCGGCAATCTAGCTTATTAAGGAGCGGGGAAAACGTTTTAGAGCCTGCTACTAAAAGTAGGGGATTTTATATTAAATAATAAAGATCTTTACTTTCTTTTAGTAGGAGTTAGTTCTTTTTTTATAGTTTTTCCAAAATATCTATAAAATTAAGTGCCTATTAGAAACCTATTAGAATCTAATAGGAGCCTTTTTTATATATATTTCTAATACTATTCTATACTACATATCTAAGTCCTAATAAAAATATTTTTAAAAAAGCTTTAAAAAATACTATTATTAAGAAATAGGAAAAAGAAGTTTATAATTATTATATGTAATAGGCCCTAGCTATTATATCTTGTAATAACTTATTTAATAAATAGAAATATATAATATTTAATTACTATAATTAAAAAAATAGTATTAAAATATACTAGTAATTTAAAGAATAATAAGGATATTATTAGCTACTCTTAAATTATAATATATTAGATTAGTATAAAAGTATATTAGCTAGTATAGCGATTTTTAGTATTCTATTAAATATATTAAAGGAGAAGTTATAAAAATAATTAATAAAAATAAAAAGACCTTTAATAATTATATTTAAAATTCCTACTTATATTATATTATTTTTAAACTTTATTATTAGTTAAGTTTTAAACCTAGTTAAATAGACTATTATTAATATTATTTTTAATAGAAACTTTAAAGTAAATTAATTTATTAATAAGCTATAATTACTACTTTATTTATTTTATAATTTATATATTTTAGTAAAGTTAAGCTCCTAGGGCTATTATAATTATAATAATTTAGTTTAAGCTAAAAATAACTTTATTAATTATTTAAAAGCTTATAAGGAATAGTATTTATAGTAGAATCCCTTTTAATAAGTTAGTTTATAATATTTATTTAATATTTTAGAAAAGTAATAACTTACTTTATATAATATTAAAAAGTTTAACTATAAAGCTTAAAAGGGCTTAGGTATTTTAATAAATATTAAACTTTATTTAAGCTATAAAGTAAAAGAATTTTTATAAAAAATAAAGAAAGTAGAGTAATAAGTAAAGTAAAATTAATTAAAAATAAACTTTAATATTCCTTTAAAGTTATATATTAAAGTCTAATCTTATTTTAATAATTCTAATTTAATATAGATTATTATGTATCTATTTAATAGAGAATATTAATTAAAGGAATTAATAATATAGTTAAAAAGTTAAATATTAATTAAATAATTAAATAGCTTATTAGGAGAGAATAAGCTTTTTTAAAGTTTAATAGTAGTAGGATATTTACTTTATTTCTTTTAATTTTATTTTTATATTATTATATAATTATTTATATTTAAATAAAATAGAATCTAAAAAGAAAAATATTATTCTAATATAGCTTATTATTTATAAAATAAATATAAAGTTTAAAACTAAAATTCTTAATATATAATATTATAATAAAAGACTTCAAAAAAGCTTAGGTCTTTTTATTAAATACTTTAAAAGTTGGCTTTATTTATTAAACTACTTTACTAAAGTTTAAAATATATTATTATTTTCTACTTCTTACTTAAATAGAATATAAATATTAGTTTTTTTAAAATAATCTAGTATAGAGTTATTACTTTTATTATTTTCTATTATAATATATAAGAAATGTTTAAAATCCTTACCTTCTAAGCCTTTAGCTAATTTAAAATATCTCTCTATTTATACTTTAAGCTTTAAAAAGAAAAGCTTAATTAGGTTTATATTAGGAGAATATAGTAGTAAGTACTATAAAATAATATTAGCCTTTTTATAAAGTTCTTTAATATATTTAAAATAATAAATAAATATATTATCTAGTAATAGAACTAACTTTAGCTTTAAAAATAGGTTATAGTAAGGTAAAATTTCCTCCTCTAGCTATTAATTAAAGATTTCTTAAGTAATAGCACTATAAAC